>NC_134267.1:8919888-9283958 GCF_031893055.1 Leptodactylus fuscus | reverse complement strand
AATGTCTCCCGAAGCCATAAATGTGCCATGGAGGGGCTTCTAAGAATCAATAACATACCTTGGTGGCCACAAACTAGTGAAGTAAAGCAGAGATAATCATCTTTTTATGGCTACAGGCCTGCAAGGGCACAGGGGGCGGAGCTTGATTTGCCTATAGACGGTCACAAGTGCTCCAGATCTGCTCTGAAATTGCCGCCCGTTGAGCTGCAAGTAACATTGTCAGCCTCTGCGTGCCTGAGTCATGACTGTCTTAAGGCCAATCCGGGTCGGGCAGCTCCCTGAGTTGCCTAACAACAAAGTTTCTGCTCCTACTTTGCATCTGATGGGGTCTTGCTTTCCAGGACCCTTAAATTGGTGACCTATCCACAGCACAGATCACTAACTGAAGATTCACAGGGGTCCGGCCGCCGGGGCCCCCATGGATCAGGTGTCTGAAGCAGCAGTCGCATTACTTTACAGGCCCCATTCATTGGTCACATAGCGCATCACTGCTCAGTCCCATTCAAGTAAATGGGTTGAGCTGAATATTACACACAGGCACTATACAAATGTACCGTGGTAGCCTCTCTGAACAGATCACCAGCAGGGGCCCGGGTCTCGGAGCCCTGCCAATCTATAATTAATAGCCTATCCTAAGGCTAGGTCATCAACTGATAAGCCCCGGAAAACCTCTTTAAAGGGAGTCCATCAGGTCCAAAAATGCACCCCAAAACAATCTGCAACATATCTTTGTGGTTACAATCCAATGAAGCCATACAGAGATAATCCTCTTTTTATGGATATGCAAATGAGCCAGCCAGTGCATTGGAGGAGGGGCCTAATTTGTCCGAGTTGCCTACAGACAGCTGTAAAGCAGGCAGGAGCAGACATGTCAATCACAGCTAAGGGGGCGGCATTGGGAAGTGAGTCCAGAGGAGAGTCCGTGCACCTGCAGGAGTTTGTAGATACTTCTGGTAAATCAGTCCTGCCCCTAGGGCACTTGTTGGCTAATTTGCATATCCATAAAAGATGCAATATTTGCAATGCTTCATTGGATACATACATGTATAATAAGATAGATAGATAGATAGATAGATAGATAGATAGATAGGAGATAGATAGATAGATAGATAGATAGATAGATAGATAGATAGGAGATAGATAGATGATAGATAGGAGATAGATAGATAGATAGATAGATAGATAGATAGATAGGAGATAGATAGATAGATAGATAGATAGGAGATAGATAGATAGATAGATAGATAGATAGATAGGAGATAGATAGATAGATAGATAGATAGATAGATAGATAGATAGATAGATAGATAGATAGGAGATAGATAGATGATAGATAGGAGATAGATAGATAGATAGATAGATAGATAGATAGATAGATAGATAGATAGATAGGAGATAGATAGATAGATAGATAGATAGATAGATAGATAGATAGGAGATAGATAGATAGATAGATAGATAGATAGGAGATAGATAGATAGATAGATAGATAGATAGATAGGAGATAGATAGATAGATAGATAGATAGATAGATAGATAGATGATAGATAGGAGATAGATAGATAGATAGATAGATAGATAGATAGATAGATAGATAGATAGGAGAGATAGATAGGAGATAGATAGATAGATAGATAGATAGATAGGAGAGATAGATAGGAGATAGATAGATAGATAGATAGATAGATAGATAGATAGATAGGAGAGATAGATATGAGATAGATAGCTAGGAGATAGATAGATAGATAGATAGATAGATAGATAGATAGATGATAGATAGGAGATAGATAGATAGATAGATAGGAGATAGATAGATAGATAGATAGATAGATAGATAGATAGATAGATAGATAGATAGATAGATAGATAGATAGATAGATAGGAGATAGATAGATGATAGATAGGAGATAGATAGATAGATAGATAGATAGATAGATAGATAGGAGATAGATAGATAGATAGATAGATAGATAGATAGGAGATAGATAGATAGATAGATAGATAGATAGGAGATAGATAGATAGATAGATAGATAGATAGATAGATAGATAGATAGGAGATAGATAGATAGATAGATAGATAGATAGGAGATAGATAGATAGATAGATAGATAGGAGATAGATAGATAGATAGATAGATAGATAGATAGATAGATAGATAGATAGGAGATAGATAGATAGATAGATAGATAGATAGATAGATAGATAGATAGGAGATAGATAGATGATAGATAGGAGATAGATAGATAGATAGATAGATAGATAGATAGATAGATAGATAGATAGGAGATAGATAGATAGATAGATAGATAGATAGATAGATAGGAGATAGATAGATAGATAGGAGATAGATAGATAGATAGATAGATAGGAGATAGATAGATAGATAGATAGATAGATAGATAGATAGATAGATAGATAGATAGATAGGAGATAGATAGATGATAGATAGGAGATAGATAGATAGATAGATAGATAGATAGATAGATAGATAGATAGATAGATAGATAGGAGATAGATAGATAGATAGATAGATAGATAGATAGGAGATAGATAGATAGATAGGAGATAGATAGATAGATAGATAGATAGATAGATAGGAGATAGATAGATAGATAGATAGATAGATAGATAGATAGATAGGAGAGATAGATAGGAGATAGATAGATAGATAGATAGATAGATAGATAGATAGATAGATAGATGATAGATAGGAGATAGATAGATAGATAGATAGATAGATAGATAGATAGATAGATAGATAGGAGAGATAGATAGGAGATAGATAGATAGATAGATAGATAGATAGATAGGAGAGATAGATAGGAGATAGATAGCTAGGAGATAGATAGATAGATAGATAGATAGATAGATAGATGATAGATAGGAGATAGATAGATAGATAGATAGATAGATAGATAGATAGATAGATAGGAGAGATAGATATGAGATAGATAGCTAGGAGATAGATAGATAGATAGATAGATGATAGATAGGAGATAGATAGATAGATAGATAGATAGATGATAGATAGGAGATAGATAGATAGATAGATAGATGGATAGATAGATAGATAGGAGATAGATAGGAGAGATAGATAGATAGATAGATAGATAGATAGATAGATAGATAGGAGATAGATAGATAGATAGCTAGGAGAGATAGATATGAGATAGATAGCTAGGAGATAGATAGATAGATAGATAGATAGATAGATGATAGATAGGAGATAGATAGATAGATAGATAGATAGATAGATAGATAGATAGATAGATAGATAGATAGATAGATAGGAGAGATAGATAGGAGATAGATAGATAGATAGGAGAGATAGATAGGAGATAGATAGATAGATAGATAGATAGATAGATAGATAGATGATAGATAGATAGATAGATAGATAGATAGATAGATAGATAGGAGATAGATAGATAGATAGATAGATAGATAGGAGATAGATAGATAGATAGATAGATAGATAGATAGATAGATAGATAGGAGAGATAGATAGGAGATAGATAGATAGATAGATAGATAGATAGATAGATAGATAGATAGATAGATAGGAGATAGATAGATAGATAGATAGATAGATAGATAGATAGGAGAGATAGATATGAGATAGATAGCTAGGAGATAGATAGATGATAGATAGATAGGAGATAGATAGATAGATAGATAGATAGATAGATAGATAGATAGATAGATAGGAGATAGATAGATAGATAGATAGATAGATAGATAGATAGATAGGAGATAGATAGATAGATAGATAGATAGATAGATAGATAGACAGGCAGAAACACTTCCTCTATCCCTCTGACATTCAGGGTTTGTGGAAAGCTGGGTGACTTTCCTTATGCCATTAATAAATGGTTGTCTCCCAGCATATATGTCACTGTATAGAAGACTAAGATCAGGTCAAGAAGATTAGAAGACGTCTCACAAGACGACCAGTTACACTTCCAGGTATATTTAGGGGAGAACAAACAAAATAAAATGATTCAAAAAGTTTCTCATCCCTTCCAAAATGCAAATAACTAAATGAAGCTCTCTCCCGGATCCGGTAGCCCTGCACGGTGGCGGCGTCTGTAACACCTGTCACCCCCTGTATCTCTGCCAGTCCTAATAAAGGTTGACGCTATGTGTTCTGTGACAGGTGAAGCCGACATTCACTGGAAAGCCCAAATCCCAAGACACGGAGGTTAGAAGTGAAGCCGGTCGTGTGGCAGGTACATTGGCGGCGAGGGGGGCGCCCGTGTCCCGGTGCCTGTCTATTCATCTATACAGCACATGCCCCCAGAACATCCTCATAGAAGACAACCATCAGATATCTGTCTTTAGCTTGTCGGAAAAGGATGACATTTTTCAGTAGGAAAAAGGTTCAAATGGCAGGTGTCAAAGAGTCTTAGCTTCACGTGTGCTGCTAGGAGGCAGGCGAAGTGCGCTCATGTCACAGCCACGCACGGCTCTGCGCTGAGCCCGCACGTCTGAAAAGAGCAAACCTCACAACCTGTTACATCAAGCCCATGCCACAGTCTGTGACCGGAGCCGAGCGGCTTCCTGCACATTCGTCCTGGGGAGAAATGAACGTCCTCAGACACCGAGGAGAGGAGAGAAAAGCCAGTTTGACACCTCTCGGGCCTAAAGGTGACAGTTACCTGTGGCTGCTTCCACCCGCCCCCCACTTTGGGTATTGACAGGATGTGGAAACAGGTTGTGTCAGGGGGATTCAGGTGAGAAGACGTCTTTGCCAGAGAAAAAGTCTTAAGAAAACTTTCAGCAGCTGTGGAGCTAGTCACTTTCTATAAAGATACAGCGAGGAGAGCGGAGGCGAGAGGCGCTAAGGACGGAGCGCGCAGCGGCCAGATCTACCCAGCAACCCTGTGCGTGTCTACTCCAGCGCCCCCTGCAATCTGCAAAAACACACAACACAGCAAAAAATAGAAGTCATTTTTTTGCATTTTACATTCCTTGAATTTTAGTTGTTGCAATGAAACTGCGCCAAAAACTGCCAGTGCGAATCAGGTCTTAACAGAATTATATCAAAAAGCTTATCAGTGCATTCCATGAAGCTTTACTGCAAACTAAATTCGGCCCACGACTTCGTCTGCATGTTGTTGGCGTCGATGATCCGCCTATATTCAGCAAATTGCTGCCGTCGATGGTTTGCCTGCTCCAGTGTTTCGGCAGCTCTTAAGCTGTACTGCTGCAGAACTTGCTCCTCATGCTGTGCCCATGATTGTTCCGGCATCTCAGCAGCTCGCTGGGATGCCATATAATGAGAGTGCTGTTGGTGTTGATGATCCACCTGCTCCAGTGTTTCGGCGGCTGTCAAGCTGTCCTGATGCAGAATTTGTTCCTCACACCGTGCCTGTGATGGTCCCGACATCTCAGCAGCTCGCTAGGACGCCATATAATGAGCATGTTGTTGGCGCCGATGATCCACATGCTCAGGTGTTTTGGCAGCTGTCAAGCTGTCCTGCTACAGAACTTGTTCCTCACACCGCGCCTGTGATTGTTCAGACATCTAAGCAGCTCGCTGTGATGCCATATAATGAGCGTGTTGTTGGCGCCGATGATCCGCATGCTCAGGAGTTTTAGCAGCTCTCAAGCTGTCCTGCTGCTGAACTTGTTCCACACGCAGTGCCTATGATTGTTCCGACATCTAAGCAGCACGCTAGGACGCCATATAATGAGCGTGTTGTTGGCGCCGATGATCCGACTTCTCCGGTGTTTCGACAGCTCTCAAACTAGCCTTCTGCTGAACTCGTTCCTCAACTCTGTGCCTGTGATTGTTCCGGAAACTCAGCAGCTCGCTAAGACGCCATATAATGAGCGTGTTGTTGGCGCCGATGATCCACATGCTCAGGTGTTTTGGCAGCTGTCAAGCTGTCCTGCTGTAGAACTTGTTCCTCACACCGTGCCTGTGATTATTCTGACATTATAAGCAGCTCGCTGTGATGCCATATAATGAGCATGTTGTTGGCGCCAATGATCCGCATGCTCAGGTGTTTTGGCAGCTCTCAAGCTGTCCTTCTGCTGAACTTGTTCCACACTCCGTGTCTGTGATTGTTCCAGCATCTCAGCAGCTCGCTGGGACACCATATAATGAGTGTGTTGTTGGCGTTGATGATCCGACTTCTCGGGTGTTTCGACAGCTCTCAAACTAGCCCTCTGCTGAACTCGTTCCTCAACTCTGTGCCTGTGATTGTTCCGGCAACTCAGCAGCTCGCTGGGACGCCATATAATGAGCGTGTTGTTGGCGTTGATGATCCACCTGAGCTCCGCTTGAGGAGAACTCTGTGACTTTTAGCTTCCTTCATAGCTCTCATTGATTTAGAATTTTGCGACAAATTAGGTTCTCTTTTTCCAGGCAAATTAGATTTTCTTTTTCAATGTCTTCTTCAAGGCGAAAGAAGACTTTGAAAATGACGCTGCGGACGAAAAAAGGAGGCGGCGCTTGGAGACACTTCTCTGGTGGCAGTGGGGACACCTCAGCGCTGGAGCCCGCCCCCATCGCTGCGAGAGAACTCATTTGCATACCGGTAAAAACCGGTATTTCTAAGGAACAGCTCAGCGGAGATCACGTCTAAAGGTAAGAGACGAATAGCCTTTCTAAAGACTATTCCGACGTCTTATCCACAAAAAAAAAGGGTTTTAATGGTAGAATCCCTTTAAGTAAAGGAGGAAGTGAGAACAATTGAATGATTTGCCAAAATTCACCGCATTTAGAATTCTCTAATAGGTAGAAAAATCACAAATGATATGCTCAGGTCCAGATCTGCACCCGGATTTTATCCTCTTTCAGGGTTTCTGCTTATAAAATTTGCCTACAACTCTATTTCCTTTGCAGCAAAACTGGATCGTAAATTTGTAACAAACAAGTCAATAAGATATAACTGCAGGAAGTCCATGAGATGCAACTTCAGCCAATAGCTGCAGAGCAGGAAGTGACATCATAATAAGGGAGGCCTCAATTTGGCAACCCCTCCTGTTCAGTACAGTCACATATAGCAGTGGTTATTAACGCTTGTCGTGTACGGGGCGCACCTTGGACAATTAATGGACCAAATTAAATGAATTAACACCCCTGACATGTTTACTGATCCCAGTGAGTCCATGTTACTCTCTGCACTAATAAGGGGTAAGAACCCCCAGAACTGCTGTAGATGGGTGTGGTTTCCTTTTGGAAGAGAATTTTCTGATTTGGCGTATACCCACTACTTTGCACAACCAATTTAAGGGTTGAACATAGACTTGTAGAGTAGCTACCATCCAAGAGGTGGCGCTAGAGGCACCGCTGTCCTATTTCCAGGAGCTATTGACTGTACCTTGCACAGTTTACAATGATGGATTTCTTATTCAGGGCTGCTGCTCCATGCTTGTAAAAAGCAACCCTTAATTAGTATGCAAATTAGCAGAAAAGGGTTTTTGGGGTGTTTTTTGGACGGTCAGAATCTCTAGTGCATTGTCTTGGTTATGGTCAGGTAGTAGACATAGTACTCCCCTGATCCATGTCTATAGCCTCTCACCTGGTACCCTGCTTCACACAGGTAAAGGGCAATGACCCCCAAATAGCTGACTGCAGGTTCCTTTTGGAAGAGATGTTCTGGTTTAGCTTTAATCCCAGAACGTGTCACTAGGCTTCTTAATAGCCATGCACTGATCTATAGGGAGCTACCTTCCAAAGGGTGGCGGTAGAGGAACGGTTTTCCTTATTTACATGGTCTTGACTGGGAAACAGAAGCTGGACTGGAGGTCACGGTCATTGCCAAGGGGCTTTCGGAAACAAATGACTATAGAACGATGGATAGAATTGTAACCAATATCACAGAAGACAACAACTCAAGAACTTGATTTTCTTACAGGGATATTCTGAACACTCTCAGCAATATTGGTCTCTGATACATGGAGAAACTTTGTAACGTCTTCCAAGAACCATAAGTTTTTTTTACTTTTATGTCCATATGAGAATTTAATTTTCACGGGACAAATTGTACTTTGTATTGGTACCATGAGTAAATCACATTATGCATATTGAGGCCTGCAACAGGCAAAGCCTCAATAGGAATATAGTTAAGACAAGCCTGGAAGTCTTCATAAGGCTTCTGACTAACATGACAATCGGACGGCCCTCGTGATCTCGCCACGCAGGAGTGGTACTCGAAGAAGATCAGGATCGGGGGGGCAACAATTGAAGGCCCATTTTTGAGCTTGGGGGACATAATGAAAGGGTTAATACCAGCAGGCTACAATGGAAGGTATTACCACCAGGTCTCCAATGCATATGGCTGCCATTTTTAAACATCCGACTTCGTCTTAACAGTATAACAGATTTTGGGAAAAGGTTAAAGGGTCTCAAGATAATAGTCTGATCAGAAAGTGACCTCCTGCCGGAAACCACAGTGGGGGGTGTACACGCGAACGCACATAACATTGTACAGTGAAACCTCTTTGAGACAACCACCTAAATTGCATTAAAAAGTGGTCTGCTAGGGGGGTGGTCTTTTCAAAGAAGATAATATGGATGATATGGAAAAATCTATCACAGAAAATGTGGTCTGGTTAAATGGGTGGTCTTCTGAAAGAGATGGTCTTTTAGAGAGGGTTCACCTTCTACCTATATACACATAATATTAGATAGATAGATAGATAGATAGATAGATAGATAGATAGATAGATGCACCCCTCCCCATCCATTACTTCTGGTTTTGCATGCAATTCTGCCAAGAGTTACTGTAAAATAGCAAACAACTGAGAAACGCCTAACAGAGTACAGTATAGATCTTTGGACTGCAAATACAGGACATGATGCAGCTAAACAGACCCTGAAACAGAAAGAGAATCTGTGAGCATTCTCAGCAAAGCTGCTTACTGTGTATGGATAACGTCCCAGCAGTAATAACAAGCATAAGCAGATACAAGTACATATTAAGCATTTTTTTTTTTTTTTACATTGTAATCTGTGAGCTATGCCAAATGTTCAGTCCAGTGCACAGAGAAAGCGGTTTGCAGTGTGGAGGCTGTGAGGAGAATCATCCCTTCCCCCTCTCTATTCACTGTGTTGACAGAGTAGACCTTCCTATTCCACTCACTGTAAAAAGGTCTTGTTTAACACTGATAACTAAGGACGGAAGTTTCTTAGTAACAGGTAGTGAACATTAAATTAGCTAGAAGGGAGACCCCTAGTGGCAGGAACTTCAGAAAGGTTTTTCAAGCAGAAAACAGCAACATTCTTAAATAAAGTGCATTACATTTTTGTCCAGAATCACTTACTCTATTAAATGAGCCTAAGTTGTCTGAAAAGTTAGAAAGAATTTTAACCAAGTGAAACATATTTTCTGCAAATTTTTGATGATTTTTTTAAAACATTATCCACATCTCTATCTATATTTAAAAATACGTATCACATCCAGCAAATTTTACTCTGATCACTGACACTTACCAATACAGTAAGGGTATTATATTCAAATAAAACATACACAATAACAGCAGAAGATAACACCTCTACAGATAACACCAATGAACTATCATTGCCATCCACTACTGACAATAGATGATGTCAGACCTCAATGAGTCTACTCTAATCTATTGCCGCCTATGATCATGACCATGCCGTAAAGCAGATCACTAAATGCTGTTAATAGAACAGAGAAGCTCAGGCAAGATGGCCGACAGCCCCCCCCCCGCCCCCCCATAATCCTGTATAGAAATCAGAATAAACAAATCTACAATCTGAAAACAAAAGAAATTAGATTCGAAAAACGTGATAGATTTTACTACAAGTTTTTATAAATAAATACAAAAACATTGGCGATACATTCCCTTTAAATTGTTAAAAACTAGTAAACGGTTTACAGTAAATTTTGCATATTTTTGGTATTTTTATTCCCATTCACATAACCTGAAAAAAATAAAGCCAAATACAGACGGGACTTACCAATACACAACATTGAGGGGCGAAAAAAACTTCCTTTGAATGAGATCCGCAAAATATTTTTCTGTTTCTCGGCACGCCGTTCCATTTCCAATAGCAACAGTGTAACAGCTGGAAATGGTAAGAAAGAGTAAGTGGTTATTATGTGTCAGCAAAACTTCTCCAGGAAGAGTACATGATACCCGGATGGATTCTAGTCTTGGTGTAACACATTGAAATCAATGGGTTAAAAAGCCTCCCATTGATTTCAATGTGTAGCGCGCGTAAGACGTAACCCATTGAAGTCAATGGGATTCTGTTTCGAAGCGCTGACTCTGACACGAGTTTACGGGTCTGAATGAGCGCCGCGTTACATTGTGGGCACGGGCCCTTTATACTGTGTCTGTAAATAGAGTGACTGCTGCAAATAAAACCCCTACAAAAATGGAAAGTGGCAGGCTATTATTAGGCTTTGTGGCCCGAGTGAAAATTTAGTTCTTAAAAATATTACTTTAAAAATATACAAATAATTCTTTCAAATATCAGCAATCTTCTAAATTAAATTTAACATGGAAACTTAAAAAAAAATAAGTCATTTTCTGGGGACGCATTCCTTTTAAATGGGACTGAGACGCAGCCTGGTCACCTGACCAAAGGACGTGATGTCAGTGGCACGGAACAGGAGGTAGATTTCAATAATATAATCCTGGTCAAGTCCTGTAAGTCACCCCCAGGTATCCGCCAGGGGTCTCAGTAGTCGGACATCCTGTAATCTTATGGAGGGACCCTTCTAACAATCGGGGATTGCGGAAAGTGGTCACGGCCTTTAAAGGGATTTTCAGGGGACTTTGAATTCACTTATCAGATCTGGCGAACGAGGATGATGAACGCAGGGGTTCTGGCTTCGTCATGACCCCCAGATCACGTGATCAGAAACTGCGCCCCACCTGTTGGGTTGCGCTACCCCCTCCCTCCTTACTTGACATAACCTGTCCTATGGGGGTTGGCTGACTATAGTGAGTGATTAATTACCTGTGAGATCACGAAAGAAGGAGGGGGCGCTGTTTTTGATCACGTGACCACGTCATCCATCATTATCATCCACATCTGGTCGGAGTCCTGCCAATCCAACTTTTCCCTATTGTTTTTAAAGAACGGCCACCCAATGGGTCCCATTCTAGTTAAAGGAGTCCGTCAGGCCCTGTACGTGTAGTCACCACCTATCCGTTACGGGACCAGAACAACGGAAAGGCCGACACTGCTGTGAACCTATCATTGCTCAGTGATATTCCCCTTTAAGCGCCATCCACCGATTCTCCTGGTTTCAGACGTGACTACACCGAAGTTCTGCTTTCAGATTTCCCAAGTCCTATTATAAACGGCTGAAACTTTCACCTTCATAAACAAACAGCGACGCAAACTCATTAAGCGCGTTCTCCGTCTTTACACACTGACCTCGCTTTCATGATCGTATTCAGCAAACACAATTACCCAGGATTGCTGCCCGCAAAGCGACGGGTCAATGTAATTAACATATAATTGATCAATTAGCCTCTCTCCAATTATCCCTCCAACAAGTTTTCCTTTGATAGGTATTGCCCTGAAAACATGATAATTAGCTCCGATGTAATTATTACTGTGCGATCTATTATGTCCTGCCCTGCAAATTAACCTATTTCTAATTATCAGACAGGCGACGTGCGCAGACGCTCACTGCCACTTCTCGGCGGCCATGTAATTGTTGCAAAGTCTTTCGCTGGTGAATGGAGATATAAGCCGCGCACTCGAAGGGAAAATCAATCACCGACTGAGAATAATTACCGGGCGGCAATCGCTATCGGAAGATGATCGCTTATAGGACTTCGCTGTGGGTCTACGGTAAAACAGAGATCAGGGCTGCTTGCTTACAAAAACAGCGCCACACCTGTCCGTGGGTTGTGTCTGGTATTGCAGCAATGATCTGTTTAAAGGGAGTCACCAGAACTCAGCCCTGCAGATAGATAGGTTACTGTCACCAGACCCAGCATATCACCCCAGCCCTGCAGATAGATAGGTTACTGTCACCAGAACCAGCATATCACCCCAGCCCTGCAGATAGATAGGTTAGTGTCACCAGAACCAGCATATCACCCCAGCCCTGCAGATAGATAGGTTAGTGTCACCAGAACCAGTATATCACCCCAGCCCTGCAGATAGATAGGTTAGTGTCACCAGACCCAGCATATCACCCCAGCCCTGCAGATAGATAGGTTACTGTCACCAGAACCAGCACATCACCCCAGCCCTGCAGATAGATAGGTTACTGTCACCAGAACCAGCATATCACCCCAGCCCTGCAGATAGATAGGTTACTGTCACCAGACCTAGCATATCACCCCAGCCCTGCAGATAGATAGGTTAGTGTCACCAGAACCAGTATATCGCCCCAGCCCTGCAGATAGATAGGTTACTGTCACCAGACCCAGCACATCACCCCAGCCCTGCAGATAGATAGGTTACTGTCACCAGACCCAGCACATCACCCCAGCTCTGCAGATAGATAGGTTACTGTCACCAGAACCAGCACATCACCCCAGCCCTGCAGATAGATAGGTTACTGTCACCAGAACCAGCACATCACCCCAGCCCTGCAGATAGATAGGTTACTGTCACCAGACCCAGCACATCACCCCAGCTCTGCAGATAGATAGGTTACTGTCACCAGAACCAGCATATCACCCCAGCCCTGCAGATAGATAGGTTACTGTCACCAGAACCAGCATATCACCCCAGCCCTGCAGATAGATAGGTTACTGTCACCAGAACCAGCATATCACCCCAGCCCTGCAGATAGATAGGTTAGTGTCACCAGACCCAGCATATCACCCCAGCCCTGCAGATAGATAGGTTACTGTCACCAGATCCAGCATATCACCTCAGTCCTGCAGATAGATAGGTTACTGTCACCAGAACCAGCATATCACCCCAGCCCTGCAGATAGATAGGTTACTGTCACCAGAACCAGCATATCACCCCAGCCCTGCAGATAGATAGGTTACTGTCACCAGAACCAGCATATCACCCCAGCCCTACAGATAGATAGGTTACTGTCACCAGAACCAGCATATCACCCCAGTCCTGCAGATAGATAGGTTACTGTCACCAGACCCAGCATATCACCCCAGCCCTACAGATAGATAGGTTACTGTCACCAGAACCAGCAAGCTGAACTGCAACCTGTGGACAGATATGACATTGTAAACACATAGTGACCGAATTATGTTGCAGACTGTAATATCTGAATTTCCTTGACAAGGATGAGTTAAAGGAGCTATCATTATAGGGAAAAAGGTTTACAAACCCCAAGGCAAAAGTTCAGCTCGTCTCCCACACTTCCCTTTCCCACACAGCCCATCCTTACACCCGCCAGCCACAGTGGGTGCATATGCTGTTTATTTCTTTTAAGTGGTCAATGTACCATCTAAGCCTCTGTAGATAATAAGGGGCATATCATCTGTATACCTGGTGGTCGCACACAGCGAGGGGCATATCATCTGTATACCTGGTGGTCGCACACAGCGAGGGGCATATCATCTGTATACCTGGTGGTCGCACACAGCGAGGGGCATATCATCTGTATACCTGGTGGTCGCACACAGCGAGGGGCATATCATCTGTATACCTGGTGGTCGCACACAGCGAGGGGCATATCATCTGTATACCTGGTGGTCGCACACAGCGAGGGGCATATCATCTGTATACCTGGTGGTCGCACACAGCGAGGGGCATATCATCTGTATACCTGGTGGTCGCACACAGCGAGGGGCATATCATCTGTATACCTGGTCGTTTAAGGCTGTGAAGTGGATCTTTGTTAGTATACCTGTTGATTTCCGACAGGGAGGTGGTTAATGTTGGTATACCTGGTGGTTTTGAGCAGTGAAGGGGTTAATGTCGATATAACTGGTTCTCTAAGGCTATAAAGGGATAATGTGAGTATACACGGTGGTCTAGGACATTGAAGGAGTTAATGCAAGTCCTGGAACGGGAGTTAAAGGAGATCGGGAGGGTACAAAGGAGCACCAAGGATAGGTAAGTATTAGAGATGAGCGAACAGTGTTCTATCGAACTCATGTTCGATCGGATATTAGGCTGTTCGGCATGTTCGAATCGAATCGAACACCGCGTGGTAAAGTGCGCCATTACTCGATTCCCCTCCCACCTTCCCTGGCGCCTTTTTTGCTCCAATAACAGCGCAGGGGAGGTGGGACAGGAACTACGACACCGGTGGCGTTGAGAAAAGTAGGCAAAACCCATTGGCTGCCGAAAACATGTGACCTCTAATTTAAAAGAACAGCGCCGCCCAGCTTCGCGTCATTCTGAGCTTGCAATTCACCGGGGACGGAGGTTTCCGTCCAGCTAGCTAGGGCTTAGATTCTGGGTAGGCAGGGACAGGCTAAGATAGGAAGGAGAAGACAACCAACAGCTCTTGTAAGAGCTAAATTCCAGGGAGAAGCTTGTCAGTGTAACGTGGCACTGACGGGCTCAATCGCCGCAACCCAGCTTTCCCAGGATCCTGAATGGAATACACTGTCAGTGTATTCCCGTATACCCGATATATACCCCGATACCCGTTCCAACGGTGTGCCCCCCCACCTTCACCCCAGAAATACCCTGCAAGTCCCCTAGCAATAGAATTGGGGCTATATACACCCACAATTTTTACTACTGGTATACAGTGCCATTGTCTGACTGGGAATTCAAAGAATATATTGGGAATACAAATACCCTCATTTCTTGCTACTGCCATATAGTGCCAGTGTCTGACTGGGAATTCAAAGAATATATTGGGGTTACGTGCACCCACAATTTTTACTACTGGTATACAGTGCCATTGTCTGACTGGGAATTCAAAGAATATATTGGGGTTATAAATACCCTCATTTCTTGCTACTGCCATATAGTGCCAGTGTCTGACTGGTAATTCAAAGAATATATTGGGGTTACGTGCACCCACAATTTTTACTACTGGTATACAGTGCCATTGTCTGACTGGGAATTCAAAGAATATATTGGGAATACAAATACCCTCATTTCTTGCTACTGCCATATAGTGCCAGTGTCTGACTGGGAATTCAAAGAATATATTGGGGTTACGTGCACCCACAATTTTTACTACTGGTATACAGTGCCAATTTCTAACTAGGAATTCAAAATGCGCAAGGCTCCCGGAAAGGGACGTGGACGAGGCCGTGGGCGAGGTCGGGGGAATGGTTCTGGGGAGCAAGGTAGCAGTGAAGCCACAGGGCGTCCCGTGCCTACTCCTGTGGGGCAGCAAGCATTGCGCCACTCCACAGTGCCAGGGTTGCTTGCCACATTAACTAAACTGCAGGGTACAAACTTTAGTAGGCCCGAGAACCAGGAACAGGTCTTGCAATGGCTGTCAGAGAACGCTTACAGCACATTGTCCAGCAGCCAGTCAGACTCTGCCTCCTCTCCTCCTATTACCCAACAGTCTTGTCTTCCTTCCTCCCAAAATTCCGAAGCTTTACAGAACAATAACCCAAACTGTCCCTGCTCCCCAGAGCTGTTCTCCGCTCCTTTCATTGTCCCTCAACCTGCCTCTCCACGTCACGATTCCACGAACCTAACAGAGGAGCATCTGTGTCCAGATGCTCAAACACTAGAGTCTCCTCCATCTCCGTTCGATTTGGTGGTGGATGACCAGCAACCCACCCTCATCGACGATGATGTGACGCAGTTGCCGTCAGGGCATCCAGTTGACCGGCGCATTGTGCGAGAGGAGGAGATGAGACAGGAGTTGGAAGAGGAAGTGGTGGATGATGAGGACACTGACCCGACCTGGACAGGGGGGATGTCAAGCGGGGAAAGTAGTGTGGATGTTGAGGCAGGTGCAGCACCAAAAAGGGTAGCTAGAGGCAGAGGCAGAGGTCAGCAGCTTAGGCGAAGCCAGGCCACACCCGGAATCTCCCAAGATGTTCCAGTTCGTACCCAGCCCCGAAAAACTCCCACCTCGAGGGCACGTTTCTCGAAGGTGTGGAGTTTTTTCAAGGAATGCGCCGAGGACAGATATAGTGTTGTCTGCACAATTTGCCTCTCGAAATTGATTAGGGGCTCTGAGAAGAGCAACCTGTCCACCACTTCAATGCGCCGTCATTTGGAATCCAAGCACTGGAATCAGTGGCAGGCAGCAACGGCAGGACAAAGGCCGCCTGCCGTTCACGCCACTGCCACTGCCTCTGCCACTGCCTCTGCCTCTGCCACTGCCACTGCTGACTGTGCTGGCGATGCACTCCAGAGGACGAGCCAGGACACCACTTCATCTGCCTCCGCCACTTTGTTGACTTCTACCTCATCCTCCCCTGGTCCTGTCTTATCTCCTTCTCCTGCACCATCAAAGGCACCATCAGGCGTTTCTTTACAACAACCCACCATCTCTCAGACATTGGAGCGGCGGCAGAAATACACTGCTAACCACCCACACGCGCAAGCCTTGAACGCCAACATCGCTAAACTGCTGGCCCAGGAGATGTTGGCGTTCCGGCTTGTTGAAACTCCCGCCTTCCTGGACCTGATGGCAACTGCGGCACCTCGCTATGCCGTCCCTAGCCGTCACTACTTCTCCCGGTGTGCCGTCCCCGCCTTGCACCAGCACGTGTCACTCAACATCAGGCGGGCCCTTAGTTCCGCGCTTTGCACAAAGGTCCACTTGACCACCGACGCGTGGACAAGTGCATGCGGACAGGGACGCTACATTTCACTGACGGCACACTGGGTGAATGTAGTTGAGGCTGGGACTGCTTCCCAAACTGGCCCGGTGTACCTCGTCTCCCCGCCTAACATTCCTGGCAGGGACACGAGAAGAACACCCCCCTCCTCCTCCTCCTCTACCGCCTCCTCCTCCGCCACCGCCTCCTCCTCCGCCTCCTCCTCCGCTGTTAGATTGACCCCAGCTACGAGTTGGAAACGTTGCAGCACTGGCGTTGGTAGACGTCAGCAGGCTGTGCTGAAGCTGATCAGCTTGGGGGACAGACAGCACACTGCCTCCGAGGTGAGGGATGCCCTCCTCGATGAGACGGCAATATGGTTTGAGCCGCTGCACCTGGGCCCAGGCATGGTCGTTTGTGATAACGGCCGGAACCTGGTAGCAGCTCTGGAGCTTGCCGGACTCCAACGTGTTCCATGCCTGGCCCACGTCTTCAACCTAGTGGTGCAACGTTTCCTAAAGAGCTACCCCAATGTTCCAGAGCTACTGGTGAAAGTGCGGCGCATGTGCGCCCACTTTCGCAAGTCGACAGTAGCCGCTGCTAGCTTAAAATCTCTCCAGCAACGCCTGCATGTGCCACAACACCGGCTTTTGAGCGACGTCCCCACACGCTGGAACTCAACGTTTCAGATGTTGAATAGAGTGGTTGAGCAGCAGAGACCTTTGATGGAATACCAGCTACAAAACCCTAGGGTGCCACAAAGTCAGCTGCCTCAGTTTCTCATCCATGAGTGGCCATGGATGAGAGACCTTTGTGACATCCTACGGGTCTTTGAGGAGTCCACAAGGAGGGTGAGCTCTGAGGATGCGATGGTGAGCCTTACAATCCCGCTCTTGTGTGTTCTGAGAGAATCCCTGATTGACATCAGGGATAACTCAGATCACACAGAGGAGTTAGGGATAGCATCCGATCCGTCACAGCTGGAGAGTAGGTCCACACATCTGTCCGCTTCACTGCGTTTAATGGAGGAGGAGGAGGAGGAGGAAGAAGAGTTGTCCGATGATGTGATGGTGATACAGGAGGCTTCCGGGCAACTTCGAATCGTCCCATTGTTGCAGCGCGGATGGGTAGACATGGAGGATGAGGAGGAAATGGAGATTGAACTTTCCGGTGGGGCCAGAGGAGTCATGCCAACAAACACTGTGGCAGACATGGCTGAGTTCATGTTGGGGTGCTTTACAACCGACAAGCGTATTGTCAAAATCATGGAGGACAACCAGTACTGGATCTTTGCTATCCTTGACCCCCGGTATAAAAACAACATCTCGTCTTTTATTCCGGTAGAGGGGAGGGCCAATCGCATCAATGCTTGCCACAGGCAATTGGTGCAGAATATGATGGAGATGTTTCCAGCATGTGACAGTGGCGGCAGGGAGGGCAGTTCCTCCAGTAGGCAACCAAGTTCTCACCGGTCCACACAAACGAGGGGCACACTGTCTAAGGTCTGGGACACCTTGATGGCACCCCCTCGCCAAAGTGCCGCCACGGAGGGTCCTAGTGTCACCAGGCGTGAGAAGTATAGGCGCATGTTGCGGGAATACCTTTCCGACCACAGCCCTGTCCTCTCCGACCCCTCTGCGCCCTACACGTATTGGGTGTCGAAGTTGGACCTGTGGCTTGAACTTGCCCTATATGCCTTGGAGGTGCTGTCCTGTCCTGCCGCCAGCGTCCTATCTGAGAGGGTGTTCAGTGCAGCCGGTGGCATCATCACTGACAAGCGCACCCGTCTGTCAGCTGAGAGTGCCGACCGGCTCACTTTGATAAAAATGAACCACCACTGGATAGAGCCTTCATTTTTGTGCCCACCTGTGTAAAGCACCCCAACATGAAACTCCATGTCTGTACTCAACCTCTCCAATTCCTCCGCATCCTCATACTCATCCACCATAAGCGTTGCACAATTCTGCTAATACTAGGCTCCCTCCACCCTGATTTCCCCCAACTCTGCTGGTTAGAGGCTCCCTCCACCCTGATTTCCACCAACTCTGCTGGTTAGAGGCTCCCTCCACCATGAATTTGCCCAAACTGGGCTGGTTAGAGGCTCCCTCCACCATGAATTGGTCCAAACTGGGGTTTTTAGAGGCTCCCTCCACCATGAATTGGTCCAAACTTGGCTGTTTAGAGGCTCCCTCCACCATGAATTGGTCCAAACTGGGCTGGTTAGAGGCTCCCTCCACCATGAATTTCCCAAAACTTGGCTGTTTAGAGGCTCCCTCCACCATTAATTGGTCCAAACTGGGCTGGTTAGAGGCTCCCTCCACCATGAATTTGCCCAAACTGGGCTGTTTAGAGGCTCCCTCCACCATGAATTGGTCCAAACTGGGTTTTTTAGAGGCTCCCTCCACCATGAATTGGTCCAAACTGGGCTGTTTAGAGGCTCCCTCCACCATGAATTTGCCCAAACTGGGCTGTTTAGAGGCTCCCTCCACCATGAATTTGCCCAAACTGGGCTGGTTAGAGGCTCCCTCCACCATGAATTTGCCCAAACTGGGCTGGTTAGAGGCTCCCTCCACCATGAATTGGTCCAAATTGGGCTGGTTAGAGGCTCCCTCCACCATGAATTGGTCCAAACTGGGCTGGTTAGAGGCTCCCTCCACCATGAATTTGCCCAAACTGGGCTGTTTAGAGGCTCCCTCCACCATGAATTGGTCCAAACTGGGTTTTTTAGAGGCTCCCTCCACCATGAATTGGTCCAAACTGGGCTGTTTAGAGGCTCCCTCCACCATGAATTTGCCCAAACTGGGCTGGTTAGAGGCTCCCTCCACCATTAATTGGTCCAAACTGGGCTGGTTAGAGGCTCCCTCCACCATGAATTTGCCCAAACTGGGCTGTTTAGAGGCTCCCTCCACCATGAATTTGCCCAAACTGGGCTGTTTAGAGGCTCCCTCCACCATGAATTTGCCCAAACTGGGCTGGTTAGAGGCTCCCTCCACCATGAATTGGTCCAAACTGGGTTTTTTAGAGGCTCCCTCCACCATGAATTTGCCCAAACTGGGCTGGTTAGAGGCTCCCTCCACCATGAATTGGTCCAAACTGGGTTTTTTAGAGGCTCCCTCCACCATGAATTTGCCCAAACTGGGCTGGTTAGAGGCTCCCTCCACCATGAATTGGTCCAAACTGGGCTGGTTAGAGGCTCCCTCCACCATGAATTTGCCCAAACTGGTCTGTTTAGAGGCTCCCTCCACCATGAATTGGTCCAAACTGGGTTTTTTAGAGGCTCCCTCCACCATGAATTGGTCCAAACTGGGCTGTTTAGAGGCTCCCTCCACCATGAATTTGCCCAAACTGGGCTGGTTAGAGGCTCCCTCCACCATGAATTGGTCCAAACTGGGGTTTTTAGAGGCTCCCTCCACCATGAATTGGTCCAAACTGGGGTTTTTAGAGGCTCCCTCCACCATTAATTGGTCCAAACTGGGGTTTTTAGAGGCTCCCTCCACCATGAATTGGTCCAAACTGGGTTTTTTAGAGGCTCCCTCCACCATGAATTGTTCCAAACTGGGGTTTTTAGAGGCTCCCTCCACCATGAATTGGTCCAAACTGGGCTGTTTAGCGGCTCCCTCCACCATTAATTGGTCCAAACTGGGCTGGTTAGAGGCTCCCTCCACCATGAATTTGCCCAAACTGGGCTGTTTAGAGGCTCCCTCCACCATGAATTTGCCCAAACTGGGCTGGTTAGAGGCTCCCTCCACCATGAATTGGTCCAAACTGGGGTTTTTAGAGGCTCCCTCCACCATGAATTGGTCCAAACTTGGCTGTTTAGAGGCTCCCTCCACCATTAATTGGTCCAAACTGGGCTGGTTAGAGGCTCCCTCCACCATGAATTGGTCCAAACTGGGTTTTTTAGAGGCTCCCTCCACCATGAATTTGCCCAAACTGGGCTGTTTAGAGGCTCCCTCCACCATGAATTGGTCCAAACTGGGCTGGTTAGAGGCTCCCTCCACCATGAATTTCCCAAAACTTGGCTGTTTAGAGGCTCCCTCCACCATTAATTGGTCCAAACTGGGCTGGTTAGAGGCTCCCTCCACCATGAATTTGCCCAAACTGGGCTGTTTAGAGGCTCCCTCCACCATGAATTGGTCCAAACTGGGTTTTTTAGAGGCTCCCTCCACCATGAATTGGTCCAAACTGGGCTGTTTAGAGGCTCCCTCCACCATGAATTTGCCCAAACTGGGCTGGTTAGAGGCTCCCTCCACCATGAATTGGTCCAAACTGGGCTGGTTAGAGGCTCCCTCCACCATGAATTTGCCCAAACTGGGCTGTTTAGAGGCTCCCTCCACCATGAATTGGTCCAAACTGGGTTTTTTAGAGGCTCCCTCCACCATGAATTGGTCCAAACTGGGCTGTTTAGAGGCTCCCTCCACCATGAATTTGCCCAAACTGGGCTGGTTAGAGGCTCCCTCCACCATTAATTGGTCCAAACTGGGCTGGTTAGAGGCTCCCTCCACCATGAATTTGCCCAAACTGGGCTGTTTAGACGCTCCCTCCACCATGAATTTGCCCAAACTGGGCTGTTTAGAGGCTCCCTCCACCATGAATTTGCCCAAACTGGGCTGGTTAGAGGCTCCCTCCACCATGAATTGGTCCAAACTGGGTTTTTTAGAGGCTCCCTCCACCATGAATTTGCCCAAACTGGGCTGGTTAGAGGCTCCCTCCACCATGAATTGGTCCAAACTGGGTTTTTTAGAGGCTCCCTCCACCATGAATTTGCCCAAACTGGGCTGGTTAGAGGCTCCCTCCACCATGAATTGGTCCAAACTGGGTTTTTTAGAGGCTCCCTCCACCATGAATTTGCCCACACTGGGCTGGTTAGAGGCTCCCTCCACCATGAATTGGTCCAAACTGGGGTTTTTAGAGGCTCCCTCCACCATGAATTTGCCCAAACTGGGGTGTTTAGAGGCTCCCTCCACCATGAATTTGCCCAAACTCTGCTGGTTAGAGGCTCAATCCACCCTGATTTTCAAAACAAATGTTGGTGCCAACCTCAACTTACTACAAGGGCCAAATTCACTGCTGGTGACAAGCTCTCCTCACTGCAAGTGCCAAATACACATGTTTCAAGGTGTTTTCCTACTGTCAGAGAGGTGGTATTGAGTGTGTAAAGTGTGTAGTTGTTAGGCTGTGATGTTGGGGTAATAGAGGGTCTTTGGTGTGTTAGATGCCCCCAGACATGCTTCCCCTGCTGTCCCAGTGTCATTCCAGAGGTGTTGGCATCATTTCCTGGGGTGTCATAGTGGACTTGGTGACCCTCCAGACACGGATTTGGGTTTCCCCCTTAACGAGTATCTGTTCCCCATAGACTATAATGGGGTTCGAAACCCATTCGAACACACGAACATTGAGCGGCTGTTCGAATCGAATTTCGAACCTCGAACATTTTAGTGTTCGCTCATCTCTAGTAAGTATGGCTATTTCTTTTCTGTTTTACATCCTTCCCGGCCACCCTTAAAGGGGTTGTCCAGGCAAAACTGGAAATTAAATTTATTATTTAAATTTAAAAAGTTTTAAAAAATAAAATAAAATTATACTCACCTTTCCTTGATGCCCTGGGTCCTCCAAGCACGGTCTGGTCTTCTCGGTCCAGTGTTGATGTGTGGAAGAAGTCCCAGCCACATGTAACCTCTGAGGCCAATCAGCGGCCTCAGGGAAGGGCTTGAGATAACACAACCTGTGACTTCACAGGTCTCTCCCTGGCCAATCAGTAGCCTCAGCGAAGGGCTTGAGGATACTACCTGTGACTTCACAGGTCTCTCCCTGGCCAATCAGCGGCCTCAGCGAAGGGCTTGAGGATACTACCTGTGACTTCACAGGTCTCTCCCTGGCCAATCAGCGGCCTCAGCGAAGGGCTTGAGGATACTACCTGTGACTTCACAGGTCTCTCCCTGGCCAATCAGCGGCCTCAGCGAAGGGCTTGAGGATACTATCTGTGACTTCACAGGACTCTTCCTGGCCAATCAATGGCTTCAGCGGAAGGAATCCGGGACGTCACAGCCAGTGAGAAGTTTCACTTGGAGAAGATGCCAGATCAGCAGGAACGGACCCACTGGGAGGACACCGGAGCAAGGGAACAGGTGAGTATGATTTTTTTTTTTTTTAATTTTCACCTCCCCCCAGCCTGTATAACAATTCACATTTTGCATGGACAACCTCTTTAAGCTTCCTATAATTCCTGGACAATCCCTTTAAGACAAATTTGAAGCCCTGTAAGAAAACTCCATGCTTCCATTGAAACAAATAGGAGAGAAGCACAGCCATGTCATATATTACAGGCCTGGCTGACCCAGAGAGCCCAGCGCGCCAACTGTACACGCAGCGAGTTTCACATTAACATTCAATCAGCGGGAAACCGTAAGAGCACGCTTACTTGAATTTCAGTAAAAGATGTCTAATTTTTTCAGCTTCTTGCATGCCACGCCCGTGTCCTGTGTGCAAATAGACGACGTCTGTATGAAGAATCTGATCTGAAAAAAAATATATATATGTATAAGGGGGATTTCATGTGCCACTCAATGTGAATTAAAGCGTCACTCCAGTTATAAGAAACCATCATCGATACTAGTGAAGAATTTTAGGAATGATGTGGGGAAAACAAAAAAAATTTCTGAGGTTGCCACGTCTACAACTGATGAAAGTGTAAATGTAACGATTCGGATGGTAACTTTATATTCGGAAAATACAATGTTTCTGAATTTGTTCATGGACAATCTACCCACAGGTAGCAACATTTAATGTAACAATTGTGTCTGGGAGTTCCAGCTGTTGGACCCCCCACGATCTGACACTTCCTAATGTCACAACCCATGTCAAGTTCAACTTTGCTATATCTGTAGAGGGCAGGTGATATTTTTTCCATTCCCATACTGTATTAGGCAGACATTACAGGTGGCCGTACACATTAGATGTATGTTGGTCAAATTTACAGATTTGGGTGGGAATGGCTACAGATATGTACGGGTATTTACACCAGGCTACACTCACAACTGCACTTGGCTCTCCAATGTTTGGGTCCATCAGGGGACCCCAATGACGGAGAGACCGTCCGCTAAAACAGTCATTACCCGCAGACCCCATAGACTATAATGGGGTCCATCAGGTTTCCTTTTACTTTCAAGGGAGCATTGGTTAATTCCCTTTTTTCCATTTGGAAGACAAACAGGCTCGGCTCAGCCGAGTGTACATGTACAGTATATTAATAGACGGAATAGCTGTTGGAGGATATCTACATTAAAGGGATTCTACCATTAAGATCAAATTTTTTGTCGGTCACACGTAGGAATAGTCTTAAGAAGGGCTATTCTTCTCCTACCTTTAGATGTTTTCTCCATGCAGCCATTCGGTAGAAATCCCGGGTTTCATCGGTATGCAAATGAGTTCTCTCACAGCACTGGGGGCGGGCCCCAACGCTCAAACAGCACTGAGGGCATCCCCAATGCTGCAAGAGAACTCTCCAGCGCCGCCTCCATCTTCTTCAGGTACAGCCTCTTCATGCGTCTTCTTCCGGCGCTGGGGGTAAAACTTCTAGGCCTTGGGCAGTGCTGACTGCGCATGCCCGTGGCCACAAGAAAATGGCAGCTTGCACAGTAAGCAGATTTTAATGGTAGAATCCCTTTAAATCATTGTCTATTCCTATCTGATCTAATGTGTAGGGCCAGGTTTAAACGCAAGGGTACGAATCTCTTTGACAGTGCTGGTGGTCAGTCACTCACTTTCCCCAAAAAGGAAATTCCCAATTACCTAAATTTACCATTGGATATTATTTTTTAGGGACCTGTCATTAAAGGGGCTGTCCAGGAATTTACAAAATTCCAGAGTAGGCCGGGGAATGAAACATTAAAAAAAAAAAAAAAAAAAAAAAAATCATACTCACCTGTCTGTGGCGCTCTGTTGGCCGTCAGCGCAATCCGTTCCGGCGCACACCATGAAACCGCCACTAGAAGTCCTGTGCCGCATATGACCTCACAGCCAGTGATGTCACTTACATACGTCACCAGTTCCATATCTGAGGCTGCTGATAGGCCTCAGTGGTCATATGCGGTGCCGAACTTCTGGCGGTCGCAAAGCGTGCTGAAACAGACTGTGGCACCGGACACCGGGACACAGGTGAGTATTTTTATGTTTTACCTTTCCTCAGCCCCCTCTGAAAATTGTGAAATTCATGAACAACCCCTTTAAAAAAGTGCACCATAACCCACGTCGTAGAGCAGAACATAACACAGCGCCCCCTACTGTCTAGGAGTACTGGGACAGGAGATGGACTCACTACACAGCGCCCCCTACTGTCTAGGAGTACCGGGACAGGGGATGGACTCACTGGTGGCGGAGATGACGGCCAGCTTACAGCCGTGCTTATATCCGGGGTCCACACCCATTATAATTCGCCCTCTAACTGGATTCGCAAGGAGCAGCTGGCGCAGGTTTCTCCCAAACATCATGATGGATTCCTTCTCGGCATCTGAGGTCAGCTTCGAGCTGTAGGAAAAGAAAATATTGAGCCATAAGTCAAGAGATACAAGCTGTATATAGTGAGATGATAACTATATATTACCCTTAAGCATTGGTAATAGGATGTCGGCACGTACTACCGCCACTGAAACCAACCGTCCTACTGCAGTGAAAACAATGCATCCGTGTGAGATGGCGTTAGAGACGACCTTCCACCACCTCCATCAATTCCTTACATCATATAATAGCCGTCCCTCCACCAATCTGGAGTATTTGGAATTTTTTTTCTCCAGCCCACACCATTCCTGAGCAATCAATGCTGTTAGTTTTGGTCCCTGATATACTATTAGTCTCTATACTGTCGGGCACCAAAACTAACAGCATTGATTGACCAGGAAGGGTGGGGGCTAGAGAAAAAATTCCAACTGTTCCAAAATCAGTAGAGCAGCAACTAAGAAATTGGGTTGGCGGGGTTGGTGAAAGGTCCTCTTTAAAGAAGGAAAGAGGAGACTTTGACTTTTCAATAATTCTCACTCATTTCAACCACTTCTCCAAGAATGACCAGGACCAAATTCCCTTGGCATTCAGTGGGTGTACTCACCATAGACATTATTCACACAAGGTCGACATCTATGTGTTGTCCATGTGCAAAAAAGACTGCAAGTGAACTCATAGCAGTGCACGGTATTTCAGTCTGTCTTGCAGAAGAGACGGACTGATTTCAACCGTTTCCGACTGGCCCCCCCAGTCCATCATGATGGACTTATCACATCAATGCCAAATTGTCTGCTGGCTACAGATGCAACTGGGACAATTTTAACACACTCATTAGGTCTTACAATAAGTAAGCGGCCATTTTCTTGTGGCCTGTGCGCATGCGCAGTCGGCTCTAGAAGTTTGACCACCAGCGCAAGAAGAAGACACGTGAAGAGGACGTTCCAGAAGAATATGAAGGCGGCGCTGGAGAGTTGTCTCGCAGCCCTCTGTGCTGTTTGAGCACTGGGGCCCGCCCCCAGTGCTGCGAGAGAACTAATTTGCATACCTAAGAAAACTGGGATTTCTACCAAACGGCGGCGCACAGAAGACATCTAAAGGTAGGAGAAGAATAGCCTTCCTTAAGGCTATTCCTACGTGTCAACCAGAAAAAAATGTGTTTTAATGATAGAATCCCTTTAATATTTCTCTCCAGTTTTCGTCTGAAGCCACGACAGCTGTAAATGACACATTAGTGCTTCGATCCAAAAACTCAGCCCGTATCCTATAACGGCCATTATTGACACAGCGAACAACACTAATACGGCAGGATCCGACCAACCAAACGCCAAGATATTTCACTGTAAACTTCATAATCTTATCTGCCGAAAAATCCTACAAAAACAGGCCGGAGGCGCCAAGTGCAACAAGCTCAGGTTCTCAGACGTGAAAGACAATCTGACTTGCAGAAGGCGGGGGGAAGAAATGTAATGAAATAACAGGCCGCTCATTCCGCACATCGATGGGAATATTTCCCCACCTGTCACTAAAGAATAAACCATTTCACGTGGAAAGCGCGTCCTGGTACTACGTGCTCGCCACGTGGAAGAGGTTTATGGGGTCACTAAATGTTTGACTTGTAGAAGGGAGGAAAGCAAAATATAAAGGATTTAGTAAAACTGTGTAGCAAGGAAAGGCTGGAGGGAATGTATCACTTACTTTACATGTTACCTGTCTATAGCTTATGTTACAGGTTGCTACTGAGTAACGTTAACATTACCTTTATTGTTTTGCCACTTAAAGGGGTTGTCCAGGAATTTTTGACTTATGGCCTCTCCTTAGGATATGACTATCTGGACAATTAGCCCCTACAAGGTTTGGCTGTTCAGGGATACATCTGGTCCCTGTGCTATACAGAGACAGAGCTGCAACCAGTTGAGCCTATTCCGACATACTGCAGATTATCGCTCAAAGCGAGCTGAGCTGCAGTACCAGTGTCTGGCCACTAGGCAACTGCTTCAACATGGACCAGACCTACCACCAAACCAGGACCAGCAGCTAGCCCCAAATCAGAAATTTATGGCCTTTCCCATAAAACAAAAATTCCTGGAGTACCCCTTTAAGGACACACATATAAAAAAAGAAGAACTTTCCTCTAGGTGAACCAAACAGGAATGGAGGGTTAGGGGGTGGGCACGCACAACCGAACACTTCTGGAAGATTCCTTTAACAGTTTTGTGACGCACAACGCATTTCGGGCCCTTTCTCAAGTGCAATACAAACCGAGCAGTAGTCTAACCTGATGCATATAAAAAAGGGAATAAGCTGCGCCTTGTTTTTTGGAGTTTTTTTTTTTTTTGTAGATTGTGATATATATATATATATATATATATATATATATATATATATATATATATATACATGGATCATAATGTACATTATTTCCCTGTCAGTACGTCTTTGGAATATGGGAGGAAACCCATGCAAACATGGGGAGAGCATACAAACTCCTAGCAGATGTTGTCCTTGGCAGGATTAGAACCCAGGACTCCAGCGCTGCAAGGCTGCAGTGCTAACCACTGAGCCACTGTGTTGCCCCCGCTGCGCATCATTTTACCAGGTTTTGGCACTACTTCCCAGCCAATCATCTGCAGCCTTTTCATTGCTTACATGGGTGCGTACCATCTACTTAGTTTAAGCTTTGTAGAGTATTACAACTTTTCCCATACAAGTCAATGGCTATAGGTTGGTGGAACTTTCTTTAGAACGTATCGAACCGATGAATGACTGCACGGTCACTGCTCAGTACAGCTCCTCCATTGTGGCCATGGACAGGAGATATATACTCTGTTCTTAGAGAAATCATTCACTACATGGTTCTGTATCCGGGCTCTACGGAAGGACGTACCGGTACTCTCTGCAGAGAAGAGGATAAATCAGACGCTTGTAGGAGTCTTCGACAGAATTATTCAGTATCTTCATGAACTCAGGTCGGGCAAACTGCTTTGGTCTCCACCTATAGAAACACACGAGAAGACGAAAATAAATAGCGATGACTTATAAGTGTGATACAAAGTACAAAGGTCAAAGGTCTTTATCTAAATAATGGCTGAGGCTGGATTGTAATTTTGAATCATTTAGTCTATGTTTATACCACCTATGGGCTGATATAATTTCCAACAAAAAATGTGGCAAAATTTTGGCAACTTTTTGTTGTTTGGTGTAGGATCTTAAGCCCCTTCCTCAAAAGTCCGGCCCCTGTTTATACAAGTCACAGAAACAGTCAGTATGTGTCTAAAACTGACAATAAATGTAACAAAGTATCTATGACCGTTTAGTTGCAAATTGTGCCAGAATTCTGCAGCATCTTCACTAGTAAATGTTCCCCGTTGTCCTTTCCCTCAAACACAACACAACAGGAAGCTTTCAATAACCGAAACATCTTCCCGCTTCCGAGAGCCGTCGCCTCTGATCCTGACAAGTATAACACGGCCACATAACACATGGAGCCGAACCAGTCAAACTCCCCAGAACCCTTTATAGTCTAGCAAATAATATTAACGTAACCCAGGAGTAATAAGACTGGACGCGGAAGACGCAGAAGACAAGTCATTGTGTAAGATTGTATACAGACCTTTCATTCACACACCACCTACAGAAAGCCTCCTTCACCCTGTCAGGAACGTTGACCTTTACTGTCAGGACTTTCAGATTCTCCCCACGGTTAATGGCCAGAATCTGAGAACAAACATAAATGGCAAAGACAGATGACACACAAATACCCAAAAGATAAACTGATCAAGTCAACAGCCATACAGGCACCTTGTTTTATTATTTGACATTTTGAGAGAGAGCGCTCGTGTTGAAGTCATAGCTGAAATAATGAAATGAGATTAATAATGTTGTTGATATTATTATTATTATTATTATTATTATTATTATTATATTATATTTGTTATTATTATTATATTATTTATATTATTATTATTATTATTATTATTATTACTATATTATTTATATTATTGCATATTATTATTAGTATTTAGTAGTATTATATTATTATATTTATATTAAATATTTTATTATTATAATTATTATTCTCACTTTATTGTTCTTATGTTATTATTATTATTTATTATTATTATAATTTTATTATCATTATAATTTTTTTATTATTATATTATTATTCACACTTTATTGTTGTTATATTATTATTATTTTATTATCATTATTTTTATTATTTTATTATTATATATTGTTTTATTATCGTTATTTTTATTATTTTTTTATTGTTATTATTTTATTATTATTTTAACATCAGTATTAATATTTTATAATTTATATTATTCTTAATAATAATAATATTTTTATTATTATTATTATTATTATTATTATTAACAACAGTCAATAATATTATTATCATCATCATCAATATTAATCAAAAACAATACTGGCATTATAATGTTAATAATGAATGAGCATAATGATATTAATAAAAAAAAAGTATAATAAATAGCATCAAAAGAAATTATGAGCATACAATAATAATAATAATAATAATAATAATAATAATAATAATAATAATAATAATAATTAACAACAATGGAAATAATGAGTGTAATAAATAAATAGCTTAATAAAATTGAATTAACATCATAATCAAACTATTAATGATAATAATAAATATAATAATAATAATGATTAAGTTAATAAATAGCATGATACATAATGATCATAATAATGTAAATGATGACAATAATGATATTACATACAATAAGTATAATTGTATAATAATGATGAAGTGATTAATAAATAGCAGGAATATGATAATATAATTAATGATAATATAAATAATAACAATAACAATAATAATAATAATGTGCACAATGACACTAAATGAGCATAATAATAATAGTTCTGAAAAGTCCATAACAATAATAATAAATAACAATAATAAGAAAAAGCTGTAAGCAACATAAACACAGGTTTCCAAAAGATCTTGTACAATTCTTAGGCCATTACAATGCCCGAGAGGAGCAGAAGATGACAAGTAGCAGGAGTATAGGGATAAGACGCAATGTCAGAGGTCAGGACACGGCTGCCTATACTGGTATCATTACTACTAATCTAGAAGGGCGATGATAAACTCTGATCAGAACAGTAATAACCAGCGCAACAAAACTGAAATTCAGGCCCTGATCAGATTTACATTGAAGGCTGCAGCATATTTCACAATAATAACGGCAGGGTCCACTTATCTGTTATTAGAGTCACAACCAGGGACATAACTTACAGCCCCCCCCCCTTGTGGCATTTAGTAACGTAGTCTATTTTATGTAGCAGAGGGACATTTGGGGTCCCTGAGCGTCCAGGGCAACAACTGCAGCCCCTGATAGCTATGCCCCTGGTCACGGCCAACAGGCGCCGGTGATATCCGCCATGTCCGCCATCTAGCGCCCCCTTACTTTACTTTTCTGTTCCACTGATGGAAGAGAAAAACGGAAGTAATAAATAACAGGAACTAAAATGATTATTTAATTTAAAAAAAAACAAAAACCTGCAATTATCATAAAACAGAACTGCAGAGGATCTGTCTCCTTTCCGAATGTGTCTGTTTAATGGATTAATATTGTCACAAACCTGACTACTGCGCTGCAGGGAGCGGGATGGACAGACAATTTACCGCCTGATACACTAAAAGGAGTGATAAAGTAGTAACATTTGCACAAAATGAGACTGAAGAGTTGAAAATTGTTATTGGAAAATTTGCCTGTGCCTGTAATACACTGCGCCTCTTACCTGCGCAAACACCCCTTAGCTAAAGGGATATTCACATCTTAGCATTTACCGCTATAGACATAAGATATGCCATAAATGCAGGATAGACGCGAGTCCCAGGGGTGGCCCTGATGGATCCAGATCCCGATCCTGTTGCGAGTGAACTGGACTGCGCATGCACAAGTCTATCCATTCATTTGTACAAGACGTCAGGAAAATATTGCTTACATTTTGAGAATATTGATTGATTTTTTTTTTCTCTTAGTCGAGGGTGTCTACCTGTAAACTTTCGAAGTCCTGCAAAAGTGAACTAAGAGACTCGCGCATGCGCAACACTAGCTCTCTCTGCACCAGGGCCATGAACAGTTATAGCTATAAATGTCAAGACTAGATACTCTTGCTGGAAATCCATGATTAAAATGACAACGCAGTTTGACACCGTCCAATCAAAGCTGACAATGTTAGACTGTATAAAGTACACGCCTCCTTGACAGACAGACTGACAGCACCCAGTTGTCACTTCATTTCTACACTCAAGTCTATCCATCCTGTGACTTCCATATTTCCAAGCCGTTTCCTTTGTGTAGTTGCAGTCTCATTGCTCAGGAGTGTATACAGAGTATATAGCATTATATACCTACTAGACTTGTCCTACTTTAGCTCATTTATTTCGGTTTTACCCTCCGCTGGATTTGTTTCTCAGCCTCACATAATAAAGACTTTGTAACTGAATTTACAGACTTTCCTGAAAATATTTACTGGGACTTTCCTTCTGAAAACAAATCCGTAGAAATGAGGAGACGAAGTTTATGGCGGCTGTCAGAAATGTCATCTGAAAATACGAACAACGAAACGTGAGGTAATGGGGCAGCTCGCACCTGCCCATCAATAAGGCTCCTCACGTCTAGAAACTACAAGGAGTGAAAAGGGTCTTGTGTACTGTATACGGGATATAGGGACGGCCCGGACCCAGGAGAGACACTATAGTGCGCGGTGCGGGGAATACGGAGGATTACTTATGGAAGGAAAATCAGTGTCAGGTGCTCAACTCACTTATAAGTGTCAAATGAGATGTAATATGTAACATAGATAGATAGATAGATAGATAGATAGATAGATAGATAGATAGAGATAGATAGATAGATAGATAGATAGATAGATAGATAGATAGATAGATAGGAGATAGATAGATAGGAGATAGATAGATGATAGATAGATGATAGATAGATGATAGATAGATGATAGATAGATGATAGATAGATGATAGATAGGAGATAGATAGATAGATAGATAGATAGATAGGAGATAGATAGATAGATAGATAGATAGATAGATAGATAGATAGGAGATAGATAGATAGATAGATAGATAGATAGATAGATAGATAGATAATAGATAGATAGATAGATAGATAGATAGATAGATAGATAGATGATAGATAGATGATAGATAGGAGATAGATAGATAGATAGATAGATAGATAGATAGGAGATAGATAGATAGATAGATAGATAGATAGATAGATAGATAGATAGATAGATAGATAGATAGATAGGAGATAGATAGATGATAGATAGATGATAGATAGATGATAGATAGGAGATAGATAGATAGATAGATAGGAGATAGATAGGAGATAGATAGATAGATAGATAGATAGATAGATAGATAGGAGATAGATAGATGATAGATAGGAGATAGATAGATAGATAGATAGATAGATAGATAGATAGATAGATAGATAGGAGATAGATAGATAGATAGATAGATAGATAGATAGATAGATAGGAGATAGATAGATGATAGATAGATAGATAGATAGATAGGAGATAGATAGATAGATAGATAGATAGATAGATAGATAGATAGATAGATAGGAGATAGATAGATGATAGATAGGAGATAGATAGATAGATAGATAGATAGATAGATAGATAGATAGATAGATAGGAGATAGATAGATAGATAGATAGATAGATAGATAGATAGGAGATAGATAGATGATAGATAGGAGATAGATAGATAGATAGATAGATAGATAGATAGATAGATAGATAGATAGATAGATAGATAGATAGATAGATAGATAGGAGATAGATAGATAATTGTATTTTGCTACCATTAATGAAAATGATGACATAATGGATTATTATGCTTAATGTAAAAATATAACCAACAATTATTTTAAAAATTGATTTCTCTTCAGTTTTGAAAGAAATTAATATTTATGCACACAGACGTAGCTAATCTATCTATCTATCTATCTCCTATCTATCTATCTATCTCCTATCTATCTATCTATCTATCTATCTATCTATCTATCTCCTATTTATCTATCTCCTATCTATCTATCTATCTATCTATCTCCTATCTATCTATCTATCTATCTATCTATCTCCTATTTATCTATCTATCTATCTATCTATCTATTTCCTATCTATCTATCTATCTATCTATCTATCTATCTATCTATCTATCTATCTATCTATGTATCTCCTATCTATCTATCTATCTATCTATCTATCTCCTATCTATCTATCTCCTATCTATCTATCTCCTATCTATCTATCTATCTTATATAAATCTCTCTCATATCTAGCTCTACTATACAAATCTATTAGTCTCGGCTCTATCTCTACACAGTCCGCATTAGATTTCCCTTCATTCTCACTTACTTTACAATCCAGGGTAATGATTGAGAACAGATTTCTATAAGTGACTACAGTCACAGTCATCATAGAGAATAAAAAGACCAAGTATTTGTCAGTATCTGCCCCTGCCGGTGACTCTGCAGCTGTACACACAGGCCCAGAGCACTGTCACGGCCAGCCAGGATCTGTCAATCTAGATGTTTAATTCAATCACCGGCCGGCTCAGACATGTCACATATGTTAAATGCAACATTTTAAACCTCCTCGGGACATAGTAACAATTTATATTCCTCAGCTTTACAGTACGACTGACATACTAAGCCTGACATATCACTGAGCAAGAAAGTTAGGAATAAAAATCTCCTCTGAAATTCTATAGTGCATGGTACCAGGATGAAAACACTAGAAATGTGATATGTATATGCATGTATGAAGGAATATAAATGTATAGAGAGAGAAGAGAAGAGAAGAGAAAAGAAGAGAGAAGAGTGTATATATTTATACTGTTAACACACACATATATTTATATTTATTTATACACACACATACAAACACACACACATATATATATATATATATATATATATATATATATATATATATATATACACACACATACAATGTATATACTCGAGTATAAGCCGACCTGAATATAAGCCGAGGCCCCTAATTTTACCACCACCAAAAAACTGGGAAAACGTATTGACTCAAGTATAAGCCGAGGGGGGGAAATGCAGCAGCTGCTAGAAAGTTTCAAAAATTAAAATGGTCGGAGTTTTTGGGTGCAGTAGTTGCTGGAGAAGGGGAGGGGGTGTTTTGGTTGTCTGTCTGCCCCTTCCCTGAGCTTGAGGACTGAGGTTTTTTCTTCCCCCACTTAGAACTCAGTCTGGCTGACTATAGGGGATCTGAAGTGCTCCTATTAACCCCTTCCCGACGGAGCAGGAGCACTGCAGATCCCCTATATTCAGTAGACACAGGGAGACCTAATGTGTTTGTGTGTCACAGTCATTTCCTACTTTTATATGTATTCTAGGGAAAGGAGGGATTTACAACTTTTAATTATTTTATTTTTTTATTATATTTTTTTTAAAGCTTCTTTTTATTCACTATTTTATGGGAGATTCTATACATTACTATTGTGGCTGGTCATAGACCCCCCCCCCATATATCATTATATCATATTCTTTATTTATATCACTCTTATACTCGGCTTGTGCAGTGTATTTATGTGCTCAGTTTTCCCATTGACTCTATATTTGTCAGGTACAATGCCACCTCCTAGAAACGAGGATTCATATGCAGTCCTATGAAAAAGTTTGGGCACCCCTATTAATCTTAATCATTTTTAGTTCTAAATATTTTGGTGTTTGCAACAGCCATTTCAGTTTGATATATCTAATAACTGATGGACACAGTAATATTTCAGGATTGAAATGAGGTTTATTGTACTAACAGAAAATGCGCAATATGCATTAAACCAAAATTTGACCGGTGCAAAAATATGGGCACCTCAACAGAAAAGTGACATTAATATTTAGTACATCCTCCTTTTGCAAAGATAACAGCCTCTAGTCGCTTCCTGTAGCTTTTAATCAGTTCCTGGATCCTGGATGAAGGTATTTTGGACCATTTCTTTCTACAAAACAATTCAAGTTCAGTTAAGTTTGATGGTCGCCGAACATGGACAGCCCGCTCTCAAATGATCTGAAAACAAAGATTGTTCAACATAGTTGTTCAGGGGAAGGATACAAAACGTTGTCTCAGAGATTTAACCTGTCAGTTTCCACTGAGGAACATAGTAAGGAAATGGAAGACCACAGGGACAGTTCTTGTTAAGCCCAGAAGTGGCAGGCCAAGAAAAATATCAGAAAGGCAGAGAAGAAGAATGGTGAGAACAGTCAAGGACAATCCACAGACCACCTCCAAAGAGCTGCAGCATCATCTTGCTGCAGATGGTGTCACTGTGCATCAGTCAACAATACAGCGCACTTTGCACAAATAGAAGCTGTATGGGAGAGTGATGAGAAAGAAGCCGTTTCTGCACGTACGCCACAAATAGAGTTGCCTGAGGTATGAAAAAGCACATTTGGACAAGGCAGCTTCATTTTGGAAACAAAAATTGAGTTGTTTGGTTATAAAAAAAAGGCGTTATGCATGGCGTCCAAAAAGAAACAGCATTCCAAGAAAAACACATGCTACCCACTGTAAAATTTGGTGGAGGTTCCATCATGCTTTGGGGCTGTGTGGCCAATGCCGGCATCGGGAATCTTGTTAAAGTTGAGGGTCGCATGGATTCCACTCAGTATCAGCAGATTCTTGAGAATAATGTTCAAGAATCAGTGACGAAGTTGAAGTTACGCCGGGGATGGAGATTTCAGCAAGACAATGATCCAAAACACCGCTCCAAATCCTCAGGCATTCATGCAGAGGAACAATTACAATGTTCTGGAATGGCCATCCCAGTCCCCAGACCTGAATATCATTGAACATCTGTGGGATGATTGGAAGCGGGCTGTCCATGCTCGGCGACCATCTAACTTAACTGAACTTGAATTGTTTGTCCAAAATACCTTTATCCAGGATCCAGGAACTGATTAAAAGCTACAGGAAGCGACTAGAGGCTGGTATCTTTGCAAAAGGAGGATCTACTAAATATTAATGTCACTTTTCTGTTGAGGTGCCCATACTTTTGCACCGGTCAAATTTTGGTTTAATGCATATTGCACATTTTCTGTTAGTACAATAAACCTCATTTCAATCCTGAAATATTACTGTGTCCATCAGTTATTAGATATATCAAACTGAAATGGCTGTTGCAAATACCAAAATATTTAGAACTAAAAATGATTAAGATTAATAGGGGTGCCCAAACTTTTTCATAGGACTATATATATATATATATATATATATATATTTATTATGTGTGTGTGTGTGTGTGTGTGTGTGTGTGGAAAATAAATAAAGAATGTATCAATTGCAATGAAATGAATACACAAAATTCTGATCCTTATATTTTAGGTTGTAGATTAAACAGTATTAGATTTCTTGTGCTATCCACCATGATATGTAATTATTCAACTTATTTTTTTTATTTATTAACTTATAAATAAAGGTCTTTTTTAAATAATAATAATAATAATAATAATAATAATAATAATTTATTATTACTGTTATTATTTATTTATTTATTTCTTAGAACACCATTACCTCCTTGTTGCTGTACATTGGAGGATTTACATACAAAACAAGTACAATACTAACAAAGTAACCAAGTATTACAGTGGGATAGAGGGCCCTGTCCACAAGAGCTTACAATCTATAAGCGGGGGGGAGTAGAAGCTATCCAGATGTTGGTAGCAGGGTTAGGATCCATTCACACGGAATAAATGCAGGCTCATTTTGGCACAATACACGTGTAAAGATAAGACTCCCATTGACTTCTATAACATTCTTTACATGTGTATTGTGCCAAAATGAGCGCGCGTTTACTCCATGTGAATGGACTCTAAATGCAGCTTACAGGCTTTCCTTACGACATGACCCCCCCCCCCCCCAAAAAAAAAAAAAATAAAAATAATAATTTGTGCTTAAAAATTTGGCTTATACTGCTCGAGTATATATATATATATATATATATATATATATATATATATATATATATATATGTGTGTAAGTAAATGTATATATATATATATATATATATATATATATATATATATATATATATATATATATATATATATATATATATATTTAAATATGTAATATAAAAAAAAAATATATATATATATTTATTTATTTATTTTTTCTGGCTTAAATTTAGTTTCCCAATTTCTACATATTGAAAAATACTTTAAAATAACTTTGTGTTCTGGGGTCAAAATGTTACTGTAATTTAAAAAAAATTTTTTTAAAGTATATTTCCCAATAAAAAAAAAATGAATATTTTACAACAAATGATTGACTTTATGGTTCTCCTTTGTACCTTTTTTTGTACATTTTGCTGCCCAATAATGTGTTATCTCCTTTGCAAAACAACACTTAACCAGAATTTAGAGCCATTTGCGCCACACATGTAACGGTCACATTGGAGTAAACGTTGGTGTGACGGTTTCTGCCCTGGATTTAGACACCTTTTATGTATCGTGGCCTAAAAAAAAGTCACAAATTTGTCACTCCGGTACGGTAAACGGTATAAAAATTGAAGCGAGTGCTCTCTCTATATTTAAAGATATAAAAAATGTATCAGCGTAATGCAACATTTTGATACATTTGTCTCAAATAACAATTATGTAGCAAAGTGGCCTTCGAAAACAGCTGAAAATTTCCCTCGATGTGTATTATTTTAATTTCATTAAACTAATGAAAAACGCTGCAGATGGCGACGTAAAAAAATAATGAAAAATAATTACCATAGCAATAAAAAAAAAAAAAAATTAAGAAAAATAAGATAAAATACTGATAAAAATGGATTTATTTGCAGCGTAAGTAAAAGATCTGAATCCTGTTGTTCCTTAAAATTAAATCTGATCAAAATCTGTAAAACTGAGGTCATGTCTGAGGTGAACAGTCGGAGAAAAACAACTCCTTACTATAAGCTAATACCGCAAACTAATGAGTCAATACTATTAACACCTGCACATTAAATGTATTTCGGTTGGCAGAATTCCCAGAAAAAAAGGTGAAATGTAATATAGCGAGGTCGAGAGAGAGAGAGAGAGAGAGAAAAAAACCCGACATTCTGGAGAGTAATTAGAAAGCTCTTTTGTGCCGCTCTCAGACTAAAATGTTTGCCGCTGCAACCAAACCTAATGCTTTAAGCCAAGCGACTTGGCACCTACTTGAAAGATGATGGGCCCTGACACCAGAAACACTTGACCGTGCCAGCGAGGAGAGGAGTGAGGACAGAGCAGGCAAACCAGTCTTAAGACAGGGTCAAAGAGAAAGCACAAGGAATTCGGAGTCCATTTCAATGTCTAGAAGAGACAGGCGCTAGGTCCCAAAGGTCTCATCTGTCAATGGTAAAGAGGCGGCTGCCATGTAACTCTTCCTCTTTTTTTAAGGTCTGGACAACGTGGCGTACGTATAGGAAGGATCGTGTCCAAGGTTTCCTAACCTTCACCAAATAGATGGGTTAATATATATAAATATATCACAATAATAATATTAATCTGTATTGAGATAATACTAGCCTCTGCCCACGACTTCGTCTGCGTGTTGTTGGTGTCGATGATTCTCCTTTATTCAGCAGATGGCTGCCATCGATGTTTCACCTGCTCCGGCGTTTCGGCAGTTGTTAAGCTGGTCTGCCGCTGAACTTGTTCCTCGCACCGTGCCTGTGATTGTTCCGGCATCTCAGCAGCTCCCTGGGATGCCATATAATGAGCGTGTTGTTGGCATTGACGATCCGTCTGCTGCGGCATTTTGACAGCTCTTAAGCTGGTCTGCCGCTGAACTTGTTCCTCGTGCTGTGCCCGTGACTGTTCCAGCAACTCAGCAGCTCGCTGGGACGCCATATAATGAGTGTGTTGTTGGAGTTACCGATCCGTCTGCTGCAGCATTTCGGAAGCTCTTAAGCTGGTCTGCCGCTGAACTCGTTCCTTGCACTGTGCCTGTGATTGTTCCGGCATCTCAGCAGCTCGCTGGGATGCCATATAATGAGTGTGTTGTTGGCGCCGATGATCCCCCTTGAGCTCTGCTTGAAGAGAACTCTGTGACTTCTGGCTACATTCACAGCAGTCGTTGTTTTAGAATTTTGCAACAAATTAGATTTTCTGACCCGCCTGCTCCAGTGTTTCGGCAGCATTCATGCTGGCCTGCCGCTGAACTTGTTCCTCATGCCATTCCTGTGATTGTTCCAGCATCTCAACAGCTCGCTGCTATGCCATATAATGAGCATGTTGTTGGCATTGATGATCCACCTGCTCCGGCGTTTTAGCCACTGTCAAGCCGGCCTGCTATTGAACTCGTTCCTCGTGCTGTGCCCGTGATTGTTCTGGCATCTCAGCAGCTCGCTGGGACGCCATATAATGAGCGTGTTGTTGGCGCTGATAACCCCCCTCAGCTCCGCTTGAGGAGAACTCTGTGACTTCTGGCTTCCTTCACAGCTGTCGTTGTTTTAGAATTTTGCAACAAATTCGATTTTCTTTTTCCTGGCAAGTTTAAAAGTAGCAAACTGCCAATTTGGATTACAGGTTTTTTTCCCATCCAGTGTGTCAGCACTGCCTGGAGCAGATCCGATAATATGCAGATGCATGTACACAATCCACTGAGGGTTAGCTGAGTGTTTGCACAGAGAGATAACAGCCCTGGCTGAGATAAGCTATTGCAAGAGCAGTGTAATATAGTATGTGACCATAAATTCATAACAGTTGTGAAACCATGTCATTTACTGGGATAAAAAGTAGCCAATGTTTTAACTGAGGTTACAAACTATCTATGTGCCATCCAAATCCATTCAGCCGTTTTTGCATGATTGAGTAATAAACATCCAAAGTTCCACATTTATAATATTAGTAGAATATACCACTTGGCAGCGTTGTGCTCCCTGGGGCTTCATATCACGGAGGACGGCAGATACGTCCATTTCCCATGAAATTACCTTCAACTTCAATGGTCATTTTGGCCCGTCTAAATATTGCAGGTCCATCCGAGAGACAATGCCCAGAGATATTTTCCCTGTTTCGCCTTATTCGCATCCCCCTATTAAGAAGACATGCATGCCTGACCGAGCTGGGCATTCAGGTTTATGGGGAGGACAGAAGGAATAACAAGGTGTATGGGCTCCTTACGCTACAACCTCCCTATTACTATGAGCACAGACAAGTCATTTTTTCCCCTTTTGATTTTGATATTGGAATTTTAGCACAGATTTTTTTTTACAGAAATATCCAATCTATGAAGCCTACATAGTCTTATGTCCCGTGTTCTCGTACAGAGGTCGCCTTGCAGCTAAGAATCAATGACTTGATAAGCGTGCCTTGATCTCAACTAGAAATCCAGAAACTAAGTTTTCGTGCTCTTAGTCATTGCCCCGGGGACCGGCATTAGGGCAGAATGTGCTCTTCGACTGCGACGGCATCTTCAATACATTGTAAAGGTTACGATATTGATCCATGTTCAGGTCTGCAAAGGGCAAGGCTGGATGAGCCACCGTGTAGGAGGAGGAGGACAAGACGCGCAAAATATCAGAGTGATCCTGTACTGCACAGTATGTGGCTGCGAGGCCCATGGTGTAATGTACTGGATGAATGGCCCAGGGATAGGGCCTGTGTATCGTGTGTACACAGCTGTATATAAACAGAAATACCGTCTACCTAGTCATGTCCTGATACATGGTTATTAATCATATGGGTTGTCCTGGATACATGAAAAATGAAAAGTATCAGACATCTGTACCTATACCTATCAGCTGTTACAGAAGCTGTATGCTAAGTATACCTACAATGTACTGACCTCTGTACACTGTATACAGCTCTAAATCTGTACACTGTAGCAGAGGCATCTGTAGCTCCATTTCCATGCACTTGAATAGGAGCAGAGTTGATTCCACCCATATACCCAATTACTGGTGATCAGCATGGGGTGTGGGTGTCGGACCCCGAACTATCTGACACTGGTGACCTATCCTGTTGACATTTTTAGCATCTCTAGGACAAACCCTTTAGCGCAGGGGTAGGGAACCTTCGGCTCTCCAGCTGCTGTGAAACTACAACTCCCAGCATGCTCCATTCACTTCCTAAAACAGCAGAGCAAGTATGCATGCTGGGAGTTGTAGTTTTGCAACAGCTGGAGAGCCGTACGTTCCCTAACCCTGTTTTAGCGGTTACACCGTTATATCCACAAAGTGTTCACTAGATAACTGAGACTGAGCTTTAATGCCACTGTTGACTCCTAGAAAATGATGTCAAAATGGACAAGTGGGCGTTACCGGTTGCACAATCTGGTCATTATCAGACTGTGCAGGGACGCAGCCCCAACTAGTAACTTTGTCACTTCTAGGAGGAATAACAGAGGGACATCATATCCGAGAGTTCTAAGAAAAGGAGACCCAGAATTGTTACTTAATGGCGAATACGATTCTTCAATCAATTGGATACATCAGAAGAGACGACAGCGACGACGGTAACGATATAAACAGGGCTTTACCTGATGATGCTGAATTCTACTTATACTGCAGGTGAAGTTGTGATATAAATGGAATTTGTCGACGTCCTTTGTGTTTCCTTCCTTCTCCTTTCCTGTTGATTTGGCCAGTGAGGACTGGAGGGCGACGTAGTTCTGTTTGCAGCTAGAAATACATCGAACAATAGATGTGACCCGCGTACTGTCAGAGACCACTACTGCATTAAAACATGGTGTATGCAACAAAAAATTGTTTTTTTGAGGATTTTTTTTACCTTTCATTTTAGAACAACACGGATTTTGTTGCATATATATATATATATATATATATATATATATATATATATATATATATATCCAGCACAGTGGAAAATTTTTGCAAAAACTGCATCAAAAACCACATGGAATTTTTTTCAGCTTCCCATTCATTTCTATAGGTTTTGCAAGGCAGCATCCATCTGGAGATCGGTGAAAAACACAGCTAGAGGGAAAAAATTTGCTACCGAGTCCCATAAAAATGAATGGAAGACGTGTTTCAAAGACAATTCCTGAAAATCAGGCTGCAAAAAACCGTGTGAACTAATCCTAAAGAGTATGACTAGCAATAAGTAAGTGACCAGTGTGAGCCTTGGTTCACATCTGCTAACGGAATACCAAACGGATTTGCAAGCGCTGTGCAGTAAAAGCACACGGACCCCATAGACTATAATGGGGTCTGTGTGCTGGCCGCTCGCTGCCCGCACGAATCACGCAGACAGAAAAGTAGATTGTGAAGTAGGTTTCTGTCTGGATAATCCCTGCGGAGATCTCATGGTAAGCACACGGACCCCATTATAGTCTATGGGGTCCGTGTGCTTTCACTGCACACCGCTTGCAAATGTGTTCTGTAGGCCATAAGTGGGGGTCCCCACGCGGACTCCCCCGAACGGATTACCGACGCAGATTAGAACGAGGCCTTAGTACTTACAGTTTTCTGATATGTTCCAATGTATCTTTATCTTTAGCGACCATGTCTGCTAAGATGTGCTGCACTCCCATCTCCACATCCTGAAGTGTGGACAGACCTTCAATGGAAAAGAGAACAAAATTAACAGGCGATGTTCAGATCTACTATATCTCATCAACCAGATTATATATAGCCTATATTGTGCAAAAGTTTTAGGCATGTGTGGTGGAAAAATGCTATACAGTAAGACAGAATTTGCAATCACAAGATTTCAGGGTTTTGTTGTGTGACGCTGCCCTCTAGTGGTGCTACACTGAAAGTTGATCTAAAGAACAAAAAGGCTCGACCATGTCTCTAATTCATGTTCTTAGACATTGAGAAACCTAAGTAAAGTAAATGGATATAATACATAGTGCAAAATATCAGCACGTATTAGAGAATATTGTTTGTCTGACCTGCTTAGTCCCATAACACATCAAGCTGTAAATTATCTGAACGGAGACTCATTTACCAGGATTTAGGACTATCCTTAGGGTAGTCCACAAATATCTGATGAGTGGGGGCTGACAAGTCTCACATCAGGACACCAATACTATCCCCAGACATAGAAGGCTCCGACCCCTGTAGAGAGGCCTAGAGACGCCACTGCAGCTCAGACACAGCTGATCAGTGAGGTCCTAGGTGTCAAACTCCCCCCTATTGATGACCTAGCCTAATAGGTCGCCATTATGTAAAGTCCTGGAACAATCCTTTAACATACAGTCCTATGAAAAAGTTTGGGCACCCCTATTAATCTTAATCATTTTCAGTTCTAAATAATGAGGTTTATTGTACTAACAGAAAATGTGCAATATGTATTAAACCAAAATTTGACCAGTGCAAAAGTCTGGGCACCTCCACAGAAAAGTGCCAGTAATATTTAGTAGATCCTCCTTTTGCCTCTAGTCGCTTCCTGTAGCTGTTAATCAGTTCCTGGATCCTGGATGAAGGGATTTTGGACCATTCCTCTTTACAATTCGCGTTCAGTTCAGTTTGATGGTGGCCGAGCATGGACAGCCCGCTTCCAATCATCCCACAGATGTTCAATGATAATCAGGTCTGGGGACTGGGATGGCCATTCCAGAACATTGTAATTGTTCCTCTGAATGAATGCCTGAGGATTTGGAGCGGTGTTTTGGATCATTGTCTTGCTGAAATATCCATCCCCGGCGTAACTTCAACTTCGTCACTGATTCTTGAACATTATTCTCAAGAATCTGCTGATACTGAGTGGAATCCATGCGACTCTCAACTTTAACAAGATTCCCGGTGCCGGCATTGGCCAAACAGCCCCAAAGCATGATGGAACCTCCACCAAATTTTACAGTGGGTAGCATGTGTTTTTCTTGGAATGCTGTTTTTTTTTGGATGCCATGCATAACGCCTTTTTGTATGACCAAACAACTCAATCTTTGTTTCATCAGTCCACAGGACCTTCTTCCAAAATGAAGCTGGCTTGTCCAAATGTGCTTTTGCAAACCTCAGGTGACTCTGTTTGTGGTGTGCTTGCAGAAACGGCTTCTTTCTCATCACTCTCCCTGACAGCTTCTCCTTGTGCAAAGTGCGCTGTATAGTTGACCGATGCACAGTGACACCATCTGCAGCAAGATGATGCTGCAGCTCTTTGGAGGTGGTCTGTGGATTGTCCTTGACTGTTCTCACCATTCTTCTTCTCTGCCTTTCTGATATTTTTCTTGGCCTGCCACTTCTGGGCTTAACAAGAACTGTCCCTGTGGTCTTCCATTTCCTTACTATGTTCCTCACAGTGGAAACTAACAGGTTAAATCTCTGAGACAACTTTTTGTCTCCTTCCCCTGAACAACTATGTGGAACAATCTTTGTTTTCAGATTATTTGAGAGCGGGCTGTCCATGCTCGGCGACCATCAAACTTAACTGAACTTGAATTGTTTTGTAAAGAGGAATGGTCCAAAATACCTTCATCCAGGATCCAGGAACTGATTAAAAGCTACAGGAAGCGACTAGAGGCAAAAGGAGGATGTACTAAATATTACTGGCACTTTTCTGTTGAGGTGCCCATACTTTTGCACCGGTCACATTTTGGTTTAATGCATATTGCACATTTTCTGTTAGTACAATAAACCTCATTCCAATCCTGAAATATTACTGTGTCCATCAGTTATTAGATATATCAGACTGACATGGCAAACACCAGAATATTTACAACTAACAATGATTAAGATTAATAGGGGGCACAAACTTTTTCATAGGACTGTATATGCTGGTTACTGGATGGCATAAGATAGTATGTAACAATGAATGACCTTCTGTGACCTGTAAGTGCCCGTCACTTCTCGCTCCCAGCCTACCTTCAGTGTTAGGTTTTATATACTTATGAAGGTTTAGCTGCTGCGGGGTCTCAATCAAGGCTTTGGCTGCGTCTTCCAGGCCCAACTGTCTGGCCCTTTGTGCTTTGGTGCCTTTGCTTCCAGTCTTGTATGGAGTGTACTAGATAGAAGACAAGAGATACTTCTATATAAAGATAGATAGATAGATAGATAGATAGATAGATAGATAGATGATAGATAGATAGATAGATAGATAGATAGGAGATAGATAGATAGATAGATAGATAGATAGATAGATAGATAGATAGACTCATGCTCACCACATGCTCTACTTCATCCATGGATCGGCAGTTCAGCATGGCCGTGTGTAGACTGGAGTTCAGTTTTCCTTCTTTCTTCAGTTTCTCGATCAGGGTGTGAGCTTTTTTGGCCACTGACCTGATAGAAATAACATAAAAAGGGTGAATTTGGTTTTACACAAGTATTAATAAAAACAGTTCCATAGATTCTTTTGCCTGCAGGCCTCACCTCTAAACACTCACCAATAAATTAAAGCATACCTCTCCATATAGGTGAATTTTTAGGACCTTATAGAGAGGTATTGATGTCAATAAATCACTGAGGATAAGATAGAAAACCTACTATCAGCTGCTGCAGCTCCCCATAAGTGTGTGTCTCTGCTCCCCCCCCTCTCCATAGAGTTCTATGGGCAGCTGTAATCTCATCCCTCAGTGCTCTGACAGTTCATCTTGTGTTCCCAAGATGGATTCAGCAAAACATTTCAGTGAACAGTTTACAAAGAAGGGGAAATTTTCTCTGAAAATAAATATTATAGTGTTTTCTATTCACTTGTAGCATTGATTTCTGGTGTTGTGTTAGTTCCTTGTTTGTCCTCATTGGACAGAAATCGGGCAGAACAAGGGAGGTTTCTACGCACCCTTTTTGTACAGAGATGACCACCTTATATGACTTTGTCCATTGGTCGGGCACATGATGTACAGCTCATAGACTTACTGGACCCTTGTAGTGATCTACATAAAGGACTGCTGAAGGTTCCCCCAAACCGTAACATGATGGCACATCCAAAAAGATGGGATTAACCCTTTGCAACATTATCATGCCGGATATACTCTAACCGTGCAGAATCCTTACAGCCCGCATGCTGTCATCTCACCGTAATTCCTCTAAGCTCTGTTGGACTTCTCTTAAGGCGTCGGCGTCAAGATTGTTAATGAGCTCCTTCCTGTACCGAGCGATGAAGGGGATGGTGTTCTCGTCCTGAAAGAGCTGGATCAGGTTGTTGCAAACCCAGGGTTCAACATTTGTTCTCTCAGATAAGACCTGATGGAAGAAATATTAAGAAAATATTACATTTAGCATTTCTCTTGGATAGGTAACCTAAGGTCGGAAATCACCAACACATAGACTTCTGCTGAGCAAGCATGCATGTGTATGGAGGAAACGGGAGGAATAGCTGTCAGTCAGATAAGTGTATCTATAATGTACGGCTAGACTTTGTTTCCTTACATCAGATTACCATGCACAATGCTAGTGTAAAGACTCTGTGCAACCATGAAAGAGGACCTTTCATGGTCCAGGGCACAGGGAGTTCTCTATACTGCTGAATTCAGCGCACCGTCGGCTTTCCAACAGTATATAGAACTGCCTGTGCCCCAAACCCATGAAAGGTCCTCTTTAAAGGGACTGTCTGGCCCTAAATGGATTTTTATACCGATAACCTATCCACATGTCCTCATAACAGAACCCCACACAGCAAACTTACAGCAGAGGATGGAGAGCTCGTGCAGGATCTCCTATGCAAGTAAAAGGAGCTGTGCAGCAGCCCTGTCCACTGTATAGTTATAATTCAAGAAACTGCAGCATCGCTCCATTGCACTCGGTGTTTGCATTCTGCCGGGTTTCCGTCTTCAGCCCCGGCGAAACTGGACAGGGGATGAAAACCCAGCGGTTAGCTTTAAAACCCATTCCCTTGAATGGGTTTGTAAAGGTGACCGTCGGTGTCACGGTCAGGTTTAGGTTTCCTACATCAGATTACTGTAAAGACAGGACTTCCACCAAATCTCCAGAGCAAGCCAAGTGCAACCGCTAAACAAACACGGAATGCTGGGAGATTTCAGCTCTGAGGCCTGCAGTATTGTAAATGCAGCACTAACCAATAATACCAACAGTAATTCTGAAAATTCTACAAACATCTGGAAACTGTTATTGGAGAAATATCATCTCCAAAGTAATTGGTATCAATAAAACTTTATCAACCCGTCACAGTACAACTAGGGCATGCTGGGGACTGTAGTTCTGTTTGAGTCCCATACTGTTACCCTTACCAAAACAAAACGGTCCTCCAACTCTTACCTCAACAACGTCCCAGTTCATATCACAGCCATCAGAGGTGGATCTGTTGGCCTTGTACTTCACCACTTTCCCGGCAGGATCAGCAGACACTTTCAGTTTTTTGACAGGCGGACCACCAAACGTGAAGTCGTCCGGCGGCTCGTCTTCCTCCATCTTGGAAGGAAATTCATTCTTCACTTTCACTCCCATGTCCAGGCTGCTAGTGGAGGGGAAATCCTCAATGCCGACACTTCTTCGTTCTTCCTTTACTTGAAGCAGCTTTGGACCCGTTTTCTGGGTTTTTGGACTTTTTAGATTTTTATTTGGGGTCTTCTCCTTCTTAATGGGTTTATCAAGAGAGATTGTCTGTAAGGAAATAATAAATAGAAGAATATCATTTCAAAAAATAGTCTAATTTTTTCCCCCAGCCATTCAGTTGAGCAGGGAACGGCACCTGGATCCATACAACCCGTATGTGGGCGACGTCACCAGGTTCCTATTGACATCGGTGGTCACGTGCGTCACATGACTTCTTGAAATGTGCTGATTGGAAAGCGGCGGGGGACACTGACCCTGGTGGACCCCATAGTCTATAATGTGGTCGCAGGTATCCGCCATTTTTGTTGGCACCCATTTATAGTATATCTGTTCAACGGAACGACTACTCTGATAGAAATGTGATGTGAGCCCTAGATGGAGATCATAACCCTGAATTATCCACAGGATGACGCCATAGGGAACAATGAAATACCTCTGGCCTAGAAGGTTCTGACATATTAACTTCATTATCCTGAGCAGTTTCTGCGGCTTCTTGTGCAGCTTTGGAGGCTTTGGTTGTTTTTTTGGCAGTGACCTAAGGCAAGGATAAAAACAAGAAAAGAAAGAAAGATACATTAAATACAGTCATATGTATCTGTACTTACTGCTGCAGGATACAATATAAAGGGGCATCGCAGCTAAAGATGCTACAAAGGTGAGTCGATCCTCCCATAGTAATGAATAATCCTTGTCTGGGAGTAGATGTGAGCCATAAAGTAGAACTCTGCATCTCAGGAGATCAGCCCTGCTCTCCTCCTCCTTTGCCCAGCTGTAAGACAACCAGCAGGAGCGGCCATCACTGCATTGTCTGCAGTCAAAACAATGTTTAAGGCGTTTTCCGGCCCAAAAAAGATTTTTCTTACCTGTAACTTATCATTCGTATGTGATCTGTGGGGGTCCAACACCTGGACCCCACACAGATCAGCTGTTTATGCTGCTGCACACAGACAGACACCGAGGACAACTAGGTTGTATGTCTATGTTCCTTTAAGACAGGAGTAGGGAACCTTCGGCTCTCCAGATGCTGTGAAACTACAACTCCCAGCATGCTCCATTCACTTCCATGGGAGTTCCCAGAACAGCAGAGCCAGTATGCATGCTGGGAGTTGTAGTTTTGCAACAGCTGGAGAGCCGTACGTTCCCTACCCCTGCTTTAAGATATTCACATCCCACCCAACATTTACAGCACCCACCTTTCTTGGTCTGGGTGCAGCAGCAGGCTTTGGTTTTGCTGCAGTTTTCTTTACTGTTGTTTTGGCGGCCGTGCTTCTTTTTTTAGTGGGTTTTTCCTCTGGCATCCATTCATCCTCATCTTTAGACTCTTCCTCAGAATCTGACCTAAAGACACAACGGTGTTTATAAAAGAAGAGTATATATATATATATATATATATATATATATATATTCTGTGTCTGTGAGGAGGTCCCAGGGTGTGTCCACATGGGACATGATCTGCAATGCAAAATAACTGTACAAATTTTCTGCAGAATTGTGCGTGTGGATCCGTTGCATTATTTTATGCAGCACTCACTTTTTTTTGGCAACAGCTGAAATGTGCATTGAAAATTTCAATTTCCGCTTCCACTCTGTACACTGCAGCCTGGCCCATTCACTTGATTATAGTTAGAGATGAGCGAGTACTAATCGAAACGGCAGTATGCTCCCATAGGAGTGAATGGATGCAGCCAGCACGCAGCCGGCGTCCTGCCACTTAACCCCCTGCGCGCCGGCCGCTCCCATTCATCCCTACCGTTTTGAATGGTACTCACTCATCTCTAATTATAATCATACCAGCTTCTAGCTATATACATAGTATACGGCTTCAGGCAGCCAAAAAAGTTGATGTGGCGGGGTCCGGGTGTCTGACCCCATCCAGTCTGATACTGATGACTTCTCCTGCGGACAGGTCATCAGAATCCAACTTTTCTGGGTTATGGACAACCCCTTTAAGTACTCACATTGCGCTCAGGAAGGACAGCTCCTGCTTAGGGGCCGCAGCGGTGGTTCTTGCTTTTCTGGGTAACCTAGACATCTAGGAGACAGATGAGATAGGAGATTATTGGATGAGCTATCATTCACAAATACACATAACATGGAAAAAACATGGCGGCCACCATTATAGTCAATAGGATCTGCATGTGACCGCTGTTTTAGCAGTCCGGATCTCCGTTATTCAGGTCCCCCGGCGAACTTGAACGACGGAGAGCACAGCGCAGATGTGGATATAGCCTTACCCATAACACTGGCAGGCATCCTTATAGACTATTCCTCCGGCAGAAACTAGTAGGTTTACAAAGATGGCAGATCTGAGAGCATTAGGCCCTTGGCAACCCATTAGCACCCTGCAATGGCATCAACGGGGAGAAAGCTGTAGGAGGACGGTCACCAAACCCTTAGATGCCAAGACAACATTGACCAGAGCACCTAAGTGGTCCATGTAGAGCAGCGTGCAGGACCTCTACACCTAATGCGTTATACACGTCAGACCCCAAAGATCAGGGACACATCAGCGTTGGTATTCTGTCCGAGGGAGTCCGCATGGGGACACCCCCCTCAAACGGAACACCAAAAGCAATTGCACCTACTGTGCAGTAAAAGCACACGGACCCCATAGACTATACTTGCCGTGCGATGCCCGCACAAATCACGCAGAGAGGAAAGTAGATTGTGAACTACTTTCCTGTCTGCACGATCCCTGCAGAGATCTGGCGGCAAGCACATGGACCCCATTATAGTCTATGAGGTCCATGTGCTGTTACTGCACAGCGGCTGCAATTGTGTTTGGTGTTCCATTTGGGGGTGGGGGGTCCCCATGCGGACGGAATAACAACACAGATGTGAACCAACCCTAAACTGATCCTACTAGCTTAAGGCTTGGGTTCTGCGGGCAAAACAAACGCAGCATTTTACAGTCATAGCAAAGTGGAAGGACTCAAGCGAATCCCCACTTTGCGTGCTGCGGACACGTGACCATTGCGGTTTATGTAAATGGCAGCATGTCCATTATCCCTACGGAAACACCGGCGGTTTTCCTATAGGTATAATAGTAGCAGAAAGTCCGCAGAGGAAACCTCTGTGAACTTTGTGCAGAAAGAACTACAATGTAATTACACCCTTGTTTTTCCTGCAGCAATTTTTTGCTGCCGGATGCCACGTGGGGCCTTAGCCTCAGGGTGCCGCAGTTTCGGACAGCAGTCGGGTATGGTTTTGGAAATTGCATAATGACAATCACGCCTAAAGAAACTACAGCGGTTCCCTTTAGGTATAATGGAAGCAGAGGAAACCTGCGTTTTAGCCCACAGCTCTTTTTCGCTGCAGCCTGCTACAAGGCGCCATAGCCTTAAAGCAGGGGTAGGGAACGTACGGCTCTCCAGCCTTTGCAAGACTACAACTCCCAGCATGCACACTTGCTCTGCTGTTCTTGGAACGTCCATGGAAGTGAATGGAGCATGATGGGAGTTGTAGTTTCACCGCAGCTGGAGAGCCGCAGGTTCCCTACCCCCGCCTTCACGTCTTCAGTAGATCCTCAGAGATCTGCACCTGACTAATTTTGCAATGTGTTGGCACCATCACAACAGCCAGAGATGTGATCACTCCTATGAATGGATTGCACCATTTCTTCAATGAAGCAACATCAACACCAATAGGTTTATTGAAAGGGGGCGTGGCTACACACCGGTGATCATGTGACACGTGTTAACCAATGAGACCAGTCCTACAGAGCACGCTATAATATAATACTCATAACACATGTTACCCCGGGTCACGTGACACAGTAGCCCGCCAGCCCCGGCCCGCTCATCTCACAGGTCTGCTCTGTAACTTCCAACTACAAGTCCCAGCATGCCACAGCTGGAGAGTCACAGACTACAGAGCCGGGCAGGGTCTGCTGCAGGACTGGAGTCAGTAGTATGTGCGAGTACTTGGGGCCGGACACGCACCCTCAGCCCCGCTGCCCCGGTGTCTTAGCGCTGACCTCACTATACAGAACACACGTCCACTGTGGGCTGCAGCTCTTCAATCTTCCTGCGCTCTCCTAGGCCCCGCCTCCTCCTGCTGACCGGGCTACGGGGCGCAGAGCGGGTCAAAATACCTTTAACGTTGTCTGACTGTAGTGTTGACGCATGCGCACAATAGAGAGCTGTGGCGTGGTGGTATATTATAGCTTCCTTTACACATTGCGTTTTCGTTGACGTTTCTAGCTGCGGTTCTTTGCACTAGACTTCCATTGCACTGTCATGAATGGTATTTTCAGCAAGACATTTATTCCATGGGGTTCCAACATTTCACTAATCACTACCCATGCAGGGGACATTTTTAAAGGGGTTGTCCCAGGAGTCTCGTCCCTTCACTTACTTCGGTACTATTCTGTTATCGGGCCAGCAGCAGCGCATTTCAGCACCAGCTTTCGGGACAGCAGTTCAGTTCAGCAGCGGGAATTACAATGACATCCGAGGACTGCTGGCCCGATGCTTGTGCCCAGTAGCCAGTACATCAATGACCCCCCCTCCATCTCCTCCTCCTTCCAGTGCTGCCCCCCAGCTCTCCTTACATCTACCCCGTACCCTCTCCCCGCCACATGACTAAGCCGATGCTGGCCCGATGATAGAGGCCGTGCTTGTGTGTAGTAGGCAGTACATCGATCGATGCCCTCATCCTCCTCTTCCTTCCAGTGCTGCCCCCCAGCTCTTCTTACATCTGCCCCGTACCCTCTCCCTGTAATAGGCCTCACCGTAAATCTTGAGCAATGAATGCTACTAGATAGCCGCCGGACGCTGCAGAAAGTTTGTCCCTCCGGCTCGCTGTAGCTCACCGTTCCTGTAGTCGGCGTGTTTCTTGTCAGGGCCTGGATTGAGCCCCGGTGTCTTTCCTTTCGGTCTCGGTACTAGCGCTGAGGTGAGGCCTAGTCGTGTGGCGGGGAGAGGGTACGGGGAAGATGTAAGGAGAGCTGGGGGGCAGCACTGGCAGGAGGAGAAGGATGGGGGAGGGGGGTCATCGATGTACTGGTTACTGGGCACAAGCATCGGGCCAGCAGTCCTCGGATGTCATTGTAATTCCCGCTGCTGAACTGCTGTCCCGAAAGCTGCTGCTGAACTGCGCTGCTGCTGGCCCGATAACGGAATAGTACCCTTACTTCCTCCAGGGGGGTTGTGGATTGGGTCATGTGATCAGAACCAGCCCCAGGTCACATCGCCGTCTCTGTGCTATGGCTGCGGGGGTGAGCCTAACCTTTTTGCCGCCTGAGGCGGACGACTGCAACGGTTTTGGAAATCGCAGCGTGTCCGCAGTGTGTATATTCCCGCAGTGTGGGGATGGGATTCGCTAGGATCTAAACCTCTACACAGTGACTGTAAAACGCCTCGTTTTTTTTTCTGCGGTGTTTCCATCACAAGCAAACCGCGTCTTTGACGCCATGTGGGGCCCCGAACCTTATACTGGATTACAATTGCAGATATACTCAGAAGATGTTTCTCTTGGGCCCTGTGCGGCCAGCTTTCCCTGTCTTCTTTTCCCTGTTCCAGATACTGATACGCAATGTTACATTCCTGTATTTGTTTTGCATTTTTCCTAAATATAATTATTTTTGATTAAAAAAACAAGGGACACTTGACAGACCCCATTATAATCAAAGGGATCTGTAAGGATCCATATGTTACCGCTTTTTTAACAATTCGCCAATCCATGGTTGTGAACTAACCTAATACAGTGTTGGCCAAAAGTATTGGCCCCCCTGCAATTCTGTCAGATAATACTCCTTTTCTTCCAGATAATGATTGCAATCACAAATTCTTTGGTATTATTTTCTTCATTTAATTTGTCTTCAATGGAAAACCACAAAAAGAATTGTCAAAAATCCAAATTGGATATAATTCCACACCAAACATAAAAAAGGGGGTGGACAAAAGTATTGGCACTGTTTGAAAAATCATGTGATGCTTCTCTAATTTGTGTAATTAACAGCACCTGTTACTTACCTGAGGCACCTAACAGGTGGTGGCAATAACTGAATCACACTTGCCGCCAGTTGAAATGGATTAAAGTTGACTCCACCTGTGTCCTTGTGTGACCACATTGAGCATGGAGAAAAGAAAGAAGACCAAAGAACTGTCTGAGGACTGGAGAAGCAAAATTGTGAGGAAGCCTGAGCAATCTCAAGGCTACAAGTCCATCTCCAAAGACCTGAATGTTCCTGTGTCTACCGTGCGCAATGTCATCAGGAAGTGTAAAGCCCATGGCACTGTGGCTAACCTCCCTAGATGTGGACGCAAAAGAAACATGGACGAGAGATTTCACCGCAAGATTGTGCGGATGGCGGATAAAGAACCTCGACTAACATCCAAACAAGTCCAAGCTGCCCTGCAGTCCGAGGGTACAACAGTGTCACCCCGTACTATCCAGCGTCAGCGTCTGAATGAGAAGGGACTGTATGGGAGGAGACCCAGGAAGACCCCACTTCTTACCCACAGACAGAAGCCAGACTGGAGTTTGCCAAAACTTACCTGAGAAAGCCAAAACCGTTCTGGAAGAATGTTCTCTGGTCAGAGGAGACAAAAGTAGGAAAAGGCCTCAACATAGAGATTACAGGGAAAAAGAGAAGAAGACGCCCCCTACAGTCAGACATGGCGGAGGTCCCTGATGGTTTGGGGTTGCTTTGCTGCCTCTGGCACTGGACTGCTTGACCGTGTGCATGGCATTATGAAGTCTGAAGACGACCAACACATTGTGCAGCATCATGTAGGGCCCAGTGTGAGAAAGCGGGGTCTCCCTCAGAGGTCAGGGCTCTTCCAGCAGGACAAGGACCCAAAACACACTTCAGGTCAGCACTAGAAAATGGTGGTGAGAGAAAGCCCTGGAGACTTGTAAAGTGGCAGCAATGAGTCCAGCCCTGAATCCCATAGAACACCTGTGGGGGAGGGGAGATCTCTTGGTGGCAGTTTGGAGAAGGCCCCCTTCACATCTCAGGGGAGACCGCGAGCAGGAGCCAAAGAAGAAGGGTCTAAGATTCCAGCAGAGCCTTGTAAGAAACTCATTGCTGGTTAGCGGAAGCGGTTGTGCGCAGTTATTGTGTCTAAAGGTTGTGCGACCAAGTATTAGGCTGAGGGCGCCAATACTTCTGTCCGCACCATTTCTGGAGTTTTGTGTAAAATGATCAATGATGTGACTTTTTTTTTCATTCTCTTTTGTGTTTTTTCATTGCAAATAAATGAAGATATTACCAAAGAGTTTGTGCTTGTACTCATTATCTGGGGACACCGAGGATTATCTGACAGAACTGCAGGGGGGGCCAATACTTTTGGCCAACACTGTACATCTACATTGGTTTGTCAATTAAATGGTTGCAAAAGTCAAATTGTTCCCTGATGATATGTAAAATGTGCGGTCACCGATGCCCAAAATAATAGGACAATGATCAACCATGTCCTGTGTAGACAATAGATGATAAATAACTTATCACTGGGGGTCCGGCTGCTGTGATACGCCCTGAATGGAGCGGTAGCGCAGGCATGACCACCGCTCCATTCACTTCTATGCAACTGGCTCTATCAGTCTGATGGATGTGATTGGAGCCGGGGTCACACATGGGACCCAAGAACCCCAGAGCCAAGACTAGGGATAGTCAGACTCAGACAAGATGGCCGCCCTTATAATTAATACGTCGAAAATCAGTCAATAACAAGAGATTAGAAGAAAAGTGATCAATTTCACTCTTTTAATTTGATGTAATGTCATTCTTAATCTGTACCAGCAGGTGGCACCAATGACTTATTATTTTCCTGCCCGTATGTCGCGGGTCACCCCATATCGGAGCCTTACATTTCCAATATACGCCTGCATATAAATCAAACTTTTCCATATCCCCTTGTTAGGATTTTTATAGGGGACTTGTGTGCTTGCAGGTTGTATGAGTGTGATAAAGCCTTGGACTGCCTGGATATTACAATTATTTCCATGTTGATACCCTCCTCTAAGTTCATTCAGATCTAACGTTTTTTTGATATATCCTCCCCCACGTGGCCACGGCGCTGTGTAGGTGGGTCACAAAGTGCATGACCTTATACAGGGTCATATCTGGGGGTGTTTCTGCAGAAAACTTATATCAAATAACTTGTATCTCTACTAAAATGTATAAACCACAAAGAAATTAAATGAAGATTGTAAGATTCCTGGTATCTGCACCATTACAGGCGGCCGGGTCCTCGCCGCTATCTCTGCTATCACACTTTCTGCTTAGACACATCTTGTTTCAGATTTTCTTTTTCCCACGAGAATCTGTGTTCTTGTGGTTTTTGAAGGAAGCGACAAGTAGCAACATAGACAAGGTAGTGGTAAACAATGGAGCAACACTGACTGCGAGAGCAACGCACACACCAGCAAATACAGCAGGTGCCCGGCCCGAGGAAACCGTGTAACCAAACTGGGCAGATCAGCGCAGGCGCTGCGGGTCACATATAGGTCACATTAACATGTAGGGACTATGTACTTACTAAGTGCATAAGTTTTAAGTCTGAACCTTCTGTTTGGTACTTGTACAGTCCTATACTATAACAACAGGACATGGTTATGTTGGACAAAATCTCACCCGGGGACAGTCAACTGCCCCCATACACATAAGATAGTTGTCAGATGGTGGGGTGCCCTCATACACATGAGAATATCTTCATATTAGACTGTCCAGACAATGGGAGGGATTCATCAAGACTGGCGTATTTTATGCCAGTCTTGATGTCTCCTGTGGCAGTGCAGGGAGCGCTTAATTCATGGTGAGACTGTACCCCAGTATGAATCAGGGGCATTCCTTGTGCCTAGGTGCAAACCTACGGTGGCCCCAGTTCTGTTTTGGTTGCAAATGGTGTTCAGCAGATGCAAGAAATGATGAATCTCCCCAAATATTTATCTAGCATGCAGAAGACCATAGGACATGTCAGAAAATAAGACATAGTTTACACGTTGTATACTGGTTGCAGAAATTTGGTTGCAGAATCCACACTGCAATCCCACTGGAAACCACAGTACCCACCGTGGCACAATAGGTTGAGACCATGAGCGATCCCCGCAGGGAGCAGAAGACAGGACCCTTCAATAATGGAGGTATGATTAGGAATACGTAGGAAGGGGCTTGTAATAACTAAATTTGCCAAGGCACGCAGCTCACGTTGCAGATTACTTGGGCGGTATGAGGTGCAGCCATGATGGTGATCTACTTTTCTTTATGCAGCACTGAACGTGCAAAATAACGAAGGATTACCTTGTATATTATGTATAAAATAAGTAAAAAGAAGGTTGTGACCCGAACCAAACCGCTCGTAAAAAACTGTGACATTTATGTTTTTAACAGTTCAGACATCTATGAACACTGTGACATACGATGTGGTCAGGCCACAAAGCGTCAGCGCAGGGTAGAACTACAAGATCTATTTATATCTTTACTATCGTAGAATCAAACTAAAGGAAACAACATTGCATGACAAGGACCTGGGGGGGGGGGGGATTAGTAGAAGGTGAAGAAAACATTTGTAATCTTTACATAAATGTATATGCCACAACTCAGAAGAGATTGGAGTAGTAGTTACAATGTGGTCAATGGTAGACTGAGGACTCTCCACTGACTCCTCTAGACGACCTCCAAAGTTGGGGTAATGTTGAGGGGGCCTGCGATGTACCTGGTGGGGTTGGTAGTTTCCCCAGGGACACTTCCAGTTATTAGGAGTCTTCTCTTCTCCTGAGTTAGGTGATGGTGGTCGTAAGGACAGGAACAACTCAGGAGGAATTTTTTGGATGGAAAAAAATGGCAACTGCATGATGTGATGTTTCCTACACGCTGGAAAACTTGATAACAAAAGACCTATTGCATCTATAGCTTTTTGTCATTGAGAAGACTCATCATCGTTTCCAGTTCTTGTGAAGGGAACATCTCTAATCCACTGAAGCTTGACGTTATTTCTATTTACTTTGCACATTTTTGCCTTTATCCCTTTTAGTAATATATACATAAGTATCTGGGCAGACGTTACATAATCTAGTATCCGTTCCCACACACTTGTGTTGTCTGTGTACCCTATTAAGTGACACACCTGTAATAATTCCTCCGCTCTTTACATGTGTGTTTTGGGCCAAAGTGCTTTACCCAGTAAGAAGTGCAAATAATTCTAATATTCTGTCCTGCAGAGATAACTTCATTGGACATCACTGTTACCGTTTCCATCAGTGGCGTAACTAGGAATGGCGGGGCCCCATGGCGAACTTTTGACATGGCCCCCCCCCTCCCCGACTGACCGACACCGATGACCTCGGCCGACCCCCTCCTACGCATTCCTGCGCACTCTATTATGCCCCATAGTGGCCCCTGTACACAGTATTATGTCCCTTAGTGGCCCATGCAAACACTATTAGGTCCCTCAGTGGCCCTTCTGCACAGTGTTATCCCCCATAGTGGCCCCTGCACACAGTATCATGTCCCATAGTGGCCCCTGCACACAGTATTATGTCCCATAGTGGCCCCTGCACACAGTATTATCCCCCATAGTGGCCTCTGCACACAGTATTATGCCCCATAGTGGCCCCTGCACACAGTATTATGTCCCATAGTGGCCCCTGCACACAGTATTATGCCTCATAGTGGCCCCTGCACACAGTATTATGCCCCATAGTGGCCCCTGCACACAGTATTATGTCCCATAGTGGCCCCTGCACACAGTATTATGTCCCATAGTGGCTCCTGCACACAGTATTATGCCCCATAGTGGCCCCTGCACACAGTATTATCCCCCATAGTGGCCCCTGCACACAGTATTATCCCCCATAGTGGCCCCTGCACACAGTATTATCCCCCATAGTGGCCCCTGCACACAGTATTATGTCCCATAGTGGCCCCTGCACACAGTATTATCCCCCATAGTGGCCCCTGCACACAGTATTATGACCCATAGTGGCCCCTGCACACAGTATTATCCCCCATAGTGGCCCCTGCACACAGTATTATCCCCCATAGTGGCCCCTGCACACAGTATTATGCCCCATAGTGGTCCCTGCACACAGTATTATACCCCATAGTGGCCCCTGCACACAGTATTATGTCCCATAGTGACCCCTGCACACAGTATTATGCCCCATAGTGGCCCCTGCACACAGTATTATGTCCCATAGTGGCCCATGCAAACACTATTATGTCCCTCAGTGGCCCCTGCACACAGTATTATCCCATATAGTGGCCCCTGCACACAGTATTATCCCCCATAGTGGCCTCTGCACACAGTATAATGTCCCATAGTGGCCCCTGCACACAGTATTATGTCCCATAGTGGCCCCTGCACACAGTATTATGCGCCATAGTGACCCCTGCACACAGTATTATGCCCCATAATGGCCCCTGCACACAGTATTATGCCCCATAGTGGCCCCTGCACACAGTATTATGTCCCATAGTGGCCCCTGCACACAGTATTATGCCCCATAGTGGCCCCTGCACACAGTATTATCCCCCATAGTGGCCCCTGCACACAGTATTATGTCCCATAGTGGCCCCTGCACACAGTATTATGTCCCATAGTGACCCCTGCACACAGTATTATGCGCCATAGTGACCCCTGCACACAGTATTATGTCCCATAGTGGCCCCTCCGCACAGTATTATCCCCCATAGTGGCCCCTGCACACAGTATTATGCGCCATAGTGACCCCTGCACACAGTATTATGTCCCATAGTGGCCCCTGCACACAGTATTATCCCCCATAGTGGCCCCTGCACACAGTATTATGTCCCATAGTGGCCCCTGCACACAGTATTATGCCCCATAATGGCCCCTGCACACAGTATTATGCCCCATAATGGCCCCTGCACACAGTATTATGCCCCATAATGGCCCCTGCACACAGTATTATGCCCCATAATGGCCCCTGCACACAGTATTATGCCCCATAGTGGCCCCTGCACACATTATTATGTCCCATAGTGGCTCCTGCACACAGTATTATGTCCCATAGTGGCTCCTGCACACAGTATTATCCCCCATAGTGGCCCCTGCATACAGTATTATGCCACATAATGAACACCCATAAACAATTATTATACTCTGGGGTCTTTTCAGACCCTAGAGTATAATAATCGGAGACCCAGGGGGAAAAAAACATTAAAAAAAAATCTCTGAGCTGTCGGCCTCCGAAGTAGTTGCTCTACAATGACGTCTGACGTGATGTCGGACGACTAGGCCGAAGCCTGCACGGATCTTGGAGAGGTAAGTAACAGTGTTTTTTATGTTTCTTACCTCCCGCGGGCCAACGATCATCAAAGACCCCCGAGTATAATGATAGCAGTGGTAGTGGCTGTCACCGGGCCCCTAATGTTCCGGTCCCTGTGGCAGCTGCCTCCGCTGCTATGGCGGTAGTTATGCCACTGGTTTCCATGACCCATGAAGATATTTTAGGGTAAGATTTTTTAGGGCATGGACTGACGGGTATGTCCATCCCACTCTACAACTGACTCCAGTATTAACCCAAATATTTCCTAGGATGCTTCTCAAATATCAGGACCCCATGGTGACTACAATGGTTGCTAACAAAGAGTGACTGGACATGGCCAACAAATAGCAAAACATTTATAGGGTTTCCTTACTAATGGCTCCTATCCCTTGTCCATAAAATAGGGCTTAAGTGTCTGCTGAGATCCCCAAAAATTGTGGGAACTGGGGTCCCTGAATACCCCATGGTGGTACCACACATGTAATAGTAAATTTAATGGTGTCATTAACATGGGGGTCCCCACCATCAGACCCTCAGTGATTGCTTATGAAATAGTTGAATAGGAAATAAGAACCATTAGTGGAAAACCCCTGTAAATCAGTTAAACCATAGCAATCAATATTTGCAGGCAATTATCAGGTTGTGACAGAGCATTCATGGCGACCACCACCCCTATCTATGAGACCAGTCCTTCTTGTTGTGACACAAGCATGAAAAGACGTTGACTATACCCCTTTTTTGTGATGTCATCCATGTCACATAGACAATAATAGAAGTCTGGGAGGTCTCCCCTTATTTCGAGAGCCTCCTGGAGTTTCTGAGAGAGTTGACTAGTATGTGTTAAACTGACCTGGCCCCCATAACACCCGTACTTACCCACTTTGCAGTTGGTAAAATAGGGATATTTAAAGTCCTGCCTCCAAATGCCCCATCCCCACCCAGACCCATGGACACAGCCACCCACTTTCATGTGGATTTTCATTAGTCATGCCTCCTTTTCATGTCGTACCTCCCAAATTTGCTGGGACTGTTATAGGAATTTGGTGCAGAATTTGAGGTGGTTTCTGCCTCAAAATCAGCTCCAAATTCTGCCTGAAACCAATCTCCATTCGTTTCAAGGGAACCTCAAACATGGCGGCAATGCGCAGCATGAAACTAATCTAGTAAGGTTAGATTGTTTTGTGAAATAGAGTATACAATGATACAACCAACTGCAACAACAGATTGTACAAGGCAAAGTATGCCCATTACATAGCCATGAACACGGCAACTTGTACTCAATTTCCGCGGGGTTCGCAGTCACCAGCGGTTCCCAGAGGTAGACATTCTTCAGCCACAAAGATGTTCACAGCAATTGCTCAGTTGTAGCGAGACTCAACGAACCAACTTGGCAATGATCCTTGTATGCACAGCAGCCTTTCTCACCTTGAGAGTCACAGTCCCGAGTCCCAACACATAGCAATTGCCCAGTTGTGTTCAGCTCCTAGAGGTCCCGGTTCAGGTTAGGTTTGCTTCACTTCAGATACAATTGGGGATCGTTTTCCGAATCACAACACGTGAACAGGTAGCCACAATGGATCTTTGGATGGTACACCAAAAGGGGTGTAGCGTGCGAAGGCTGCACTTTGGGTGGTGCAAGAAGGACGTACTAAGCAGTTCCATAAGCCAATATTGGGTATGACACATCTAGCAGAGTATGTTACAAATTTTCCAAAAATATCAGGTTCAGCCACATCTGAGATTTTTTGGGTTGGCCAGCCACGAATCTGAAGAGACTTAGGGATGTTGCAGAAAAAAAGTTATACTCCCCTTTCCTCAGCTCTCCTGGGCTCCCTCGCCGCCTCTGTTGCACCTTCACGAGCCTCTTCTGGCCTCCTGGGGGATATCTGAGGCCATTCTTGTGGGATATGCCACCGTCATGATGCTTGTCCACCCATGGGACCACTACGACCCTATCACAGACCTCAACAGTCCTGCTGACGTCACCGGGGATGTTGGAAGAGGACCAAGGATGTTGGAAGAAGGACCAAGGACCAAGGATTGGATGTCACAAGGGAACCCAGGAGAGGTGAGGGAACATGAGTATGACTGTCTATTGCACCTCTCCTGGGCCTACAGGGTATAATAATAGTGTCACTGAGGGAGTAGCTAAAATATAACTTTTTTATCATCCATCTCTAGTAAGGTCCTAGGAAAGGAGAAGGGGATGACTTCCACCACCTTAGGACCAAGAGGGGGCGGATTATGGCACTGAATCCACATCATAATCCGCCCCTTCACAATGGAGGTCTATGAAGACCACCAGCTATCCTTTCTTGAGGCTGATTCAGCCCCGGCATCCGCCTCGCCACAGCACCCTCCTGAGTGTTCCTATTCATTTGAGCCTACTCCGGAGGGCTAAGCCGCGACTGTCAGAAGCCGCGATAGTCGTGGCAGACGCATTTTGGCCCAAGAGTTGCTTCCCGCGTACGTCTCGTTGACAAGATCCACCAATCCGCTCCCCGTGTGAGCGGGGCCTTACACAGCAACCTGTCGTTACTGCTACGGAAAAGACCTTGTATAACTTTAAAAAAAATCTCGCTTCTCGACGACCTCACCCGTTTCCATAGGTCGTGCTGCAAAACAAAAAAGGAAACATGACATTGTCTGACCGGTGAAGTCACGGGCGCCAAAAAGTGTAATGTTGTCAACAGCGATTGAAGTCATCTGAATGGAGAAGAGAAGAGAAGACAGCCGATGAAAGGGGAGTTGTTTTGGGGTTGAGGGGATTAATAGTGTAATATTGACAAGGATGGCGAAACATGATTCAGAATAGCGTAACTCAATTATGGCAGCCTGAGCGGTAAATGTGTACGTGAGCTACCGAGGACAGAGAGCCATTCATTGCAGCTGGCACGGGTGCCAGGCAGGTGTTCACAGATAAACCTATTATCGCCCAAGAGAAGAAACTAGTTAATGGGCCTCTAAGTGATTTTGGCACCTCATGCAATACAAGTATGTCAAAATATGGAATAACATTAATGTGTACGTAGCGATCATCAGTCATCAAAGAGCCAAGTAACAAAAAAAAAAACTAAACGCTTGCCCTCGGAGACAAATCAGCAAAGTGGGTAGGAAAACACCCTTTGGGCACAGCTCCATGATTCACAGTTGGCATACAAAGCAATGGGGTGAGCCAATTGGTTCTGTGGCGGGATAATCTCCTCTGGATTGTGGAAGATGAACCTTCAGGCTTTTCTCACTATTAGTAGGAGATAATATCTCACTTCCCTCTAATTCTCAAACATTGGTCTTGGCCTCTTGCACATACCGCAGCTATTACTGTGTTTTAGGTGTCACTGCTTATTTCAGGTTGTTCACATCAGAGGCGTAGCGTCAAGTTCCCAGGACCCCATGGCGCCCCTACTTACCTTGTCCCGTTTAGGATAGTGGTATATTTTGGGGGCCCCCCTCAGGGTCTAGGGCCTAGTAGCGACTCCCTATAATTAACCCCAGATTAATATATACTGCAAGAAGGATGATCAGAAAATTGACCAGAAATGTATTTAGGATTCTTTACACTTACAATATAAGGAATGGGAATATAAAAAAACAAAAAACTTGATAGTCTTCAGTAGTTGATACCTTTTTAATGGCTAGCTAATAATGATGACAGATTACAATGTTTCAGAACTCTGGGCTCCTTTCTCAAGTAAATTTAAAACCATTTCCGAAGGAGCAGATTTATGTACAAAAGGACACATAGGGATAGAATTCCAGGAGGAAGAGGGGCAGAGGGTTGTTAGTAATTGGTAGAAACAATGTAAACACTTACAGGTCCTTATCAGTTCTCAGGGTCTCAGGTCAGTGATTTCTGTAAAATGACATAAAACCATGTGACAAATTTAGCCCCCTCTCCAGTGTTTGAAGCAGGGTCATAAATTTACACTCATAAATGCATCGTTCTCGCTTTTCCATGCGGGGTGCAAAACCTGCCCTCACATACTGACCACTGACAGGATAGAGATACCAAACTCTAACAGGGAATATAAAATCCCAGGTACGTTCACCTGCAGCACACCCAATGTAGTGTATGTAATAATGTGCACCAAGTGTCCCACTGATAATCTGTATGTTGGAGAGACCGGACAGCAACTTAGAATGCAGATGAATTCACATCGCCATACAATTAGAGAAAGAAGAATGGACCTTGCCGTGTCAAAACATTTCTGCAATGAGGATCATAATATCACTGATCGCATGAAAATTTTGGTTTTGGGAGGGAATTTCAAATCAAAGGTAGAACGACGCATTTATGAGTATAAATTTATGACCCTGCTTCAAACACTGGAGAGGGGGCTAAATTTGTCACATGGGTTTATGTCATTTTACAGAAATCACTGACCTGAGACCCTGAGAACTGATAAGGACCTGTAAGTGTTTACATTGTTTCTACCAATTACTAAAAACCCTCTACCCCCCTTCCTCCTAGAATTCTATCCCTATGTGTCCTGTTGTACATAAATCTGCTCCTTCAGAAATGGTTTTAAATTTACTTGAGAAAGGAGCCGAGTGTTCCGAAACGTTGTAATCTGTCATCATTATTAGTTAGCCATTACAAAGATCAACTACTGAAGACTATAAAGTTTTTTGTTTTTTTTATATGCAAACTCCGGCCTGTAAGCATACCCTTATACACCCTTCTTCCCCTTTCCCTTCTTTAACCCCTTTCGTTTTTTTAATTTTTTTTCATTCACAACCTAAAGGGATTCTAGCATTAGAATCCTTTTTTCAGGCCTACCACGTTGGAATCACCTTAAGAAAGGCTATTCTTCCCCTACCTTTAGATGTCTTCTTCGCGCCGCCATTCCAGTGATATTCATAGTTTTCACCATATGCAAATGAGTCTCCATACAGCACTAGGGGCGGTCCGCATGTGCTCAAACAGCACTGGGGGTGTTCCCTGTGCTGCCTGTGGACTCTCCAGTGACGCCCTCCATCTTCTTCATGCGATTGTTCATTTGGCCACAAGAAAATGGCGGCCGCTCATGTGCAGACAGCGCTTTCGGTTGAAGAAGAGGAGAAAAGGCTGTCTCGAGGAGAAGATGGAGGTCGTCACTGGAGAGTCTGCAGGCAGCACAGGGGACGCCCACAGTGCTTTCTAGAGACTCATTTGCATATGGTGAAAACCGTGAATATCAACGGAACGGCAGCGCGGATAAGACATCTAAAGGTAGGGGAAGAATAGCCTTTCTTAAGGCGATTCCAACGTGGTAGAACTGAAGAAAAGGACTCTAATGGCAGTATCCCTTTAATATTTGCAGGCCAAATTGTACTTTGTAACTAGAGATGAGTGAGTAGTGAAATATTCGATATTCGTTTCGAGTAAAAATCGAAAATCAAATCCCATTATAGTCTATGGGAAAAACATGCTCGTTTCAGGGAAACCAAAATTCGACCAATTGGAGTCACCAAGTCCACAATGACACCTCAGGAGATGATGCCAACACCTCTGCAATGCAACTGGGACATCAGGGGAAGCATGTCTGGGGGCATCTAACACACCCAAGTCCCAGGATTACCCCACCATCACAGCCTATCAACTACACACTCCAAACTCAATATTACCTCTGTATGTTAGAAGCCAGTCCAACCTTACATCTAGACCAATATCTCCCTCCAAAAACTGCCCCATCTCACCCACCCTGTGGGCGCCACAATCACTCATTCTCTAATAGCGTCCCGATGTATGAATAGGTATCCCAGGCTCACAGAACTTAGAGGGCCCAAGTTCAAGGTAAGAGACAGTCAACGGGCTACCACAATGTGTGCCAGTACAGTGTTATGGGCCCCCAGACTGAAGTTCACTGGTGGAGTCTCTGCTTTTCTGGTAACATCAGGGATCAGCGGCGCAAACAACTGGAGCCCTATGAACAAAGGCGCTTGTTTTGTTGAACCAAGTTTCCTCTAAAGTTTTGCAATAACTTGTTTCATAATTTGCAGCCGGCAAAATTGATCTTTGGCAATAAGGAAGTACTGATGGTTTTTGGCTCCATCGTCCTACTGGCAGCTCCGGAGCACGAGGTGCTGCTGATAAACATTGTTCAAATATTTATTGCTTGTAAAATGTCTTCAGTTGTGTTAAATGGTGAACAGTGGAGAATTGGGGTTTAAGTGTAAAGTCTATGATGTTATGTTTCCAAAAATGGCGAGTCTGTGGTGGGACCAAACGTCCAACCAATGGCCTCTTCTGCTCCAGTAACAGCCATGGCCATGCTCAATCAGGTGGCGACTGCGCTCTTTCTGCAGGGTGGTGTCAGATTGCCAAGACAAGGCCCTGATGGCAGTGGTGAACCTAGCCTCTCTGCTGCCTGAGGCGGACGATCAAAAGACGCCCCCCCCCGTATTGAGTTCGGGAAGGGGGGGGGGGAGCTTGTTCATCTTTTGATCGTCCGCCTCAGACAGCGGGGGGATTGGGGGTGCTAGCAGTACCATTACAATGAACCACAACATTGCAATAAATACAATGCAATGTGATATTTTGTGCAGTAATACTCACAGGAGACGTCTTCCCACATTTCCCGTCTCTCTCCTTTGGACCGCCATGACCACTTCTTCCAGCTGTGACTTGACTCTGTAAAGTTTGAAACACAGACATCTTTGACTCCTCACTTCTCAATGCACCCAACCCCTATATATATATATATATATATATATATATATATATATATATCTCACAGCAGCCCCTGCAGCCTATATTATGCCCCACAGTGGCACAATAGACTGTGGGGCTTAATAGAGGTTGCAGGGGGGCCACTGTAGGGCATAATAGAGGTTACAGGGGCCACAGTGGACCCTTCAAGCTCTATTATGCGCCACAGTTGCACAGCCATGAACTATTATTATACTCAGGGGTCTTTTCAGACCCTGAGTATAATAATCGGAGCCCCAGGGGAGGTGAGGGAACATAATAAACAGTGTTACTCACCTCTCCGGGATCTGATGTTACTCCTAGCAGGCTTCGGGCCTATATGGTAATGTGTCAGACGTCACGTGGTCTGGGATATTACCATATAGGCCCTAATATAGGCCATAATATCCTATTAATATTATAAATGTGAAAGTTTGTGAGTTTGTGGGTTTGTGAGTTTGTGTGTTTGGATGTTCGGATGTTTGTTCCTCAATCATGCAAAACCCGCTCCACCGATTTGGCTGAAAGTTTCCACAAACATAGTTAATACACCCGATTGCGCAATAGGTTACTTTTCGTCACAATAGCGCACATACGTTTGTGCCAGGACCCCCACAAAACCCAAACTCACACCACCATCTCTGCAATCTCACACACTTTGGACCATAGCAAGCCCCAAAATTCATATTGCCCTCTACAGCCTCGCCCCTAACCCCACACAATCACATATACATATACTTTACCACTTTGCCCCTCACCTTAACGATACTCCAGGAGGCTCTCTTTAACGCTCCGGAGCAGCCATGTTTGCCAACCCCCACCGCTCTGACAATCCGCGACACCGCCCACCCATGTCAATACCCCTAGGCGGTCTAATAAATGCAAAAACAAAAAAAAGGAAAAAAAATAAAATACAAAATAAAAGGTATTTCAAATACCGCCCTTTCACTAGAACACATATAAAAGTAGTTAAATACTGTGAAACACATACATGTTAGGTATCCCCGCGTCCGAAATCGCCCGCTCTACAAAGCTATACAAAGCTATACAAATATTTTGCCTGGACGCTTAACGCCGTAGCGGCAAACATACTGAAAAGTCCAAAACCGCTGTTTTTTCACTATTTTCATTCTCATACAAATATCAATCAAAAGTGATCAAACCAATAGCATTTCCCAAAAATGCAACAACTAAAAACTACACCCGGCCCTGCAAAAAAAGACATCCGCCGACACAGACAAATAACAAAGAGACTGCTGTCAGAATATGGCAACTTTTAAAAACAAAAAAATGTCAACACACTACTGGCAGAAAATAACAAAGCATACAATATCGTATATCAAAGTATATTAACCTGAAATATCTCTGTCCCAAAGACACTATGTACAGTTTATACCAACACCGTATAGCAGCTCAAATACAAATGAACTTCAACACAAAAGTCTCATGTATTCTCTGAATTACAGCAAAAACAAGATACAAAGTTACATTTCATATCCCATACCTTATACACAGTACGAAAACCTTACCCGCGCCTGTATATACCCACTTCTACAATCACCGCAGACGAAGTCGCGGGTACAAGCTAGTCCCTTCATAAAATATCAAGGATTGGACATGCTGAAATCCAACATGCCCAATCAGGGCCGGCGTCAGCGCACGGCATAGTCGGGCAAGTGCCGGGGCCAGAGCCTCTGGGGGCCCCCCGGCACTTGCCTGTCACAATTTCAGCTCATCGGCGTCCGTCCGCCGATGAGCTGAATACATACGCGATGCAGGAGCTGTGAGATCAGCTCCTGCTTTAAAGCTCCGGCCCGGCTTGTGTGTGTAGGCGCGATGACGTCATCACATCACGCTTACACACGCAAGCCGGGCCGTAGCTAAGCAGGAGCTGAGGTCACAGCTCCTGCATCGCGTATGTGACTGGAGAGAGAGAGAGGAGCGTCGGGGGAACGAGGGAAGGTGAGTGATAGAAGGTGAGTGTAAGTGTTTGTTTTGTATTAAATATTAAGGTGAAACATAATGAAGGGGGCCCATGAAACTGGGGGGCAAATGAAGGGGAGGGGGGGGAACGGCATGACACTGGGGAAGATGAAGGGGGTGGGGAGAGAACGGCATGAAACTGGGGACAGAGATGGAGGGGGCCCAATGAAACTGAGGGGGCAAATGAAGGGGAGGGGTGGAACAGCATGACACTGGGGCAGAGACGGGGGACATGAAACTGTGGGCAGATGAAGGGAGAGAACGTGATGAAACTGGGGACAGAGATGGAGGGGGGGACATGAAACTGGGGGCAGAGGAAGGGTGTATATGACACTGGGGGAGAGATGGAGGGGAGGCATATAATTTACGGGTGACTGTAGGAGGATTATACTGTGTGGGAGCACATGATAAATGAATGAGAATGGGTGGAATCAACATAAAAGTGGGTGGAGCCAAATTTGCAGCGGCGCGCAGAGGCCACACATTTTGCCCCTCTTTCTACTCTTTAAAAGATTGGGAGGTATGGCGTTGGTGACGCCACACTCCTGCATGACGTAACTCGCTTCATCTGCAACGCACAGTGTCTCGACTACCCCACCTCCTTTACAAGGGGGCCCACTGAGGCTCTGTCGCCCAAGGGCCCATAAAAACCTGGAGCCGGCCCTGTGCCCAATTGTCCTTTGTCCAACCAATACCACCGAGGAAGACCAAGGACCTAATACGTGACGGTTGATCCTTCCAAAGTGGTTAGGTTTGGACAACTTGCTTCTTTTTTTTTAACTGTATTTTTTTTTGCTTTTTAGTAAAAAAGTAGAATAAACAAGGTGCAAAAATGTAGATGGCAACAACAACAGATAGTGAATGGCATAACCTATAAAGACAACAGACTGGGAGGGGGTAACACATAAAGGAAAAGATGGGGAGGCAGGGAGAAAAAAGTGGGGCTCTCAGAGACCTTGCAGAAAGTATTAGGTGTCCCAGGGGTCCCATACTGACTGGAATGCCTCCATTGTGTTATTCGGAAATGCGGTGCTTGATGGAGGGTTGACACGTTTCCAGTGCAGTGCTATGAGAGTCTTGGCCACTGACCACAAATTAAGAAAATCTAGAAGACTATTTCAGGTTAGGCATGAAAGTAAGGGGGTCCGGGGCTCTAGTCATATCCCTCACCTTCCTCCAGAAACCCAATATTAAGGGGCAGGTCCAGAAGATGTGGTAGACCGTACACGCTGCAGAAGGGCATTGCCAGCATTCAGAGGGAATTGCAGGGTTTAAGGAGTGTCGGAGGGTAAGGTATGATACCAGTGCATCAAAATCTTATATTGTGTTTCCTTAAATGTCACACACGTGGAGGACTTAGAAGCTCAACCATGTCATCAGCCATTGGCTAGGGGATAATGGTCTCCCAACTGCTTCTTCCCGGACAACTTTCTTCTAATGTGTATGGCCATGGACCTGCAAACCATCGAGAGAGGTGCAATATGTTACGACTGAGTTTGACGCTAGGTTCACACTAGTGTTTGTCTCTCCATTGTTTGGTTCCACATGGGGACCCAAAAGATAGAGAGCCCATCCGCTAAAAAAACATTTACTTGTGGACCCCATAACATGGAGTTTCCGATTGTTTTATATTGGAACTGGTGGAGAGACGTCCTCTGTGCAGGGCTTTTCTCTCTGCCGATTGTAAATGGAATCTGTGGCGCATGTGAACCTGGCCTTAATATTCTTTAGGGAGATAAGCCCAAGCCTCAGAGGTGTCTGGCAATGGATTTTACCCCTTTTTTTTCATTGAGGACACATGCATGCTAAGCCAAGCAGTGTGTGCATGTGTATAGGAACTGAAGAGCTTTGATGGACAGCTATCGAAGCCATGTGGTCAGCTTAAGGTTCTAAGTATAGATGGGCAAACATTGTGAGATTTGTTTTGCAAATATTTGCAAGGTTTTCCCACTAGTTTGGGTGCATGAATGTCATGGAGCTTGTGTCAAAGCATCGCCCTATGTGACCGCTGAAACCCAATTACAGTCTATAATGTCACCCATTGGAGATGGCGAGCCAGATTCATCAAGATTTATATGTTTCTGCATCTCCCTTGCTCCTCCACATTCTCTGGGGTCTGAACTAGAGATGAGTGAATAGTAAAATATTCGATATTCGTTTCAAATAGCCACTCAATATTCGACTATTCGAACGAATATCGAACCCCATTATAGTCTATGGGGAAAAATGCTTCGTTTCAGGGGATCCCACCATTCGACTCAGGAGAGTCACCAAGTCCCAGGAAATGATGCCAACACCCTGGAATGCAACTGGGACAGCAGGGGAAGCATGTCTGGGGGCATCTAACAAGCCCAGCTCAGCTTGCAATATGTGGTAGCTGACTTTTTCCCATAGGAATGCATCGACCAGCGTTGATTGGCCAGTGTGCAGCATGGTTCAGCGCACACTCAGCACTGCTACATCAGATGCAGCTGAGCTGAGTGTGCAGCACTGTGGAGATGTAGTAGTGCTGGCCATGCACTCAGCTCATCTGCATCTTCGGAGTAGCCTTGCTGAGAGCACGGCCAGCACTGCTTCATCTCCGATATAGCATCTTCGGAGTAGTCGAGCTGAGCGCGCAGCCAGCTCTGCTACATCTCGTCATAGGAATGCATTGGCCAGTGTACAGCATTCGGCCAATCAACGCTGGTTCTGCCGGAGGAGGTGGAGTCTAAGACTCTAAAAGCAGTGTCCATTGTGGTCCGATCTCAGATGTAGCAGTGCTGACACAGCACTGCTACACGGAGAAGCGGCAGAGCTCAGCACACACAGAGATGCAGCAGAGCTGAGTGTGCGCTGAACCATGCTCATCTCTAGTCTGAAGAAATAGTATACTAGTGATTTGTGAGTATGAACCCCTAAAAGTTAGGGTTTGGCTGAACCTGAGATTTTAGTAAAATTTGTAACAAACCAGTTCATCTCAGTTTCTAGAATTTATGATGTTATGTTTTAACCAACTAATTTTATGACAGATGATAACTTCTATATATCTATAACCATATTCATGGAGGCTGTTCTTTATTATATGCATTACATTCTTCCTATATGAATAATACAAGCCTATATACAAAGCCCCCTGAAAGCCAGCGGAGGAGCTTCCCATACACAGCCCTTCCCAGTGTCCCCATGTTACTCCTCCTGGTGTGATACAAGGTCATCTGATCTCAATCTGTAAAGGTAATAGATTTGCAGAGAAACCTGGATTGCACAGCTTGAGTTGCTAAGTTGCCAAAACAACACAAAGGCTTTGTTAACTGTAAACCTCATTAGTCCAATTATGCGCATGGGGTAACGAAGCTGAGATTGATGTGACATGACAGTAATGAATCCTACCTCTGACACCAGTGTAAGCAGTGACATAGAAGCCCTGCCAGGCGGACAGGTAAGAGGCAAAGTGATGGTCAGGACTGGAAATCAGTCACCGTCATCATCGTCACCATCATCATCAGTAAGGTATAAGCTTTTTGCTGTGTGAACATTTGGGGAATAAACATAAGCGGATCATCGGCTTATCCGTGGACACTTTGTACAGTGGTTTCTATTTCTGAGCCTTTTGTCATTGGGATTATTATGGCCAGTACACGACAACAACGTCGCTCTGCTACGACAGAAATAAATTGTTCCAAAATAATTAAAGGGAAGTTCCATGTTCACACCCAATTCTTTTGTTGTTCCAGTGTCCACAAAATGCAAAATAAAATAATATCCTTCCATACTTATCATCTGTGAAATAGGTAAAATTAGGATGTTTACGTCCTGCCCATCTCACCTGGATCTGCTGGGTTAATTTATCCATGTCCCCTTTATTGGGTCGGATCATGACTGCTTATATTTGCCAAGATCATTGCTGAAAATTAGGGACCGTTCTGCAAATTTAGTTGGCAACTTAATCAGTTTTTCCGATTTGTATCTGCAATTCCTAAGCGTAGAATACGTCTCCATTTTAACAGACTACAAAGTAACTGTGTAGTCAGGTCCTGCAGTTTGACTTCCTCCATTTGCCGTGTGGCAGGAGGCATCATCTTGTGGAAAGCGGCCACTATATTAGAGAGTACTGCTCCCATGAAGGGTCTACTCGATCCGAGCAATGTTTAGGAAGAGCTGTGCCTGAGTAACATCTAGAGATGAGGGATCGAGTTCACAACGAAATGGGTTTGTAAAGAATTTACCAAAATTTGGGGTTTTACCATTCACGAATAGGGTTGCACGGTCGTGTGTGATCTTTTTAGGTGGGATCGAGATCGGTGATTATTTCCCACAATGCTTTGCTACTGGCCAAGCATTGTGGGAAAAGCTAACAATGTTAGCCTTCACACTGAGTATTGTATACTCAGTGTGAAGGCGCCGCTGCAATTCCATAGGAATGAATGGAAGCAGCCGGCACACAGCCTTAACCCCCTGCGCGCCGGCTGCGTCCATTCATTCTAATGGGAGACTAGCTAACATCTCTAGTAGCTACTTACCTGCAGAGATGGCTGGTCCGGTGCCCCGTGTTCTCGTTCTTCTTCGCCTCGCTGCCCCCGCCTCCCAGGTTAGTGTTAAAGAGCTAGGAAGAAGGTGGGGCTTGTGGCTTAGGAGAGTATGGGAGGGTACAGGGCAGGGAGACGTGATATCTCCCCTGCCAGTACCTGCCCACACTCTTGTAACCTGGGAGGCGGGGGCAGCGAGGCGAAGAAGAACGAGAACATCGGGCACCGGACCAGCCATCTCTGCAGGTAAGTGGACACCAGGGGGGACTAAGTAGCCAGAGGATTAATAAAAAATCACTACACAGCGTGGATTCTAACAATTAAAGCGTTCAATTGTTAGATTCCATGCCGTATAGTGAATAGAATTGTTTTTAAAATCCGATCTCCGATTAGTAAAAAAAATCCCATTGACTTGTATTGGGATTGGAATTGGGATCGAGATCGGGTTCGAATGAAAAATGATCGGAAATCGGATTTCAAAATCGATCCTGAAAAGTCAAGATCGGCTCAACCCTACTCACGAACCATTATCATAGTCTAGTCTAAAAAGTGGAGTTGGATTAAATAAAAATCAGATACTCACCTCTCTGTCTCTCCTGGGTATCTGGGCTTCTTCCTCAGCGTCCGGTCTTCACTCTTTGATCCAGCGTTATGAGGTTGTCGGTAAAGATGCTTGAAGAGGCCTCAGAGTACAATAGTAGCATTTCCATTTTGGACTCAACAAGTTTAGTTTGATCTAAAACTTGTGGGCGAACCAGGGGACGTAACGACCGGGGTAGCGACTGCCACAGGGCCCAGGACATCAGGGACTACCACTGTGGAGATTTATTTTTTTGGTGGATTTTATTTTAGGTAACAGGCCCTATTTACTTACCGATCCCGGCTCCTGCTCACAGCCACCGGAGCTTCTCCTATAGCAGATGCCACTATGAACAGGAGCCGAGATCGGTAAGTAAGGCCGTGGGCCCGTGAACCTCCAAAACACTATCATTATACTCAAGGGGGGGGGGGGTCTTTTCAGACCCCTGTGTATAATGATGGGAGAGGAGAGGAGAGGAGATGAGACAAGACTTACCTCTCCTGGTTCTGGCATGCTTCTGGTCGTGACGCAAGCCTCGGCTCAAGTGACGTCTCCTCCATCATTGAAGATGGCCAACATCAGCAGGAAAGGCTCTGGGGCCCAGGAGACGTAAGTAACAGTGTTTTTTATGTGGTCTGAAAAGTCTAAAGTTCGCCATGGGGCTCCGCCATTTCTAGTGACACCACTGGGGCGAACCTTACAAATATTTGTGAAACAAATCTCACAAGCTTCATCCATCAGTAGTAATATCCATATCAATGACAGGATCCAATGTTTTCCAGCAGGACATTTCCCACACCAGGACAGACACTGCTTCTGGTCCTGGTGGCATCTTTTCCCCAGCTAGACACATTGTATACACATAATGTAAATGAGAACTTGATTCATTGGGTAAAAAAGTGGTAGAAAATCCAGCGTCAAACCCGGCAGTAGAATCAATCTTCAATAAAACATGGCTTTTATTGCAGGTCCAGATAAAATGTTACATCGTAACAAGGAGGAGGCAATAGATGGAACACATAAATTGGCTACGCGTTTCAGGACAAAACGTGTCCCTTCCTCATGGAAGACCAGTATTCACTCCTTAGCCCCATCACTGACCCCCATGATAATGTCCCCAGTTCACCGACTAGCCTTCCTTGAAGCACTTTTGGTAGGTAATACCCACTGTATGCTGAGAAAACCCCATAAAACCTGCCACATTGGAGATGTTCTGATCCAATCATCTACCCATCCCAGTTTGACCATTGGTGGAATCTTCTACACCAGTTGCCAGTAGACCCCCAGGTCTAAATGTACATCCAAAGATAGGACATGTAGCTGTGAGGGCATTATGCACTATTCTGACACTATGCCATAAATGTTGCCTATGGGCAGATCAGCATACATTGTATCCTATGGTGTGAACGCAGCCTTATCCGTGCTCTGATCTGTTGATTTTTCTTTCTCTTTGGAAATCCCCGAGTTCTCTCCGCAGCCGCCTAGATCAGAATCTAACAAACCAGATGAGCCGGGATGCTTGGCATGACTGTTGTACTTGTTTTGTGTTCACATTACCTCCAGCTGGGGTTTGGAGCGTTGCTTCAGGCCGCCCTTCAGCCGAAACAAAAGATACGAGGGATTATTGTATCTAACACTTGGAAAAAACATTTTACCTTAATCCTACAAAGTTTTTGGTTTTATAGTGTTCGCAGCAAAAAACTAGATGAGGGCGACTGCAACCTAAATAATAACTGCAGAATATTAGAGGAATAGGCAAACCTCCAATACCTCCAATACCCAAAGAAGAAAAGAGAAATGTAAATTGTATCAATATTCGGTGTGACCTTTGCCCTTTGCATTCCATCAGTTCTTCTCGGTACTTGCAAACAGTTTTTGGCAGAACTGGGCAGGTAGGTTGTTCCCGCCGCAATCTTGGAGAACTAAGCCCGGATCTTCTGTGGATGTTGCTCGCTCCAATCCGTCTGTCTCTTCATGTCATCCCAGACAGACTGGATGATGATGAGATCAGGGCTCTATCTGTGGGGGCCCGGATCATCCCTTCCAGGACTCCTCCTCCAAAGGGCAAAGGTCACACCAAATATTGACTCGATTCCTTGTTCACTTTGGTTTGTCAATTAACCCTTTTATTTCTGAACGCATTCTTACTTTGCAGCATTTTTGCCACACTTGCCTAAAACTTTTGCACAGCACTGTAGGAAACTTACAGTATACTTACAATTATTGAATAATGGAGCTCAGAAACAGCAGCGTCAGATTCTCTTTATTTTTTGACCATCATTTCTTTTAAGATTTTTGCACCTCTCAGGTACATAGTTTCTGTAATGAGAGTCCAGGAGAGAAGACGGATTTTGGGGAACAGGTGCATTGGCTTTATTTGCACTCATAAAAGTGTCACAGATAGGGCTAGTTCACACGTGGGCAAAGGGGAGGTTTTTGACAGCGGAATTCGCTTCAAAAACCTCTCCTTTAACATGGTAGTCTATGTAGACCACTAGCTTTTTTTTTCCTCCTAGCGTTTTCCGCCTGAAGAAGCGACATGACCTTTCTTCAGGCGGAAAACGCCTGAAGAATTGCATAGAAGTGAATGGGAGGCGAAAACCGCGCGGTACAAAACCGCGCGGTTTTTTGCACAGAAAACCGCGCGGTTTTTTGCAAAAAACCGCGCGGATTTCGCCTGCAGTTTCTATAGCACATATAGGAAAAAAAAACCCTAGCGAAAACCGCTAGCGAAAACCGCGTCAAAAACCTCGTCAAAAACCTCGTGGAATGCAAAAAACAGCGTCAAAAAAACTCCTCGAGGTTTTTTACCTCGCACAAATAAGCTAGGCGGTTTTCACGTGTGAACTGACCCATAGAGAAACCTTTTCCAGACAAAATTCGGCAGCAGCGAGCGCCCGATCCAAGAGTGAAGAAAGCCCGCACTTGTCCATTCACGTGGCTGCGCTGTCTGCCGTGATTTGCTTGTTAATTCACAGAGCGAGAACTGGCAAAGCAAACACAGAAGGAATTGTCTCCCCTGAAATGATTCCACATGAAGCTCAGAGCGGGAATGCTAATGCCAAGCAATAACTAGAGCAAGATACATCTCCCATCATCTACCCAGCTGCCACCCCCAGCACATTCACATCATGGGGGTCTGTATCATACGTGGGGTCTATGGATGTCTGTAAGGTGTTACTGGGTAATAATAGAATACATGATAGATAGATAGATAGATAGATAGATAGATAGATAGATAGATAGATAGATAGGAGATAGATAGATAGATAGATAGATAGATAGATAGAAGATAGATAGATAGATAGATAGATAGATAGATAGATAGATAGATAGATAGGAGATCGATAGATAGATATATAGATAGATAGATAGATAGATAGATAGATAGAAGATAGATAGATAGATAGATAGATAGATAGATAGATAGGAGATAGATAGATAGATAGATAGATAGATAGATAGATAGATAGAAGATAGATAGATAGATAGATAGATAGATAGATAGATAGGAGATAGATAGATAGATAGATAGATAGATAGATAGATAGAAGATAGATAGATAGATAGATAGATAGATAGATAGGAGATAGATAGATAGATAGATAGATAGATAGATAGATAGGAGATACATAGATAGATAGATAGATAGATAGATAGATAGATAGATAGATAGGAGATCGATAGATAGATAGATAGATAGATAGATAGATAGATAGATAGATAGATAGATAATCCCCTTGATATTGAACATGCCCAAAGACTAAGTGGCCAATTTCCACTCAGAGAAAAGTTACAGTTAGTGATGGAGATTAGAGATGAGCGAACAGTGTTCTATCGAACACATGTTCGATCGGATATCAGGGTGTTCGCCATGTTCGAATCGAATCGAACACCACGTGGTAAAGTGCGCCAAAATTCGATTCCCCTCCCACCTTCCCTGGCGCCTTTTTTGCACCAATAACAGCGCAGGGGAGGTGGGACAGGAACTACGACACTGGGGGCATTGAAAAAAATTGGAAAAAGTCATTGGCTGCCGAAATCAGGTGACCTCCATTTTAGACGAATAGTGGATTTCAAATCCGGGTCATATGAGAATGTGAACTTTGTGACTATGAGACAGGGATAGCTGTACAGGCAGGGATAGCTAGGGATAACCTTTATTTAGGGGGGAATGTTATTAAAAATAACTTTTTGGGGCTCTATCGGGTGTGTAATTGTGATTTTTGTGAGATAAACTTTTTCCCATAGGGATGCATTGGCCAGCGCTGATTGGCCGAATTCCGTACTCTGGCCAATCAGTGCTGGCCAATGCATTCTATTAGCTTGATGAAGCAGAGTGTGCACAAGGGTTCAAGCGCACCCTCGGCTCTGATGTAGCAGAGCCGAGGCTGCACAAGGGTTCAAGCGCACCCTCGGCTCTGATGTAGGAGAGCCGAGGGTGCACTTGAACCCTTGTGCACCCTCAGCTCTGCTACATCAGAGCCGAGGGTGCGCTTGAACCCTTGTGCACACTCTGCTTCATCAAGCTAATAGAATGCATTGGCCAGCGCTGATTGGCCAGAGTACGGAACTCGACCAATCAGCGCTGGCTCTGCTGGAGGAGGCGGAGTCTAAGATCGCTCCACACCAGTCTCCATTCAGGTCCGACCTTAGACTCCGCCTCCTCCGGCAGAGCCAGCGCTGATTGGCCGAAGGCTGGCCAATGCATTCCTATGCGAATGCAGAGACTTAGCAGTGCTGAGTCAGTTTTGCTCAACTACACATCTGATGCACACTCGGCACTGCTACATCAGATGTAGCAATCTGATGTAGCAGAGCCGAGGGTGCACTAGAACCCCTGTGCAAACTCAGTTCACGCTAATAGAATGCATTGGCCAGCGCTGATTGGCCAATGCATTCTATTAGCCCGATGAAGTAGAGCTGAATGTGTGTGCTAAGCACACACATTCAGCACTGCTTCATCAAGCCAATACAATGCATTAGCCAGTGCTGATTGGCCAGAGTACGGAATTCGGCCAATCAGCGCTGGCTCTGCTGGAGGAGGCGGAGTCTAAGGTCGCTCCACACCAGTCTCCATTCAGGTCCGACCTTAGACTCCGCCTCCTCCGGCAGAGCCAGCGCTGATTGGCCGAAGGCTGGCCAATGCATTCCTATGCGAATGCATACTTAGCAGTGCTGAGTCAGTTTTGCTCAACTACACATCTGATGCACACTCGGCACTGCTACATCAGATGTAGCAATCTGATGTAGCAGAGCCGAGGGTGCACTAGAACCCCTGTGCAAACTCAGTTCACGCTAATAGAATGCATTGGCCAGCGCTGATTGGCCAATGCATTCTATTAGCCCGATGAAGTAGAGCTGAATGTGTGTGCTAAGCACACACATTCAGCACTGCTTCATCAAGCCAATACAATGCATTAGCCAGTGCTGATTGGCCAGAGTACGGAATTCGGCCAATCAGCGCTGGCTCTGCTGGAGGAGGCGGAGTCTAAGGTCGGACCTGAATGGAGACTGGTGTGGAGCGATCTTAGACTCCGCCTCCTCCAGCAGAGCCAGCGCTGATTGGTCGAGTTCCGTACTCTGGCCAATCAGCGCTGGCCAATGCATTCTATTAGCCCGATGAAGTAGAGCTGAATGTGTGTGCTTAGCACACACATTCAGCTCTACTTCATCGGGCTAATAGAATGCATTGGCCAGCGCTGATTGGCCGAATTCCGTACTCTGGCCAATCAGCACTGGCTAATGCATTGTATTGGCTTGATGAAGCAGTGCTGAATGTGTGTGCTTAGCACACACATTCAGCTCTACTTCATCGGGCTAATAGAATGCATTGGCCAATCAGCGCTGGCCAATGCATTCTATTAGCGTGAACTGAGTTTGCACAGGGGTTCTAGTGCACCCTCGGCTCTGCTACATCAGATTGCTACATCTGATGTAGCAGTGCCGAGTGTGCATCAGATGTGTAGTTGAGCAAAACTGACTCAGCACTGCTAAGTCTGCATTCGCATAGGAATGCATTGGCCAGCCTTCGGCCAATCAGCGCTGGCTCTGCCGGAGGAGGCGGAGTCTAAGGTCGGACCTGAATGGAGACTGGTGTGGAGCGACCTTAGACTCCGCCTCCTCCAGCAGAGCCAGCGCTGATTGGCCGAATTCCGTACTCTGGCCAATCAGCACTGGCTAATGCATTGTATTGGCTTGATGAAGCAGTGCTGAATGTGTGTGCTTAGCACACACATTCAGCTCTACTTCATCGGGCTAATAGAATGCATTGGCCAATCAGCGCTGGCCAATGCATTCTATTAGCGTGAACTGAGTTTGCACAGGGGTTCTAGTGCACCCTCGGCTCTGCTACATCAGATTGCTACATCTGATGTAGCAGTGCCGAGTGTGCATCAGATGTGTAGTTGAGCAAAACTGACTCAGCACTGCTAAGTCTGCATTCGCATAGGAATGCATTGGCCAGCCTTCGGCCAATCAGCGCTGGCTCTGCCGGAGGAGGCGGAGTCTAAGGTCGGACCTGAATGGAGACTGGTGTGGAGCTATCTTAGACTCCGCCTCCTCCAGCAGAGCCAGCGCTGATTGGTCGAGTTCCGTACTCTGGCCAATCAGCACTGGCCAATGCATTTCTATGGGGAAAAGTTAGCTTGCGAAAATCGCAAACTGACAGGGATTTCCATGAAATAAAGTGACTTTTATGCCCCCAGACATGCTTCCCCTGCTGTCCCAGTGTCATTCCAGGGTGTTGGTATCATTTCCTGGGGTGTCATAGTGGACTTGGTGACCCTCCAGACACGAATTTGGGTTTCCCCCTTAACGAGTTTATGTTCCCCATAGACTATAATGGGGTTCGAAACCCATTCGAACACTCGAACAGTGAGCGGCTGTTCGAATCGAATTTCGAACCTCGAACATTTTAGTGTTCGCTCATCTCTAATGGAGATGTGTCCCATGGTTACCTGTGCTGGGAGCATTAGCACTTCTCTGCTTTATTTCTGCATGTGACATCATTATATGTTTTCTTCCCTATGCTGTCATTGTGTACAGTCATCTTTTTATGTAAATTATTTCTGTGACATCACTGTGTGTATTATCCTGTACTGTGACATCACTGTGTGTATTATCCTGTACTGTGACATCACTGTGTGTATTATCCTGTACTGTGACATCACTGTGTGTATTATCCCTGTACTGTGACATCACTGTGTGTATTATCTCTGTACTGTGACATCACTGTGTGTATTATCCCTGTACTGTGACATCACTGTGTGTATTATCCTGTACTGTGACATCACTGTGTGTATTATCTCTGTACTGTGACATCACTGTGTGTATTAGCTCTGTACTGTGACATCACTGTGTGTATTATCCCTGTACTGTGACATCACTGTGTGTATTATCTCTGTACTGTGACATCACTGTGTGTATTATCCCTGTACTGTGACATCACTGTGTGTATTATCCCTGTACTGTGACATCACTGTGTGTATTATCTCTGTACTGTGACATCACTGTGTGTATTATCCCTGTACTGTGACATCACTGTGTGTATTATCCCTGTACTGTGACATCACTGTGTGTATTATCTCTGTACTGTGACATCACTGTGCGTATTATCTCTGTACTGTGACATCACTGTGTGTATTAGCTCTGTACTGTGACATCACTGTGTGTATTATCCTGTACTGTGACATCACTGTGCGTATTATCTCTGTACTGTGACATCACTGTGTGTATTATCTCTGTACTGTGACATCACTGTGTGTATTATCTCTGTACTGTGACATCACTGTGTGTATTATGTTAACCATTTGCCTTTCTTGTTGACACCAAACTCTTGTAGTGATGGAATGAGTCCCCAATCCAACCTGCGCTATTGCGTCCTTTGTTACATTCGATGCCCCTGTATAAGAGATATAGACAGCCCAGTGAGCAGAGACCAGCAGGGAAGATTAAGGTGATGGGGATTTAGCAGGTATATGAGGGCTCTCTTGATTTTTAGGACATTTTCCCTATGACTTAGTCTTGCCTATTTTGGGTACGTGCAGGTTCATACTCTCATAAACATTTCAGCGCAGTCATTGACTCGAATCTACGAAAGACTCACAGCCCACAATGAAAGATCAGTATACTTTAATATTGTATCAGTGTCAGAATACATTTCTGTATCAATCACTTTCCATACAGTGAAAATCGCATCAAATGTAGCCAGATAGTGTTTAAGAAATCACAAAGTCTGACGTCAGGCGAAAAACCAGCGCTCAGATTGTCTGCTGTCGCTTAGTAAACCGCTGTGGATATCCATGTGCTCGATACTTAACGAAACAGACGGGAAAACAACATTATTCAAGTTTGATTAACCCTTCAAGTGCTTACACCAATAACCCCACTAACCTGCTAAGGACACTACACCTCTCGGTGACAAGATTCAGCGGACGTAGCGTTACACACAATTCATTTGGTTTAATCTCACAACAATCCTTTTGCTGGGAAAAAAAAGGCACAAGGACGTTCAAGACGCTAAAAGGTGTCAATAGAGACGAAGTAAGACATTGAGGCGCCACATAAAAATATAGACTAAAGGATATATTACAGTATATAGTGCCTGTCTCCTGCCCACAGAGTCCTATGTACGGAGATGTAGCCAATGGTTTCACCGGGGGGGGGGGGGGCTCATTAAATCCTCATGTTATTAAGGAGGACCTTAGGGCCGATTCACATCTGCGTTCGGGCCATTCCGAATTCCCAAGTCAATGGGACACAGTTTGGGTTTGTAGTTCAGGTTTCCTTTAGTGTAATAGCAGCGTGTTATGCACCAAAATCCGTGAACAAAGTCTTAGGAACAAGGTTACGTTTCAGCCCATAGAATTGTATTATGTATCCATACAACATAAATAGAATACAGTAATGGGCCTGAGCCTTAAAGGGAGTGTTCCAAATTTTTTTTAAAAAATAGCTTATTTCTTCCCAAGATAAGGCCACACCTGGGATAGATAGGTTACTGTCACCAGACCCAGCATATCACCCCAGCCCTGCAGATAGATAGGTTACTGTCACCAGACCCAGCATATCACCCCAGTCCTGCAGATAGATAGGTTACTGTCACCAGAATCAGCATATCACCCCAGCCCTGCAGATAGATAGGTTACTGTCACCAGAACCAGCATATCACCCCAGCCCTGCAGATAGATAGGTTACTGTCACCAGAACCAGCATATCACCCCAGCCCTGCAGATAGATAGGTTACTGTCTCCAGAACCAGTATATCACCCCAGCCCTGCAGATAGATAGGTTACTGTCACCAGAACCAGCATATCACCCCAGTCCTGCAGATAGATAGGTTACTGTCACCAGAACCAGCATATCACCCCAGCCCTGCAGATAGATAGGTTACTGTCACCAGACCCAGCATATCACCCCAGCCCTGCAGATAGATTGGTTACTGTCACCAGCATATCACACCAGCGGCACAGATAGATAGGTTAACTGAATCAAATAGTGTTTTCCCCTAGTGAATCGCTGCCTCTATTGCAGAGATAACTTAGTTTTTGTCACCATGCAAATGAGCACTTTGGAGCAATAAGGGCGTTGTCATTGCTTCTAAGACATAAGCAGCAACACCCTCATTGCTCCGTAGAGTTCAGTTCAATATTGACACAAACGGTGATATCTCTGCAATAGTGGCAGCGATTCACAAGGGGGAAACAGTGTTTGATTCAGATGACCCTAACCCATCTATCTGCAGGACCGGATGATATATTGGTTCTGGTCAGACTCCCTTCCATTGTAATTGTTATAGTTTAAAAAAAAAATAGCTTTGCAAATTTTCAGACAGGTCCAATATTATTTGTATTGTCCATATACTGACTGCCTCTACTTTCGGGGCTAACAAGTATATATAAAAGTGAAGTACATAAGTCCTGTGGTTAATATTGGACTCCAGTGAGCGATTTCTATACATAGTTACCTGATCTTTAAAGCCTGGCCTGAGAATGGAGATTTAAGGCTTAAGTGTCAAAAGGGAAAAAAATACAGCATAAACCATAAAATCCCAGCCTGGCACAGCACCGACTGAGGGTCCTCCAATAGGCCCAGGACCTAACACAATAAGGGTCTAACAACAGACACCCATATTTGAAGAGTACTATGGTCAAATTCCAAGACGTTGTTGGAATCGTGAGATCTGTTGGGCCCAAGGAACCTCAGTCCGACACTGCGCACCTCTACTCCTTGCACTATGGGATTACGTTAGCCTTCAATTTCCTCTTGACCAGGTAGTGCATAAAACCTATTGCTAGGACACCTCGTTCCCACCCCTCCCTTATAGAATCTGAAGGCACATATTACAAAGGTAAAAAAAAAAAAAAGAAAAAAAATTCTATATAAACTTTTATTAAACAACTTTAATTTAAAAAAGAAAGATAGGTAGGTTAACGTCAAGACACACAAAATGGTCAAAAACATCTACAATTGTCCAAAAATTGCTACATAATACATGTGTTACGCTGGAACTAAAAGTTGGGGCTCACAAACTATGGGCTTGACAAATTCTGGGTTTGCCCCCAATCTGACCATACGTTTGTTAAAGGACCATACTTTCCAAAAAAACGACTAGAATAATTTTTCACCATTTTTAGAAATTGTATTGTTATTGGAAATTTAGTGTCAATGCCCATAGATCTCCAGATACAACAACTGTGCAAAGGCTACAATTGTATCGTTACCAGGGACTGTCTATTGGGGCATAGGGATGTCATGGGTCACCATTAGTGTTGATTCGAATAGTATTCGAAACATAGTTTCGAATACCTCGCTCCCATAGGAATGAATGGGAGCCAGCGAAAAGCAAGGGGTTAAGTGCCGGCCGCTCCCATTCATTCCTATGGAGCGAGATCTTCGAAACTAGAGTCTTGAATACTATTTGTTCATCTCTAGTCACAATCTATTATCCTAAGGCTCTACCCAAATGGTGTCCATGATCCATAAAAAGGTAGAGTACACTGCACTTTTTCGCGACTTGGAAACACAGCTCCGTTTTAATGGACTCAACTCCAATGGGTCAATGGAAAAAAAAAGGATGCCACTCTAGGCGGCAAAAAAACATGGCCGAGAATCAGCATGGTTGTGTGACTATAGCCTAAGGGGAGATCTGCTGCCAAACAGCTTACTCCGCCCGCCCATGCATGACATGATCGACCATTCAGATGAATGGGTGGCAGGTAGTACTACATTTGGCCTTCCATTTTATCAGAATTGCTCATTTTCCAAAATTTTTGAGTCCATGAGAACTGCTACTTGTTGGCGGATCTCCATCCCGGCTCATACAGTGATTCACCCGCCACTGTCATGTCCATAGAGCCTAAGGCACTATGGACATTGTAACAAAAAGTGCGACCTGAAGATCTTTGGTCGCGCTATGGGAGTCCTGGCCAAAGTCTCCATTTAGCCCCAGCCATGTAATTCTCCTTATTGGGACCTTGTCTTTATTTAATCTCCTCTTACAAATGGGGGATTTTAATTTTTAGCAAAAATATGTCAAATTATGTTTGAGGACAATGGAAGGGAACCTGCACCTCTCTAACAAATGTGCAGCTACATCTCCACGTGTGACATGTAACATAATGCAACTTATAGAAGTAAAAGACACAAACTAACAAGTCCCGATATAAAGTAACTAAGACATCAAAGTGCAACAATATAATTACCCAATAATCTACAAGGCGACTGTACTAATATATATATTACTTTATCTATTATATGTATCCGATATAGAATCTATAGAGTTGTTTCCAGGGTAAAGTTTCATGAAGATTCTACTATATAGGGAAAAAGTGAGTAAGAAAATAAGATTCCAGGCTCTGACGACACAGGGTTTGTTTTGCAGTCTGTTACCATTGCGATACATAGCTTTGCATACGAGCTCTAGTTTATATTTTGGATGCACTGGAACAATATGGAGTCCGGCATAGTGTAACATACAATTATTCTAAAAACCCTTATTACAATGTTGCGCAGTGACCTTGATGATTCTTGGGAAAGAAATAAAACATGATTGTTAAATTAAAGGGTTTCTCCCAGACTACTAAGTGAATGGTGGATACTTAAAGGGGTCCTCCAGGATTAGAAAGCCAGATCTCAACTTCCTCTTTTCAGGCAGTGACATCATATCTGTTGGTCACATGGCCATGGTGCAGCTCAGGCTGTATTCAGACCTTTGAGTTGGTGGATTTCGTCCCCCATTCTGCTTGATAAAAAGCCGGACCCCATTATGGTCTATGGGTACCTCGGCTAACTGCTTTTTAAGCGGATTGGGTTTCGGTTTTTCGGGTCCCTAAGCGGCTTTTGGATTTGATGTCACTACCTGAGAAGAGGAAATGGAGGTCTATCTGAAAAGAAGCCTCATTTTATAACCCTGGATAACCCCTTTAAGATAGGCCTTCAAAATCAGATTGGTAGGCGCCAGGCCTTGGCTCTGTACGCCCCTTACAGCTCGGTACTTTTGGTAGCGGCTGTGTCTGGTACCATTAGGGTCCGTTCCCACGATGTAACGCGGCGCTGATTCTGACATGTAAACCCGTGTCGGAGTCAGCGCTGCAAAACAGAATCCCATTGACTTCAATGGGTTCCGTTTAGCGCGCGGAACACATTGAAATCAATGGGAGGTTTTTTAACCCATTGACTTCAATGTGTTACACGTGCTAAACGGAAGTCAATGGGATTCTGTTTTGCAGCACTGACTCTGACACGAATTTACATGTCAGAATCAGCGCCGCGTTACATCGTGGGAATGGACCCTTACTCAGTCCCATACCTATGAATGGAACAGAGCTGTGATACCAGGCACAACCACTACTAAAAGTACGGACTGTGACTGGTATAAAGCTAAGGGAGCGGACCCCTACCAATCTTAAAATGATCCCTATTCTTAGCAGATGCCATCAATTTTATAGAGCCGTTGAGGAAATTCCTGAATCCCAAATCTAACAACAATTACAATGGCAAAATGTATATAGAAGTCCTGTGACCGGGCCTGTTAGCGCCCCCAATAGGGTTAGACCACCCACTGCAGGTAATACAACTTTCCAGAGTGGGACATGCTGAATTTTCCAGGATTGCTTTAAAAAATTTGGGACCGTGCTGGTAAATTTGGGAAAGTTGGCAACTGGTACTGAACCTAAAACCTGCACCTTGTCATATTTAAGGGGTCAATGAAAAAAAACCCAAACATATCTTGTATTCTAGTCATTGTGTCCTTCACAGCGGATTGGCTGAGAGATCGTACGGTCCCACTCTACAAAGTCGTAGGTCTTAGTAACGGCACCCACTTGCTCAGATTTTCGAGCCATCTATGATGCACCAGTTTTGCCAAGTGCTAACACTTACCACTAAGCCTAATAACAGACAATAAAAAATGAGCTTGGTGGGTTTCAATGGTCTAGAACAAAGTGAACCCCTTATTTTCAATTATTTACAAACTTCAGGTGAACTTTACATTGAGGACAAAGTCTCCAACTCCGATAGCCTTCAGATTGGAGACCACTGCAGTTAAGGCAACATTCGGGTCTATCACCCCTTAAAAGACCCCTGAGGATGAGCAAAATCCACCCTGAATTAGATCATGCGGAGTTAAGGAGCGGGCATACTATTGCTTTATACATCGGCACGTTGACTGGTAAGACCCAGCTAGGGCCGGTTCCTGAGAATGCCAAGGGCCATGAGGCTATCTGGGAATTGGCCACCAAATGGTACTGCTAAATGCTGAATACAACGCCCTTGCTAAACTATTGCTGTACGACCCAACTATTTGCACTTGAAGAGCTATCAACTGATACAGGTTAAGCTATAAAACAGTTCCGAGACCCTGAATCACGTAGGTGTATACACTGTATATAGGTAGATATACTCATATAATAAAAAAAAGAGATTGATAGCATCATGCAGTCATAAAGGGTATTCAGTATATTGCATGGCAAAGTATATCCGTCACTTACAACGAGGGTAGTCGGCCATTCTATAGGCTATCCCACCACAAGAGTAGTCAATGGCCACCCTCGAATTGTACATGAAGGACGTGTTTTAGGATTAACTGCGTGGTAAACAGAAAGATTGCCGCTATAAGGTGTGATTAACGTCATTAGTAAATTCCTTTGGATAGACTGTATAATGCCTCATACATCAGCCGAACAATAACCGCCGCTGCTACATTTACCAAAAATAAAACCAAAAACATCCTGTCGCATGAAAAAATAAAATGTACAAAGAAACAAAAAACAAACAATAAAAGTACTGTACCAATAAAAAGAAGCTTTACCTACAAGATTAAGGGTTAAAACGCAATATATGTTAACAGTCTATACATACAGATCATATAAGGATAGTCATGGTCAATTGTGCAATGTTACACGTCCCCTGTAGATCATCGCTGACCCCCTCCCCCGTAGACCGCTACATTAGTAACAATGGGATAGTAGCTAAATAGTATAGAAAATAAAACACGGGTCTGTCAATGCGAATCATATACAGCAAAGTGATTGGTCATTTGCCAACTTTTTGGAAAAAATTTTGTGCAACAGCCACCAATCACATTGCAGGTTTCATCTTCCATTGGTTGCACTCGGTTCCACATTTTATTTAGACTAGTTTTTATACATGTCTCCAAGTGTTCCTATGTAATAGTCAGTTTTATATTGTAAATATATATATATATATATATATATATATATATATATATATATATATATATATATAGGCAAGCTTAAAGGGACGCTAAAGTTGGAACATCAAAAGAAATACAAGTAACCAGGAACGCTTCCTTAAAGGGGTTCTCTGCTTTGGATAATGCCTACTTGTTACAAGGGTCCCTTTACAATAAGCTTACAGGAATCCACAATGATCGACTGTCATCTGTGGGATCAGCAAGTGTACATGTTCCCTGCAGCGCCACCACTGGATAAAGAAGGCATTGCCCATTCAAATCAATTGGTGTAATGCAGGACAGGACCCTCCAGAGTGATAGATACTCTCTTGAAACCCAAGAGAAGAGGATCCTGAACACCAGACCCTAATGGGTCAACTCACATGATGAGGGGCCAAAGATTTGATATCAAACCAAATATTCTACTTGGTCTTCTTCTCTGACACCCTAGTGTGTAAAACTGGATGTTTGGGAAGTAAGAAGGGCTTTGGCTACATTGGTGACCAAGCAAGGTAAACCCTGCACAGACAAGAAGGCACAACTAGATCGACTTGTAGTTTGAGACCTTTCCAACAAGGTTTGTTATTTCTTTCTTTCCAATTTTAGTGTCCCTTTAATATGGTGGTCAGGATGCTGTGAAAAGAGGTACCATATAGATAACCAATCCCTGGTCCCCTACTATATTCAGGCAAGACCAGTCTACTTCTTGGTGTCCGTAGATTAAAGAGGACGCACCAGCAGGAGGATCCTCTCCAAATAACCATTTGTTACTTAGAGTTTTAGGTTGTAGCTCCTCGTGGGTGTTACCAGTTGGGAATGTACCATCCCTCTATAATTCCTCATGGGTGTTACCAGTTGGGAATGTACCATCCCTCTATAATTCCTCATGGGTGTTTCCAGTTGGGGAGAGGAACTCACCCCTCTAACAAGGAGAATATTAGCACCCAGTTGTCCATTTATTCATTCATTTTTAGGAGGAATTACAGAGGAACGGCTACACATCGAGACATGATGATCCGAATTTGGAATATATGGAGGTGAACGAGTGGTGACGGGTCCTCTTTTAATCTCTACGCTGCTCTTTGTTGTACTCAGATAGGGAAAGGACCCGGGATCGTGGTGGGGACTTCAACACCAGAAAATGGCTGTTTTTTTATTGGTCACAATGTTTACGGGAATGTCAGATGTGCTATAACTTTGCTAGTATGGCATAAACAATACATAATTGCAAAAATTAGAATTTTCCTATTAGCAACAGTAACAAATTCCATCTTCTCTAGGAATTTTGTACGATAAACACGATATATGCACCATCGGATCAACTGTGGCCACTTACAAAAATATAAGTTAATTTTACACGGGTATAAGCGTGTGTAAAACATACTATACTATACAATTTGTTATTAAAATAAAGAAAAATACAGCAGGTAAAAACATATATGCATATCTTATCTTTTAATATGATGCCACTTCAGTAAGGCCACTATTTGGTAATGTGAACAGAGTTCCGTAGTTGTGAACAAATTCGGTAAAATTCTTATCAGTGATAGAGACTGTCTACTTGAAAAAAAAAAAATAGGTTGAAAAACTGAAGCCTTGGATATGAAGAGTTTACAAGTCGAGGAAGAATTTGTCTGTCTTCAGGTGGTCTGGTCCAGTGCTCTGAGTAGGTCCCCGCCTTGCAGGAGGTTGGAATTGCCCAGTACTGGCACATTGACCTCACAGTCATATCTTGTCAATTCTGGCAACAGGTAAGGCTCGTAGGATGGCCCGATGAGACGGTTGGTCAGAGCTGTAATAGGACAAAGGCAAGAATCAATAATTGGGACTTGAATCCCGTGATCTACGGCATCAGAGATGGGTTTTTACGAAGAAAATTTACAATTAATGATGGAACAATTCCTCTTAGAAGTCATGCTTGCCAGTCCACCACCTTGGACTTGACCGATGTTCTTCAGGCTAGGTACATCATCACAAGCCATCTCCAATCGGTGTCAGACTGGCCCCCCAAAGTATCTCTGTTGGGTCCAAGCTCTAACACAATGGTCCAGCAGAAGACACGGATACTACAGTCTATTTCCTAGGATTGTTAGCAGATGGCTCCCATAATCATATTATCAATGGACCCAAAGAACTTCAGCCATCTATCATAGGCACCCTACACAGATGAAGCCAAGGCCAGCACACCTTACTACACTGCTCATGAATTTTTGGACTGGATCAAACCATTTCGATGACCTGGCCAGGGTCTATATAACGATAACAAGGTTTACTCCTCAAAGTTATTGATAGTGGATCCTCAGCCGGAACCATTTCCCTGGTGGGCCTTAAATACATGAATCTAAATATTTTCTGGCCTTCTGGAACTTCAACCAAAACTTAGGAATCAAAAATATACCTTTTGCTTTTTGGGACTGTGGCATGTTGTATTCATGGTAGTTACAGCTGAAGAACGGGCCCGGGTACGGGGTTTTCCTTTCCTCTCTTGAGTGTGTTGCACATTGTTGTTGTGACTGCGAATGCTCCGACATATGAGGACTTATTCCCCGATGCCGATTACAGATGTACTCGTCTAGGATCAGAAAAGTATAAGAGTTAATATTAGATGGTATAAATGATGGGACACAATATGATGAAGAATAGAAGGAATATATAGTATGGCCACCATGCAACTAGAAAACAACATGGCCAGATAGACCGGGTTTATATTACTACTATCCAAGCTGGAATACATTGGGACAAGTTATATCAGGTGTATAACAACTACTTCTCAGCCTAGAATACAACAGGACTCAGAATATCAGGTGCCTGTGTATATCTAATGTCCAGACTGGAACCCTACAAGACCAGTCATACAAGGTATATATCTAATGTCCAGACTGGAACCCTACAAGACCGACCATATCAGGTATATATCTAATGTCCAGACTGGAACCCTACAAGACCAGCCATACCAGGTATATATCCAATGTCCAGACTGGAACCCTACAGGACCAGCCATACCAGTTACATGTTTAATGTCCAGACTGGAACCCTACAAGACCAGCCATACCAGGTATATATCTAATGTCCAGACTGGAACCCTACAAGACCAGTCATACCAGTTATATGTTTAATGTCCAGACTGGAACCCTACAAGACCGACCATATCAGGTATATATCTAATGTCCAGATTGGAACCCTACAAGACCAGCCATATCAGGTATATATCTAATGTCCAGACTGGAACCCTACAAGACCAGCCATATCAGGTATATATCTAATGTCCAGACTGGAACCCTACAAGACCAGCCATACCAGTTATATATCTAATGTCCAGACTGGAACCCTACAAGACCAGTCATACCAGTTATATGTTTAATGTCCAGACTGGAACCCTACAAGACCGACCATACCAGGTATATATCTAATGTCCAGACTGGAACCCTACAGGACCAGCCATACCAGTTACATGTTTAATGTCCATACTGGAACCCTACAAGACCAGTCATACAAGGTATATATCTAATGTCCAGACTGGAACCCTACAAGACCGACCATACCAGGTATATATCTAATGTCCAGACTGGAACCCTACAAGACCAGTCATACCAGTTATATGTTTAATGTCCAGACTGGAACCCTACAAGACCAGCCATAACAGGTATATGCTGTATATCTAATGTCCAGACTGGAACCCTACAAGACCGGCCATACCAGATATATATCCAATGTCCAGACTGGAACCCTACAGGAACAGCCATATCAGGTATATACCATACTGTCCAGACTCGACTACAACATGTTACTATGGGCTACATTGAACATCTGCCTTCAGATATACATTGGGAAGATTTTCCTCTTACCAGTAAGAACACTTGTACTCAAGGATTTCTTTTCTGATACAAGTGGGCACATATCTGATTTCAGAGATTTCATCCGTTTCCACATTATTGAATGTATGGGGTTATCCGGTAACTCCCCCTAAAAATAAAAACACACAATGTGAGAAATGTATGAGAAGTATGTCCTGAAAGCTGCAATACAGGGACATATAATATATTGGGGATCAAAGCCCTCTGACAAGGGGAAGGGTAACACCCAGTGGTCAATATATTCATACATTTCCAGGAGTAATAACAGAGGCGTTGTAATAAACATGTCAGCACGGTCAGGTCCTCTTTAGCTACTTAGTTACTATTTTTTTTTTATTGAGTTTTCAAACAGGTAAAACAATACAAACAATAGTCAAGGCAAATAAAGGCCAAAACCAAGAACAATATACAATTCAGCATCACAATAATAAAAAGGGGGACACATAGGAACAGAAGGGGGGGGGGGGCGGAGGAATAGGGGGGAGAAAGTCCAAGATCAGAGGCCACGTAATGCACAATGAGCATCCCAGGGAGACCAGACAGAGGGGAAATAGTCCAGGGTATTATTAAGGCTAGCAGTGAGAAACTCGAGACTCCTAACATCTTTGATGTAATTCAGTAATTCAATGCCTAATGGGGGGTTCCCATCTGTGGGTAATTCGCCGAGTAAGGCGTATGATAGGAGGGAGATATCTGAATCCCCAAATAGCGGATGGAAGACGTTCACCACTGAAAGTCAAAATTAGAACGAAGGGGCACAAGGTCGCCGTGCGGGATGTTGAGAGGGAGCGCTTCAGTTTTTGAAGGGTTCACCTTATACCCCGAGAGGTCGCCATATGTCGTTAGAAGGTGCAGAGGATTGGGAAGAATGGTGTGAGGCGAGGAGAGAGTAAGGAGAACGTCGTCAGCGAAGAGAGACACTTTAAATTCCCTGTCCCAGACCCGTATCCCTTTAACATCAGGATCACGGCGAATTTTGGCCGCCAAGGGCTCTATGCCCAGGGCAAAGATCAAAGGGGAAAGAGGACACCCCTGGCGAGTGCCATTCTAGATGGAGAAAGAGGAGAAGGAAGCGTGGGGAAGGCTGATCGCCACCGAGGGGTAGGAATAGAGGACCGGGATAGCCGCCAAAAAAAGGTCCCGAATACCCGAAAGCCTTCAGAGTTTCCTGCATAAATAACCAGTTAATGCGGTCAAAGGCTTTTTTTCGGCGTCTAAGCTCAGAAGGAGCGCCCTTAGTTACTATTTAATAACCACTGTCAGAAGTTTGGACTCAATGGACCTGCGTCTTCCTCCAACCTCATCCATTCCCTATATTGTTCCTTACCACGTTGAGCTGTGGATATCCCTGATCTCCGTAGTCAAGCTGCCGCTTCCTCTTCATGCTGCTGCAGAATGGGACATCGCTGGGGTGTAAATCTTTGCCCCGCTGACCAAAACTCTCAAGTGATCTGTAAACAAGAGTTCCAGATGTATTTACATTCTGCATCGTTACTATTTATTAAAATGTTACATTGATAAGTTGTGTTTATTGTGTAACCTTCTAAATACTCATTCAGTTATATATTATACACAAAGACCATACATGTTACTAGATCTTCTAATAAGACAAGGGGGTAATGGATGGATAGATAGATAGATAGATAGATAGATAGATAGATAGATAGATAGATAGATAGATAGGAGATAGATAGATAGATAGATAGATAGATAGGAGATAGATAGATAGATAGATAGATAGATAGATAGATAGATGATAGATGATAGATAGATAGATAGATAGATAGATAGATAGATAGATAGATAGGAGATAGATAGATAGATAGATAGATAGATAGATAGATAGATAGGAGATAGATGATAGATAGATAGATAGATAGATAGATAGATAGATAGATAGATAGATAGATAGATAGGAGATAGATAGATAGATAGATAGATAGGAGACAGATGATAGATAGATAGATAGATAGATAGATAGATAGATAGATAGATAGGAGATAGATAGATAGGAGATAGATAGATAGATAGATAGATAGATAGATAGATAGATAGATAGATAGGAGATAGATGATAGATAGATAGGAGATAGATAGATAGATAGATAGATAGGAGATAGATAGATAGATAGATAGATAGATAGGAGATAGATGATAGATAGATAGATAGATAGATAGATAGATAGATAGATAGATAGATAGGAGATAGATAGATAGGAGATAGATAGATAGGAGATAGATAGATAGGAGATAGATAGATAGATAGATAGATAGGAGATAGATGATAGATAGATAGATAGATAGATAGATAGATAGATAGATAGATAGGAGATAGATAGATAGATAGATAGATAGATGGATAGATAGATAGATAGATAGATAGGAGATAGATAGATAGATAGGAGATAGATAGATAGATAGATAGATAGATAGGAGATAGATAGATAGATAGATAGATAGATAGATAGATAGATAGATAGGAGATAGATAGATAGATAGATAGATAGGAGATAGATAGATAGATGATAGATAGATAGATAGATAGATAGATAGATAGATAGGAGATAGATGATAGATAGATAGATAGATAGATAGATAGATAGATAGATAGGAGATAGATAGATAGATAGATAGATAGATAGATAGATAGATAGATAGGAGACAGATGATAGATAGATAGATAGATAGATAGATAGATAGATAGATAGATAGGAGATAGATAGATAGGAGATAGATAGATAGATAGATAGATAGATAGATAGATAGATAGATAGGAGATAGATGATAGATAGATAGGAGATAGATAGATAGATAGATAGGAGATAGATAGATAGATAGATAGATAGATAGGAGATAGATGATAGATAGATAGATAGATAGATAGATAGATAGATAGATAGATAGATAGGAGATAGATAGATAGGAGATAGATAGATAGGAGATAGATAGATAGGAGATAGATAGATAGATAGATAGATAGGAGATAGATGATAGATAGATAGATAGATAGATAGATAGGAGATAGATAGATAGATAGATAGATAGATAGATAGATAGGAGATAGATAGATAGATAGATAGATAGATAGGAGATAGATAGATAGATAGATAGATAGGAGATAGATAGATAGATAGATAGATAGATAGATAGGAGATAGATAGATAAGAGATAGATAGGAGATAGATAGATAGATAGATAGATAGATAGATAGATAGATAGGAGATAGATAGATAGATAGATAGATAGATAGGAGATAGATAGATAGATAGATAGATAGATAGATAGATAGGAGATAGATAGATAGATAGGAGATAGATAGATAGATAGATAGATAGATAGATAGATAGATAGATAGGAGATAGATAGATAGATAGATAGATAGATAGATAGATAGATAGATTTCCTTGACTCTCTTCTCACCTTTGTTTATATAATGGCATGCCATGTAAATGTAATGGGCGTCCTGACGGAGAATGGGATGGCCTTTCGTTGTACTGATCCATCAATCTCCACTTTGTGTGCATATAACTGACGGGTGGATCCGGAGGCCATTGTACGTTAGGCCGCCCTCCCATTGAGGACAGTGGAGTACTACCACCAGCATGATATCCTGGTAATGGTGGCGATTTTCTCTCACCATTGAACAGCCCGTTGGGCAGGCCCTCCTGGTTGGGATTACTACCTTTAGCTGCCATAGGTTGACAAAAGTTCTGATGAAGGAACTGGCTCTGTGCTGGAGGAGCGCCGGACTGGAATAGTGTGTTCATGCTACCCAGGTTCTGCTGGGGGGGCTGTGTGCTGTCATTAAGGGGGCACTCATCCTGACATATGGGATTCAACTGGAAATCTTCACCATCCATGGGAATGTATGGAGCAAGAGTTTCGAGATCCAATTCGTTAAAGTCATTCTATGGAAAGAAAAAATACAATGCATTGCTACATGACTGCAGGAAATGTATCAGATTTGTGCTGAATTTTTCAAAAATTTCAGGTTGAACCGAACAAAAAAAATTTGGCCTCAACCACCCTGTCCCCAAAGAGTAATAAGGAGAGGTCTATTAGAGGTGCCCTCGCCTCTCCTGGGCTCCCTTGTGGCCCTCTTACATCCTCCTTGGGGTCCAATCATAGGTCATGTGGTGCAGACATCATGATGCTCGCATTAAAGCGCCATGGACAACCCACATGACGGCTGAAAGCAAATCACAAGGCTCAGTAGTCCGAGTTTCATATAATCACCGAGGAGGCCAAAAGACAACTGAACAGGACCCCAAAGGAGCACAAACAAAAGGGGACGTGACCTAATCCAAAAAAATTTTCACACCACTCTCTCTCTCTACTGGAATTAGTAACAAAATAGGTTCACAATCACATTGATTTCTGAAAAATCTGCTGCAGAATCTGCAACACAAAGTCATGGATGACCCTTGGATTTCTGCAGCGGATTTGCAATTTGATGTGCCACAGATGCAAACAGGATTCAATGTTGGCCATGTGCGGAACCCTAAATGCCCTTTAATAAGTCCATAGCCACACGAACAATACAATCCTTGGCAGTATAATGCCTATTAAAATAATAAGATGCATTCCAGCGACAAAATCCATGTGAAAAGCAAAATTCTGCAGTGAGAACATTCCGTATAATCTATACATTGTATACATTGTAGCATGTATATGGATACACTTAGCATGCAGGGCTGCTGTGCTCTCACGTAGTTGGGTCCAGTTGCACCTCTGCACCCTGTTTAGCCCCAGCTCTCTGCACACATCTCCTTACATCTCCACACCGCACATACTTGTGACATATATTAGCACATAATCAACACGCACACGCTTTGCCAACTGGTTTTCTTCCAAGTATGGGCAATGAACTTCTCATTACTGCTAGAAGCAAAAAATTCCTCCCTATAATCAACATACCTGGGTAGTACATTTATTCTTTGTCTCTGTATCCATAGCAAACAGCTTCTCGATCAGCTCGATCTTGAGATCTTCTTCTAAGGTTGTGTAGTATTCTCCTGGACTGCTTGGCTGTTATAAGAATAGGATGATGGTTAGTTCATGCTGGTAACACTTATGTTTCCTTTATCACATTTTTTCTAACTTTGAAGACCTAAGGGTATTGGATACTGATGACATATCACTAAGGTATTGATGACCTATCAGTGTGGGTCCCACGCTGATCAGCAGGTGTGTTGGAAACTGTCTTATAGCTGTAAGTAGCTTTACTCCTAGTCAAGTGAATGGGAACAAAGCTGCAGATCCCCTGATGCCACCACTATAATGTACATACACCCTATACACCGTAGTGCTGGTGCCAGAGCTCTGTCTCCATGTATACAGCAGCCAGATCAGCTGATTAGTACAAGGAGGACCCCACCGATCAGATATGTGGATAGGTTATCAGTATCCAATACTTTTGGGTCTAAAACAATCCCTTTAATTTAAGCCTGTGTTATACTCCAGAGCTGAATTCATAATGCTGCTGTTTGTTTTTGGAAACAGTCATCAAGCTTGTTATCAGACACACCACCAATAGTTTATATAAGCTATACAATGCCCTTATGTAATGCATCTCCTACATCAAACAGTAAATGGGATGTCTGGCAGGAATTTTATTTGATCAAACAGGTCAGATTGGCATAAATAATAAAAGATGACGATTCCCTACTGCTCCCTTACTGATACTTCCTCGGTCTTCCCGGAGTCTCTGGGCACACAAAAATGACCCCTCAGTCAATCCCTTGGCTGTGCCCTCATATTCTGTGGGTTGAAAGGAACCCTGAAGAACCAATGGAGACTTCGGAATGTGAGAGATTACATAGCAACATTGTAACATATTTCCTAAGGATGGCTAAAGAAGACACAAGTCCATCAACTCCAACCTATCACCCTAACAAGCTGATGGAGAGGAAGGTAAAGGTTTGAACTCCAATGACAGACACTTCAGGAATGGTGCGGGGGTAACTATGTAATATATTGGCAAGGATACTCGAATATTTCCTGTAGATTGTTTCTGTATGTATACTGGCGTTGTACACCTGGGAGGTGCCAGTTGCCTATTGTCAAATTTTACAGTCAAGTGTTGACTCAAATCAGATCCCTATGTCAATACTCTAAATGGATTTACGTTTTTTTGAAGAAACAAAGCCATGAGTTAGACTTAAATACTAAAGCAATAAACCGTCCTTGTGGTTGTCAGACATCCTGTTTGATCAAATCGGAGGTGAAAACTGTGAAGAACATCAAGTCCATGGCACAGTCACGGGTACATTTGTAAGGACGCCTCTCCTGCCAATTGTGATTTTAACCTGTTAACCTTGATCCACTTAGTTACAGGTGAAATACCTAAAGACTCTGGAGTCGGGTATGTGTTTTGGGCAGCCTTCCCAGAATGTGCCAGTAGTAAAATTTGATGTATGTTTGTCTCATAGTGTTTTGGAGACAACTTAACAGACGCTTGGCACAATGTCCATCAGGTCTCCAGTAGGTAAACTCAAACTATCTTATGTACAGTAAAAAAAGATCACCATTGAGGTCAAGTTGCTTGAGAAATTCCAAAAACATATTACAGTTACACAAAAAGTTAAAGGGTGTAAGGAAATTGCCAGTTGAGCAATTCTCCAGTGCTGCTGCTGAAACCTGTCAGGAAGGGACAGACAGAGACAGTGAGTCCTAAACTTGACCCAGAGCCTGTCCCTACCTACTTGCCTTAACTGTTCCAATGACAGGGACAACTGGGCGACAGTCCCTTCTCTAGATAAGTGTAAACACAGAACGCAGACAAGACAAGACAAAAGAGGAGTCAGCAAGTCAAGTGCCAAAGTCAGAGAGACAAAGCAGTACCAAGGCGTAATCCAAAAGAGTAATAACAAGAAAAGACAAAGGTCAGAAGTCAATAAATACAATACAATACAAAAGCAAAGAGAACAGCTTAGCAAGGACAGAGTGTAATAGCCAGCAAACATGTTTGGGCAGATGACCTATTTAAGGAAGACCAGACTTCCCCTTCCCCAGGCTTGATTGGCAGATAGGCTGTCAATCACACAGGTAATCCAGTCTCAGTTTAAGACAGCGTAGACTTTGGGTAAGTTCATATGGAGGAATTTGTTGTGGACTTGCGGAAGATTCCACCCTCGAATCAGCGGCAGATTTCTGTTGTTTCCAATGGGAGACCGAGATCGCAGCCGCACACAAAAAATAAGCCCTGCATTGGCTTCTCGCTATGGGTAGGCCGCTGCTGGAAAACTTTGCTTGTGAGAACTCTTGTCATTGGTTGCTTCTGACCTCTTTCTGACTTATGTGACACTGGTCCTGTCATGTTTATGAGTCAATGGCCATAACTCTGTCACAGGGTCACAGCTGTTTACCAAGTTGATCGTTCCTCTGTCTCCCTCACCCCGGCATTTGTCACCCGTTTAGGGTCTTGAGATAACGGTTAAACATATGAACACCATCACGTAACAGAATGGCTCGGGAGATTTTAATTTTTGGGAAAAGGTTCTTCAATGTGATCACAGCCTTACCGTAGAGGAGCCACTGTTACTGCTGGCACTTGGAGTGCTGCTTCCTGGTGCCACCTGAGGAGCTGTGAAGGACGGAAGGTTAATAATTTCAGCCTGGGAATTGTGGCTCTTGACTTCCAGTGGCCACTTGCTTGGGCTGGTCTGGGCACCTCCATTGTAAGTTGATGATTCCTCATACGTCTGAGCACCTGCAGGAGCATAAACTACTATTAATGGGATGTTAATGTGTACGGGGTGTGTAATTTTAATAGTAATAATTGTGAAATCATAATGTCCTCCAACTCCAACTCCTGGCCCGATGCCAGTGCATTTGGAATTTTTCCTCTAGCCCCATGGTTCCCAGGAAATCAATGCAGTGATGTTTGCTGCCTGATAGGCTGACTCTATTGTCACATTGGTGGTGTCAGTCAAGGGGCTTGATCCAGAGATACAACACCCACTTGCCATTAGAAGGTCTCGTTGATCTACCTGGTAACAAAACCAACTACGTTGATTGTTTGGGAACTCTAGAGCTGGAGTTGGTGGATTTGGTGAAAGGTTCTCTTTAAAAGAACAACTATGATTATTTCTTTGGAAATATTAGTAAATTGACAATTTTATTACTCTTGAAAAGCAATGTAGTAATGTCAACCGAATCTACAAATGGACAGGGATAGAACCACTCACCAAAGTCCAAAGAGATGATCTCATCCCCTGGGGTGGGAGCGAGTTGTGCCAACTCTTCTGGCTCTTCCTTCAGTTTGGCAAACAAGAAGTCGCTTGTCTTATCAGAGACCGCGCTGCTAAAGATGGAGTTCATGGACATCGGATGCGGTTTGAATAGAGACTCTGTTTGGTCCATGGAAAATACAATATTGTTTTTTTCAATCTCACTGCGGAGAAAGGATCAAAAGGAAAATGAAATGACACGGACCATAAGATTTCTTACAAAGGACAATTATTTACTGAAGAAAATTTCACCACAAATAAATAGATTATAGCAAATCTGTAACTAAGTTTCTGTTCATTGGGATTTGTTCCATCGGGGAAGGGAAAAATAGGTTTCAACTAAGTTACAGGAGTTGTAAAGAATACGGGCGAGTTTACACCTCTGAAAATTTGGGGTCGTTTCCCTCCAGTTTGGTTGCAGCGGATTAAAAAAATGTTTCAATTAGTTTTGTTGACAGATTCTCCAATTTGAGACTTTGGAGTTCTGGACAGGGTGCGGCATAACCAAATCTATTTCTGACGCGGCCTTGGTCACTTTCCTTGGAGTGCGCATAAAACATCTATTGACTTTACTTGTTTTAGCATCCCAACTCCACAAATCATCTGCCATGTCCTTACAACAAATCGAAAATTTGTAAAAAATGAGAGGTACCAAAATGACCAATTTGTATCTTTAAATAGGTGGCGCCTATGATTCTCTGATTCCTGTTGGAATTTTTTCTCCCTTCCATTCCTGAACAATTGGTGCGGTTAGTTTCAGCACCTAGTATGCTAATTAGGTTCTGTACTGTCAGGTGGGCGGTCCCTGTGTGTCTACTCCAGCTCAGGACCTCCCTCCTGACAGTAGAAAGTCTAATTCGCTGTAACTAACGGTACTGATGGCTCAGGAATGGTGTGGGCTAGAGAAAAAATTCCAGCAACCAGGAATCAGCACCTATTGTAAGAGTTGGTGGAGGTGGTGAAAGGTCGTCTTTAAGTAGATTCTGTTGCGTTTTAAAAAATCTAAGAGATATTCATCTCTGTTTGCATAATTTCTCCTCCAATATTGAACATGCCTCAATAGGAGACGCTAGCCACCTTACGTTGACTATATGTAATCAACTTGACCATCCAACGATGATAAGATTAGGATCTAATAGTAGAATTTAGCAGAATTATTTCAACTTTGCTCATATTTCCAGGGATGACTAGAAGGTGGTGGTTGGAATCTTCATCGATCACCAGAACTCACCAGAAATAAATCTTGTAGCACCTTATGGATACAAACCTCATGTATAAGAAATAAGCTCTTCAAAAGATTCTACTTTCAAAAATTTCAAAGGAAAAAGAACATTGGCCAACTTGGCTGACCAGATGAAAACCACACCAAATGTTTTTGAAGAAAGAAGAGGACAATTCCTAATCTGAATGTAACTTAAGGTGGAGGGATTAGTTCTTAAGCAATAGTTGATGTCAGCAGATGCTTGTCTCTATACACCATCCATCATGGAGTCACAATGCTATGGTAGATCCATTACATGTTCTTCAGAGGACAAGAGACTGAAGCGACCATAGTATTCGTCACAGAAATTAGGATATTTTTTGGCTTCCTTACCTCAGAACATAGTTCACGCAGACAATGCATTGTGGTTGAGAGTTGCGTGTGTTGTAGATGACTGTGCCGTGACTCTCCACCCAGACATAGCCACCATGCTTGGCAAGCATCCGGTACTGACCACTGACCACTTGACCTTTAGTGCACACTAGTAAATCAAACCGAAACATGAGAAACATTACAAACACCAATAATTGTATTCACAGATACATTTACTACCAAGCAAGGATAGAATGCAAGTGAAGCAGAACTACAGTGTGAACGAAAAGTAACATTGGGGGGTTGGATGGGGGTGCAAACCGACTGACACCAATTTCCTGGACTTAAAAAGTCACATAGTTCGGTGCATGAAAAACTTGAGCTAAAATTTACAGCTTGATTTGCAGATCCCGTGATGATTGCAGTCCAACAAATATTCCATAAATTATGTTTGGGTTTTCGTTCTTCATATTCACTTGGGGACCCAAAAAATTGACCCCCAATCCGCTTAAAAAGCAGTTATAGAAGTCCACCGGGTTTCTGCACTTTTCAAGCTGATTCGCGGATGGAATCCCCAAATGAGAGCGGGCACAGGTGTGAACCATGAACTATGTTGCAAATCTATAGCTTTGCTTCACTGGGACACATACAGACTCTGATAGACACCGAAATTCGACACATTGTACTATTGCACACTTTGGTGGACTAGTGGGACTCTTTGGAGGACTCTTCACCAATATCATCTCGTTCTGTTTATCTCTAGGCGACACTTCACTGATTCTGGTGCAGTTGAAATTTTTTCCCTAGTCCTAACCGATCCTGAGCCATCAGTGTTGTTCGTTTCATTACCCAATATGCTAATTAGGTTTTCCATTGTCAGGTCTCTGTCTGTCCTTTGCAGCCCAGGACCGCCCACCTGACTGTAGTAGTGAGCCAAATTAGATGAAAATAATAGATCTGATTGGCCTCGAATAGTAGGAGCTATAGAAAAAATTCCAGGGGAGGAATCAGTGGAGCGGCACCTACTGTGGGTTGTAAAGAACTGGAGGAGGTGAAGGCCCACATTGCAGAAACGCAGCATGTTTAGTTGCAGAAATTGTTGCGGGTTTTTGAGCCAAACCCAAAAAAAAGGAAAGGAAAAGGAAGGGGGAACATATAAGTAGAACTTATAAATCTATCTTCTACTCAATCCACTCTTGGCTTTGGATCAAAAAACCGCAACAAAATCTGCAACAAAAAAACGCTGCGTTTCCGCAACGTTGGGCTTCAGCCTAACTTTTATATTGATGGCCTCTTCTTCGGATTTGTCACCAACAGATCAGACAACTGGAATTCCCACCACTGGTCTCGGAGGGATATAATGGGATAACCCTCTTAAATCATTTCTACTAAGTATCTGCCATAATTCAGCCATCTTGAATACAGTTTAGACATAGTGTATGGGCACTTTGTCACATTTGACCCAACTTTCACATGCAGGATGTCAAGGCCACTTTTGCTCTCCGTGTATAAACACCGTCCTATAGATATGACTTTTCCATAAAACTTTTTGTTTCTCATTCGTTTAGTAGAACCATTTGGTTCCACTCGCTTTGTTACACTTCCACGCCGCCCCGTCACGTCTAATCATCCTATTTGTGTCTAGCGCCACAATCTGCAAATCACATTACACGACGCAGCTTAAGACATTACATGGAAAACCACAAATGACGCCTTTGTCAGGAATGATTTCCAATCGTTTAGCAAAGTAAATGTTTCGCATTGTGCACACCACACCGATAATAAAAGGTAAATTAAACACTGTCTCATGCACACAAGAAACACTATGTACCGCGTCCTCTGCCAAATGAAGGACTTCGCTTCCAAATGATCTCAGCCCAATTAAGGATTTAGACGCTGGAAATGTACACTTCAATAACACATTGCCGGGACTCTTCAGGACAATAACCTCACCTCCATGTCAAACATTGCAACATTGTGCAAAACAAATGAAGTGTAATGACTTTAGTCTCCATTGACTAATTACCGTAGCCGCCGTGTACACACTCCATATTGATACTCAGATCTGTAGGCGATACATTTGTCAATCCACACCCTTAAATACGGCAAGGTTGGGCCGATAACTTCTACTTCTAGGTCTTTTTGTTGGATGGATCTCCCAGTGATCAGTTGTGATCTCTCAGGATCAAGGCAACTATTTTCCTGCAGTGCCCCCACAGGAGAATTTAGGTATTACACTCTGTTTATATGTATTGTTATTTAGATCAGATATTGACAAACAACTAGGGTTGAGACGATCTTGAGATTTCAGGATCGGTTTTAAAATCTTATTTTCGATCATTTTCCAGCTGATCCCGATCATGAAATTTGCTAAATCGCCGATCGGGATCCAATCTTTCCTGATCCTAAATGCAATAAGATAGGTAGGGTTGAGCCGATCTGGAGATTTCAGGATCGTTTTTAAAATCCAATTTTTGATCATTTTCCAGCCGATCCCGATCGTGAAATTTGCGTGATCGCTGATCGGGATCCGATCCTGATCGCTCAACCCTACAAACAACATTAAGAGGTCAAACAGGTCTATAGACTTCATGGTATATTTGAGCTTCATCTACCTTAAAGCCCTCCCCTAATTAGATTGTAAGGGATTGGGAAATTATAAAGAAATTGAAAGTGTTTCGAAAAAATGGAACACCAACTGGCCAAGCCAACCTGACCGCTGCTGGTAACAAAGTGATCCAAGTATTTACGACTCTTCTAATCCATCTATTGTATCTCTAAATCATGTTCCTCACATCTTGTACCCAGATACGTCATCCCAGAACCTCTTGCTTAATACTTACAATTCTGGTGGCTTTTAGTCATACTTTCTGAATCCAAGGCATGATAAAACTCATAGGCCGAGCGCCCAAGGAGCTCCTCTGGGTGATATCCGATCAATTCCGTAATTCTTCAGATAGAAAATAGAAAAATACAAAGTTTAATCGATGGGTTCGACCATAGCAAGATATGTATCACCTATCCTATAGGTAGATCATAGATGTATGATCAATGGGGTCTGACTATGGGGACCCACCAATCTCGGTCCTGATGTTCTTGCATGAGTGGGACGGTAGTGGACATGTGACCACCATTCCATTATGGAATTTTCTTCCCTTATTAAACCTATAGATAAAACGCTGCCATTCCATAGGATTCCACCAGCGACGTTTTACTTTGCCAGGGTAACCCCTTTCAGGCTCTCTGGCTTCCTATGGGCCGCTCTGGACTGTATACAGAGGACTACCGGCCTTGTTCTCAGGAGCTTCCTACTCTACTATAAAAACAAACCTACTACATTAGGACACATCGAATGTTTACCGGGTGCCAAGCCACCAGATATGTTGAAACACATACAAGCCTGGAAACCATGTCAATTATAAATCTCATTAAAATATCTTTTCCACATGATGTAGCCCTGCGGTAAAATTCACTCCGCAATGAGGACAAACACAGAAAACATGGCTCATGTTTGGTCACGAGTGGATACAGTGCATTTTATTATACTGTATCCCTCAGCCTGGTCACAAGATGGGCTTCTAGAATTTTCTCACTGGGCTATTCCTTTTTGCAATCCCTTTATACTGGAAGGGTCACTTGGAAATAAATCTATTACAGGATTGTCTTACAGCGCCACCATAGGCAAAACTAAGTATTACATTGTGCTCATTCAGATGTACGGTATGTTTGATGTACGGTTCCTCCATTTCTAGCGACTAATGGAGGTCTCCACCAAAAGGAACCTCCTCTGTCAACTCAGAATGGCCGAATAGGTTGTTAGAGAATGAGTTTTACTACCCAAAGAAGTGATACCAAAGTGTCTGACATGTTTGGGTGAGGGGGGATGAATCTTATCTGTATAATTGATCAGCATTTACATTTCCTTCTATGTTTGGGCCCAGACCTCCAAGACGACTGGTTTGCAACATGTCTGTGCGCACAGAAGTCTATCATCACACTAGAATAGCTGCCTCCATTACTAAGATATCGCTGTTTTTGTCAGCTTTTTGGAGCAACAAAGTGTTGTCATTACTCCAAAGTGGTAAGTGGGTGATATGCTGGTTCTGGTGACAGTAACCTATCTATCTGCAGGGCTGGGGTGATATGCTGGGTCTGGTGACAGTAACCTATCTATCTGCAGGGCTGGGGTGATATGCTGGTTCTGGTGACAGTAACCTATCTATCTGCAGGGCTGGGGTGATATGCTGGTTCTGGTGACAGTAACCTATCTATCTGCAGGGCTGGGGTGATATGCTGGTTCTGGTGACAGTAACCTATCTATCTGCAGGGCTGGGGTGATATGCTGGTTCTGGTGACAGTAACCTATCTATCTGCAGGGCTGGGGTGATATGCTGGTTCTGGTGACAGTAACCTATCTATCTGCAGGGCTGGGGTGATATGCTGGTTCTGGTGACAGTAACCTATCTATCTGCAGGGCTGGGGTGATATGCTGGTTCTGGTGACAGTAACCTATCTATCTGCAGGGCTGGGGTGATATGCTGGTTCTGGTGACAGTAACCTATCTATCTGCAGGGCTGGGGTGATATGCTGGTTCTGGTGACACTAACCTATCTATCTGCAGGGCTGGGGTGATATGCTGGGTCTGGTGACACTAACCTATCTATCTGCAGGGCTGGGGTGATATGCTGGGTCTGGTGACACTAACCTATCTATCTGCAGGGCTGGGGTGATATGCTGGGTCTGGTGACAGTAACCTATCTATCTGCAGGGCTGGGGTGATATACTGGTTCTGGTGACAGTAACCTATCTATCTGCAGGGCTGGGGTGATATACTGGGTCTGGTGACAGTAACCTATCTATCTGCAGGGCTGGGGTGATATGCTGGTTCCGGTTACAGTAACCTATCTATCTGCAGGACTGGGGTGATATGCTGGGTCTGGTGACAGTAACCTATCTATCTGCAGGGCTGGGGTGATATGGTGGGTCTGGTGACAGTAACCTATCTATCTGCAGGGCTGGGGTGATATGCTGGTTCTGGTGACAATAACCTATCTATCTGCAGGGCTGGGGTGATATGGTGGGTCTGGTGACAGTAACCTATCTATCTGCAGGACTGGGGTGATATGCTGGGTCTGGTGACACTAACCTATCTATCTGCAGGACTGGGGTGATATGCTGGGTCTGGTGACAGTAACCTATCTATCTGCAGGGCTGGGGTGTTATGCTGGGTCTGGTGACACTAACCTATCTATCTGCAGGACTGGGGTGATATGCTGGTTCTGGTGACAGTAACCTATCTATCTGCAGGACTGGGGTGATATGCTGGTTCTGGTGACAGTAACCTATCTATCTGTAGGGCTGGGGTGATATGCTGGGTCTGGTGACAGTAACCTATCTATCTGCAGGGCTGGGGTGATATGCTGGTTCTGGTGACACTAACCTATCTATCTGCAGGACTGGGGTGATATGCTGGGTCTGGTGACAGTAACCTATCTATCTGCAGGGCTGGGGTGATATGCTGGTTCTGGTGACACTAACCTATCTATCTGCAGGACTGGGGTGATATGCTGGGTCTGGTGACAGTAACCTATCTATCTGCAGGGCTGGGGTGATATGCTGGTTCTGGTGACACTAACCTATCTATCTGCAGTGCTGGGATGATATGTTGGTCCTGGTGACAGTAACCTATCTATCTGCAGGGCTGGGGTGATATGCTGGTTCTGGTGACAGTATCCTATCTATCTGCAGGGATGGGGTGATATGCTGGTTCTGGTGACAGTAACCTATCTATCTGCAGGGCTGGGGTGATATGCTGGTACTGATGTCAGTAACCTATCAGTGCTAAGGTCCAGTACACACTCGGGTATACACACATGTAAGGGGATTATAAGGACTGGAAGATGTTTTACAAATAAACAGTTCTTCTTCTTGTAGGTCTTGTAAATGTATCTCTGCAGCAGCGCATATATATCAGGAGCTGGAGTTCAGTATGTCAAGTGCTGTATATATAAGACATTCCTGTACAACCCTCACAGTTCTCACACTGCCATGGCGGCAAACACGTGATCGCGTCCTACGTAGCTTTAGAATAACTATAAAAAGCACCGTATAGTGGTACAAACAGGAATCCACTACTCAGGAAGTAGAACGTAGGAATTTCTCATTTTTTCTAAAGAAATGCAGTTACATAACCACATATAGGGCGGTCACATACAGGGAGGGCTGTCCTATATACAGGGAGCAAAAAGCGAAAAACAAAAATCGTAAAAGGACTGCGGTGCGAAGGGTTAATCAGGATTGATGATTTATCAGCAAACTTTGACTTGTTGCCTATCAATGCTCCATACCTTACAGTAATACATAACCAGGCTGGCTGACAACTCCTGCTACAGCCGTAACGGCATCCATACTGGTTGTCAGCCATAGTAAACACAAAGTGAAAGTGAAGTGTTGTAGTATACGGTAGCGGCTGCGCTCACCACGCCGGGGTCATAGGTCGTATTTACTCACATAACGTTCACTTAACCATCAGTGTGTCAAATGTAAGTATACGACTCCATAAATCGTGAACCTTTGTTTTACATTGTAAAGCCCCGGTCTGAAGCGCAACTTTATTGGCTGCTGTAATCGGACGTGGACGCTCTTCCCTCTGCCGCTGCCCTCTATCTTTACAGGGTCATTATGGCGATAAGAATTGCGGTTGACTTTCTCTAGCGTAGGGCATTGTGGGTAGATCGTAGAAAAACATTACAAATGTCATTCGATCAATACGTATGTGGAAAAGTTCACGTAATCTCAGAAAACATATAAAGAGACGAAATTAAGAAAAATGCCATAATGGGGACGGATTGCCTAAATTCTTAGATATTTTGTAACAATAGTCAAACGGGATGGAATATACACAAACCTCATTGTTAAAGATGACCTTTCACCAACGCCAACTCTTTGCATCCTTCAATAGGTGCTGTTGGAATTTTTTCTCTAGCCCCCACCATTCCTGAGCAATCCTTTCTGTTACCTTCCACACAGTTCTGCTCTCTACTGTCAGGTGGGTGGTCCTTGTCTGTTTGTTCCAGCCAAGGGCCGCCCACCTGACAACTGAGAGCACGACTGAGCTGAAAGTAACAGAAGTGACTATTCGGAAATGGTAGGGGCTACAGAAAAAATTCCAAGTGGAGCGGTGCCTATTGAAGGATGCAAAGAGTTGCAGTTGGTGGACGGTGATGGAAGGATCTCTTTACATTACAAGGTTGCGTTACTAATTACAAGATGCATCTACACCCTACGAGCAGCGAGAAACAGGGTAGCGAACAAAGCAGCAGCAGCTAAGGGGGCTACCATGTCCTAAACTCTCTTGCTTCCTACGATGGCCATGTTGAAGTCGGGCCCATTCCATATTGGTCTCATGGCCTCATAGTCCCACGTTATGACCCTACCTCCGCTGTGTCCAAAGTAATAGAAGTGTAAAGAAATAAATTCCGGCTATGCTCGCTCTCCAAGAAGGTCTCACCTGTCATCGCAGTAGGTGAACTTCATGTCCATGCTGTGGCGGCTCAGGAAGGTTTTGCTGTCCAGCGGGATGTCAATGTTGGAGGGGTGCTGTATGGGCTGGCACATCATCACCAGGCAGTTGAGCATTGGTTCCTTGTAGCCACAGAGACTGTGCAGGTTGTAGGAGTTGTACGTCTTGACGTGACCAGTGCAATGCAACACCTGGGAATATTGGAAAATGCTGAAAATCCTTCCAGATGCATGAAGTCTTCCCAATCATTGGCCAGGACTCACTCACACACTTACCTTCCAGGTGGCAGATTTGAGATTGACGGTTCTGCCCCTGTTGGTGACGGTGCATTTCATTCTCATGAAGAAATCCCGCTCTGTATTGGAATCCTTGTTCTTCTTTCCGATGCCGGCGCCTTGGTAGAAAGAGACAAATAATTAGGAATTGCTATAAGGGATCATGTCATGTTGAAAATGCAGCTTGTTATAGAACAGATAGATGTATAGGGTTATGGAAAAATGTTGAATGTAACTTCTCATTTATTCCTTGAATCATCTACTCCTACTATGCTTAGGAGGCCACTGGACGGTCATACACATTGCTGTATACAGAATACAGAACCTGCAGGGCATATGACTTAGGTTACTGCACCCTACAAGACTTGTCAACCATGTTTTCAGAAGCGAGCATGCTATATCGAGAGTGATTCCTTCCTATGTTATTGCATAGCTAAGCAGTGGACCATGGAAAGCTTGGTGATAGCCCATAATAATGGTTGTCATCCAGCTTTCCCATGCTTTTCTTGTCCCTTATGGAAAGGTATCTGGTTTGACAGTTCTATACTTACTATATAGGTTGTGTGACTACACGACTGTACGGATTAGAGATTTTAGAATACAATGTAGCGACAAAGTTTATTCTGTTTCCGGAAAAGATTCACTTTGTGTAAAGAGATGAGACAATGACTTGATACAACAGAGAGGCGTTCTATGTGACAAATAAAGACACTAAAGGAAACAAATGTCACGCAAGAGATTCATGGGACAAAAACAACTAGGGAAAAGTTTTACTATCCAATGGCAAGTGAGAAAAACAGCAACACCACAAGGAAGTTCTGAAATTGTGGGTAGAGGAAAGGTAACCTGGCTGAAGAAGCGAGACATGACGAAGACACGAGCTCTGAAAACATTCCTGTGCCTAGAATCCCCAAAAATAGAAACCCCTATCTGCTTAAAAGCGGTTAACCACGGAAACCTGGGTGCCCCATAGACTAACGTTGTCCAATGGGTTTCCACTTGAAACCTGTTTTAAGTGTAACGGGGACGGAATCCCCAAATGTTAGTGAGAACCAACCCTTGGTGGACCCCTAACATCTCCTTATAGGTAAAACCAAAATGGAGCAGGTGAGGTCTTAAAATTTTCAAAGCCTACATTGAAAGAATGTAGAAACTAAATTGTCCACCTTCTTCCAAAATTGTTCCCCATGGCTCATCCAAAATGAAAAATGAGGGAAACATTTTTGACACGTAATAATGATATGCCAGCAGTTTGATCGGTGGACATCGAGGTTTTGGGGACTGATCGCTGAACTTGTTACAGATCGGTGGTTCATCACCACGACATGGTAAAAGTCTATGGACATAATCCAAGGAACATGACAAAAGTGTAACGTCAAAGAGATTTCCTACCACACTTCAGGCTTAAATTCTCTCTTATCTCATCATGATCACATGGATGGGTGAAGTCAAAGATGCTGTGTCCTGTGAGTTCCACCTAGAACACAAATAGGGACATGATGTAAGATTGGGGCGTCGTCTCGGCCGGGCTGGCTTTAGGGCTACAGACATAGTTACATGGGGTGAAAAAAGATACAGATCCATCAAGTCCAACCTGTCTCCATAAATTATGTATTATAACTAATGTGCGCTTGTATCAGTAGTGATGGAAGTAAACATTGGTTACTTGTGGGGTCGGGGCAAGGATGTGGAGTCGGAGTTGTGGAGTTAAAGCCGGGGGGGTCTTAACCAATTTTGGCTTGAGTTGGAATAAAGTTACCGACTCCACATCCCTGGTCCTGGGAGTAAGCGGTGAGTGGGATTCCCAGTCTTTACCTCCCCTTTGACTCCCTGTTCCTTCTGTGCGCTGGCATCCATCTGACGTGGCCGCCAGGACCAGACAAGGAGTCGGGAGTCCCAAGACCGAGAGGAAGTGAGAATTGTACTCGCCACTCACTTCCTGGGTTCCATATTGTGTATTATTAGGGTAATGTTATTATGGTGTGGGGGCACTAAGGGGAGCATTACACACCACCCTGCCCACATCTACCCCACTCTGGGAATGATTGCTATGCAAAAAAAATCTAGATATGCCCGCTGTTAAAAAAAAAAAACCAAAAAACCCTCCATAAACCTCCATACGTACAATATGGGGTGTAGATATAATGCCATCTCACCTGTGTTAGACCCATGTACTTGTTAATGTTTTCAGACAGGAAGATCATGTCACCATCCTGAGTCACGACAGCAACAAATCCTTCCATAGCCTTCAGATACAAATTGTCGATCTGGTTTTCAGAGTCTGTGTCCAGGTCGGCCTCTGCACATACTGTAAGAAAACACAATCGTCGTGAGTGAGGCAGGTTACATAAAACACGACACACATCATACATGTCAGATCACGTGTTCAGTCTGTTATAAAACACATGAAAAGCTGCAACAAAAAAGTACAATTGTATCCAATAATAATCGACATGAGAATAATCCAGTGTGACAATTCTGACAAAGCTTCACGCGGGGTTATAATTGGACTTTCCCAGCTTAGATATTGGCACATATTAGGAAATTATTCTATCCCTGAGACCCCCACTTATAAGAACACCAGGGGAGGGGTCACTTCATTCATTTCTGCCAGTAGAGTTACATTTTGCAGCAAGGCGCATAAGGAATGAAGACATTGGTGTGTCGTAGACGTCTGCGAACCCTCTTTCTCCCAAATTGGGATCCCACCGATCAGATTGTGGTTCTGGATAATTCCCCGGTAAACCTACTTGCCAACATTTTGCTGCACGCTTGGGAAAAGTCATGGCGTCTAAGGATACGACCACGACCCTTTGGGACATTACCATGCCACTTTTCTGTCCCCACGCCCTCTTTGGGCAGCAAATGCACTGGCCATTACCCCTTTTTGGACATGAGAGTCACCTACAGCGCACCGTCATATATAATCGGATTGCTTCTACAGTGGGCTGGGAGATTTGCCTTCTCTTGTGGGAATCCATTTTTTTGGGGAACCTCCCAGACCTTCCAGGAGAATTGGCAAGTCAGCCTAAAATGGTATTAATATTTTATTGACTCAGACACACGGGATCTTCTATTTTCAATCGTGGCAGCCATTTTTGCAACAGGAAGTGCAGCCATATCCCCACCCTGCCACTTCCTGTTTCAATATCTCTGAGTGTATATAAAACATAACAACAACATTTTGGCTTCTGTTGTAACTTCTGATTTGCTAATATAAGATGCATTTTTTATCTTGGGTTGCAATCCATTTTAATTTCTATAAAATGTCCTAATATTGAGTCATTGTGGAGCGTCCGGACATGAATGGACACTTTACAGCACCGTTGAAATTTTTGTTTCTTGCATTAAAGATTGTAACCCTTACACAAGAGTATACGGAAGCAGTTTGCTAATTGGACATGTGAACGGTCACAGCATGCTGATCTGCCCCTTTAAGTGGACGCAGTGCTGGGAGATTTATGGTCTTGGTTATGAATGTGACCTCTTCCACTCCCAGGGGATTATTATTAATTGCTCTTACAAAACTTCAAGGACATTTACTGTTTCCAGAAGAAAATGAGCTGCTCAGCTGAGGTCACCGCCATGACCTGAAATGAAGCGATCTGCATCCTGCTTCCCATAGCACATCCAGTTCTCTGCAAACTGGAACATGCTGCAGACTATGGATTACTGTGCAGTCATTCTTAAAGCACCCGGGAATGCACTTCATTTTTTTTTTTTTAAAGACTATCCTATTATTCCAATACATATAGAATAAAAAAGCAGTGTTGCAAATTATCTTCATTATAAATTTCCTCCCATTTTGTGTGTACAGCTCCTGCACAGGACCATGTGTCTCCAGGGTTACAGACTACAAACAAACTTTGCGGAGTCGTCACCATTAATCACTAGTTCTCTGCTTGCTAGCGTACAGAATATACAGTACACAAAGTGAGCAAGTGTGGGTATTGGTTCTCACTAAAGAGGAGATTTAGGCTAAGGCTAGACGGCAACTTTTACTTTCGCCCTACGACGCCTTCGCTAATGTTAGTGAATGGAGTCACATTGCAACCCCTAGTCGTAAAACGAACACTGCTCAGTTTGTCTGACACTAGAACGTCGTGGCCATGGCGCCCCAGGGGGTCACAATGCGATTCCGTTCATTAACATTAGTAAAGGAGTCTCAGACTGAAGCCCCACGTTGCAGAAATGCAAATTTTTTTTGTTGCAAATTTTGTTGTAGTTTTTGAGCCAAAGCCAGGAGTGGATTGAGCAGAAGGTAGAAGTCTAATAAATTCTTATATATTTCCTATTCCTTTTATTGCCATTCTTGACTTTGGCTCAAAAAACTGCAGCAAAATCTGCAACAAATAAAGTGCGTTTCCGTAATTTGGGGCTTTAGGTCTTACAATGTTACAATGTATCACATTCACCTGTATAAGTTGCAATAAGGACAGTGATACACATATAACATCCGAGTGACATCTGAAGGTGATCTAGTCCCTACGTTGGCGGAGGAGGATGTTGGCCGGGGATAGCTGGTGAGGAGCCATCAGGTGCTCACCCCGGCAAACATTATTTCAACATGCATAAATTCTAAAAAGTTCTGTTTCCTAGAAGCTGACATTGTTGTATCATGTGTGGCAATCGCCCCGTGGTTATATATTATCAGGGGTCTGACAAAACAGAATTTTACTTTTCATCAGAATGGAATGGAAATGAGATTGTTCTTTGCACAAACACATGGATGTTATATGTGTATCACTGTCCTTATTGCAACTTATACAGGTGAATGTGATACATTGTAACATTGCGAGACCTAAGGCCCCAAATTACGGAAACGCACTTTATTTGTATAGAAAGCGAACTCGAAATAACAGCAGCGCAACCGCGAAAGAAATGCAAGTTCTCTTCTAGGCAACACTTAGGCTTAAATGCCTCTGGGGCTAAAAATACACCCGGCAGACAAGCTTTCCTTAATCTTCAGGGTCAGGAGGAGTGTTAGTACTCGGACTGCTCTTAATAAGTGGCTTTAGTTACTATAAAGGGACAAGGAATTAATTTTTAAAAAAATGGAAATTTCTTTGAAAATAGAACAAAAAAAAATACACAAAGTTCTAAAAGGTCATTGATACATGTCTATATCTCGAGAAACTGGGTGACAACCAGTGTGGCCTCCATAAAGATGTTAAAAAAAGTATTTAAGGTAAAAGCGCGCCTGCATATAAACCCTCTCATATGAGAAGACGCCCTGGGCTGCGGCACCATCTCCACTAGACTGTCTGACCATCGGTAAGTGCAGACATCTTGACCCTTCCCAGATGTTAGACTGGACTGTAACATGCCACTTGCTTTGTTCTTGGAGGAGATAAGGCCACACTCATGGAGTCTAGCGGTGGCTTAATCACCTCCCCCCCCATTAAAAACACATGCACACTCAGACAAGACAAGTATGTATGAGGGGGGGGGGGTGTCAGGGGGAAGGGCTGTTGGGTAAACAAGTGTTTTATGGTCCTGGTAAGACTGTATACCTCCGTATATAGCTTCTACACCTAGCTTCTTGAGGATACAACAACAAGACCTCTTACTTTTATGGTAAGTTTAAGGCTCCACATTGCGGAAACGCAGCTTTTTTTGTTGCAGATTTTGCTGCAGCTTTTTGAGCCAAACCTAGGAGCGGCTACAAAAGGAATGGGAAATATAAAGTAAGTCTTTGTAGCTCTGCTTTCTGCTCAACCTACTCCTGGACTTGGCTCAAAAAAAAAAAAAAAAAAAAAAAAAAGGTGCATTTTGATAACAAGGGGCCACTGCCTAAAGGGGTTTTCTGGGACTTAAGGTTAATCATAAGGGTCTAAGCCTCAGCGCCGCCATGTTCGCCTTCTCACTGCACCAACTTCACTGCTTACAAAAGGGCTCTGCTTAGGATTGTAGCTCAGCCCCATTCACATGAATGGGACTGAGCTGCAAACAGATCACGGGACCAGTGAACGCGACATCGGCAGAAGCCGATTGCAACGGCTAAGGATAATTCATCCATGTTATAATTCCTTATACATAACAGATGACATAATATGGCCACATAGTACGTACATAATAGTGAGCCCATAGCAGTACCCCAGACGCCGCAGGCTGACATAAGGCAAATCCAATGACTTTGGTCTCAACCTACGACGCACAAGCAAAGCTCTCAGTGCAAGTAGTGAAAGTGAGCTCAGCGCTGGGACTTGTTTTCTGCCGTACAGGATTCTGCCTTCATCTTGGGCTCTTGTAATCGGTTTGATTTGGTTATTGTATCTTCCACTGACCTACATTCTTAGATGTTCTGACGCTGATAAGACTTCTCATGTGACGCTCGTCATGTGCACAACTAGTCATGAGTGACCCCAAAGTGCTGATAACCGAAGTGAGATCTGATACGGTCTATAAACCACTTTATAGGTTATATGGAGATCCTGGGACACAAACACTGGATATTACAGTCACACATAGATTGTGCCAGGGGGCAGAGGGCAAGGGGGCCACCCGACTCAGGACCCTAAAGGGGCCCATGAGGTCATTTGGCTCCCAGATTCCTCCATGAACATGCCCTGGTTAAACAGTCAGGTCATTTCAATTGGGGAAGAGAAATAAGCAGCTACCCGCCATCTCTGGCGCCGCTTATCTATTAGGAAAATGGGCAGGTTAGAAGCCAATAGATAGGATATCACCATATATATCAGCTAGTCTGAATGTTACTACATGATTCTTGTTTACAGAAGCTTCTCTTGTAAATTTTACGCCATCGCCAGCGTAGAATGAGGAAGAGAAGGTTTATTGCATAATCCCTGAGTCACCACAGGTTTAGTACGGAGTCATACTGACATTGGGAGAGTCATACTGTCTGATATATACCGGACCTGGCCATAATGTACGTCACAGGTGTGATAATATTGGGGAGACCCACCCCGGAATCTGTATAGCACCATTGATGCCTGTTGTACTTAGGACTATAAGCCTGGTATTACGGTATTACTATATGTGCACAGTTGTGATAGACAAGAGGTTTTATTACTGCAACTCTTGTTATCCTGTTGTGTTCTCTCTTATTTTTGCAGTTGGTTCTGCTGTCTCCATGCACTGGGATAGTGAGACCCAGATGGCAATATTGGTGGTGAATGGATGACACTCAAGCCAATAAGGGAGCCTACAGGCATAGGGGTGCCATAATCGCTGGGCAATGATACAACACTGAAGTGATGGCAGTATGGAAGCGCATAGGTGTAGGGGTGCCATAATTGTTGGGTAATGACATGACACTCAAGCCATGCCATCGTGGAAGCAAACAGACTTAGGATGTCATAATTGGGAGAGGATGACATGACATTCAAGCCATACCAGCTTGGGTGCACACAGGAGTAAGGGCGCCATAGTTGCTGGAGAAGGACATAACACTCAAGCCATGCCAGTATAGGAGCACCCAGGTGTAGGAGTGCCATAATTGTTGGACAATGACATGACAGTCATGTAATACCAGCATGGGAGCAAACTGGCACAGGAGCACCATAATGGGGAGCAAGTGACATGACACTGAAAAATCAGGCATAAGGACGCCATAATTAATGGGAAATGAAATGACACTCAAGCCATGTCAGTACAAAACTGCAATCCCCCTACATAGGAGCAGACATTATGTCCTTGTGTCCCCCATCTGATCAAGTCATCGAGTCCGACTTCTACGACCCCTGAGCTTTTATCACATGAAATGGCAGTCAACTGAAGCTCATGTATTGTGGGGGCAATAACGTTCCATCTATGGGCATCTTTACAACTAGCCAGTGGGTAAAGAGCGACAAACCAAGGGCAATATAAGCTCATTGTAAGAAGCCAATAAAGAACATAACAGAAGTCCTGACACTATATTTTATTGATGGTTGTAAAGGCTGATATGACAATATGACACTACACTCTTTCAGTGCCAAGCTGACATCATCGCTTTATGTAGTAGTCTGAATTAATGGTTAACCTTGTCTGTCTCCAACCATGGGTGCCAAAATATTAAGGAATGGCAGTAAAGCAGGACGGATCCTGATAAGTGACCCAAAAAGTGTGAAAGTCGGTTCTTCCTTTGGTCGATCTAACATCACAACCAAAATCTTGTTAAATTGATCTGCTTCATGACATAATCCACGACAACTAGGACAGCGATGTCACGATCTGCCTTGGCACCTCTTTCCAGCCTTGGGTTTGTTGAGACATTTGATGCTCCTCCCTAAATAGCTTAGCCCAAAAAAAATATGACCATACGTTTCCCAAGTAACATTGCCATATGCCATCAAAACATCACCAGCTGATTGGCAATCTAGAGATTATGGCTACATCCTGAGTCCCGGCCTTTCGATACATTTGGCAACAAAATTTGAGATTGGGAGTTTTGATGGGAACCTCAGGAGGTAACTATTAAGGTAATTCCTTGTTACCAGAATACCCCTTAAAACTTTTTGGCAGGTGCCATGTAATATCTAGAGGCGGTAGAGAGTTACACCAGAATAACCCCCAAGATCATGATTGGAGCTGACCCAGACGGTCACAAATGATCCGACTGATGGACAGCCTAATAAATAATATATATATGGTCAGTTTTCTAGTAAAGCAGCCCCTATAGATATTATGGCTGGTATAGCAGCCCCTATAAATATTATGCCTGGTAGCGCAGACCCCATAGATATTATTCCTGGTAGTGCAGCCCCTATAGATATTATGCCTGGTATAGCAGCCCCTATAGATATTATGGATCGTAGAGCAGCCCCTATAGATATTATGCCAGGTATAACAGCCCCTATAGATATTATGCCAGGTATATCAGCCCCTATAGATATTATGGATCGTAGAGCAGCCCCTATAGATATTATGCCTGGTAGCGCAGACCCCATAGATATTATTCCTGATAGAGCAGCCCCTATAGATATTATTCCTGGTATAGCAGCCCCTATAGATATTATGCCTGGTATAGCAGCCCCTATAGATATTATGCCTGGTAGCGCAGACCCCATAGATATTATTCCTGATAGAGCAGCCCCTATAGATATTATTCCTGGTATAGCAGCCCCTATAGATATTATGCCTGGTAGCGCAGACCCCATAGATATTATTCCTGGTAGTGCAGCCCCTATAGATATTATGCCTGGTACAGCAGCCCCTATAGATACTATAGAATCCAAAGAAAGTAAAAGAATCCAGATTTCATCCACGGTCCTTGTAAAACGTAGCGTTTATTCCAATATTAAAAAACACACATGTTCACAAGCAATGTCGTCTCGTAAGCATATCCATTCCTTACATAGACTCGCTGACGCGTTTCGAAGACATTTAGTGGCTACGACTAAGAAGACTAAATGTCTTCGAAACGCGTCAGCGAGTCTATGTAAGGAATGGATATGCTTACGAGACGACATTGCTTGTGAACATGTGTGTTTTTTAATATTGGAATAAACGCTACGTTTTACAAGGACCGTGGATGAAAGCTGGATTCTTTTACTTTCTTTGGATTCTCTTGTTACGTGACCCATAGCCGGTGGGGTTGAATTCCGAGCTTTTTCCGTCCTTGAGCCTATGACACCATATAGAACTCCCAGTAAAGAACGCTATTTGAAGATTCACAAAGTAAGTGGGCTGCATTTCAACTTTTGTTCTATGCCTATAGATACTATGCCTGGTATAGCAGACCCTATACATATTATTCCTGGTGTAGCAGCCCCTATAGATATTACGCCTGGTAGCGCACACCCCATAGATTGGCATAAGCTCCTGCCCCGTCCTGAACAATCTTGTAATAATGATAAAATGTAGTTGATAAAATCTTTGCAACCAGTCGACGAGGAACATGAATAGGGTCTGCATGAGGCCAACTAACACAAAATACAAGATCCCTATGTATCCGAAGAGAACTTCTCCAATCTGTGCATAAAAACTGCAGCAGAAGCGATTGTGTCATATTTTTTTTTTTGGACGATGTTGAAATCATAAGAAATATATAAAAGCAACCAAAAAAAAATCTTCTCTTTAAAGGTTTTGTCACTTTCAGACCAATATTGAGAGACAAGTGGACCAGGCTGGGCTGTAATCCTGCATCCACCGACTCCGAGTCCTCCATATTATCACATCCCGACTCACCAATGGCCGCCAGCCATGAACAGTCCGAAGCAGTAAAAAGTGATTGAAAGTAATGTAACAAACTTTGTATCTAATGAATGATATAATGTTAGTAATTCTATAATAAAAATAACGACTCTGTGATGGAACAACGTCGTCAAAACCATTCCGTTTCCCTACAGCGCCTCCGCAGGTGAAGAGAAACATTGCACATTTTCCATTCACATCATTGACTGGACTGATTGAGTCAACAGAATACCTGACAGAAGACGAAAACTGGGGAAAACTTATCCCTCCTAGGGGACGACTCGCTTATTCTGTTTCCCATTATTTCAACATATTGCCTGGAAATAAGATCTTTTCTCTTGAAATTTCTATGGAAAAAATTTAGTGGGAAAAACATCATTGCAGCAAAATGTTACGATCTTCATGATGGTCTATCTGTGTAAGACGGAAGGGATGATTTATTGGTGGTGTAATAAATTATGCCATATGGCTCAGCCAATCCAGTCCGAGAGCCGTATTACTCATCAGGTTCTGATGAATCCGGTATGTTACCCTACAAGCCAAGAGGTTCTTCTGATCATGTGTCTCGCAGAGAAGGGTGTCTAGCTGGTCTAATATCCCTAGTCATCTTTTATAGGTCCAACATTGACTTATAGGGTAGCTACCTATAGGTGGCAGTAGAGAGGCTGCAGAGGTCATTTGCATAGATTTTTCCCATGGTGCATTTCCTGCACTGTCTGGAGAACCAACACAAAGTACAAACTGCTGCAAAACATTATAAGAAGGCAAACGGAGATAAAGCTCGTAACGTGTCCGATGATGGCAGAAGGAAATTTAATCTACAAATGTCTAAATGTTTATGGGACATTCTCTCAATAATGTCAGTTAAAGGGGTTGTGTCATTACAAACGGTTATTATCTATACACAGGGCAGGAGATGAGTGTCAGATCGCTGGGGGTCGACCATTGGGACCCCCAGCCATCGGGAGAATGGGGACGTGAAAGTCCCCTGAATCCTCCTTGTGAATGAAGTTCCTATGAACCACTGGCGCTCCATTCATTGATATGGAACCCCATAAAAGTGAATGGAGCCCCAGCCCTCTCATCAGGCTTTTCTCTGTTTTGTAGGACTTTCCAACAATCCAGAACATCTGGTTATCAGGTCCCCTTAAAGGGGTTTTTGATTTTTTTATATTTTTGCCAAGATCGATCATTGATATCTGTGGGGTCCCCAAACCTCTCATATATGTGGGACTGCTGCCAGGGGCAGTACTATACAGTGTAAGGAACCGGCAGTAGATGGCTCCTTACACTGTATAATGACCAAATTGCAGTATTACAGCTCAGACTGGCCCATTTGAGTACCAGGGAACCTTCTGGAGGGTCCAGTACTGGGTTAGCAAAAAGCACCCATATTTGAAGGGTAGTATGGTACGATATAATACTATTTCCTAGATATTTTGGAAGGTGGGAATTATTTTATCTGTCTGCTACTGACCATACACCCGCTACACCCCTACTTCCAGCTCTGTACACTGTATACCATAGTATCAGGCCCAGGAGCTGTCCTGTACACGGTGCTAGCCCTCCACTGGTCAGCTATTGATGACCTTCGGCCTATCCTAACTCTAGTCAATAACAGAAAAAAACTGGAAAATTCCTTTAAGGGGAATGTTCTGGATTATTGAAAGGTCGTAGAAAATACAGAACAGAGTCTGGGAAACCCCTTTAAAGCCAGAAGAAAGAATTGTATATTATATTGTAACTCCTAGAATGGAAACATTGTATACATTTACTATAGAGAGATCGGTCATGGCTGCCCTTATAGCGCCTACAGTATAACATGGGGATATTTTATTAGATCGTCACCTATAGGGGGCACTATAGAAACCGTTTTCTTCCTCCTACAGGATAACTATTTTGCAAATTTAAAGGGAAACCCCGAGAAACCATTTCCCTCCTCCAGGACAATCTTATTTAGAACAATTGCTCAACCCCTTTTACTGTCCATCCATAATATCCTACGATAACCCCTAAGTTTGCAATAATCGGCGTGACACGTGCGCAGACTGTTCGGATTTGGGAAATGGGTTTTATTACCTAATGTTTAGTTGTCTTTGGTCTTATCTGACAGCAAGTCTCTGGGAAGCATCAGAGATAAATAGCTGCCGGCTATCTGCCATCTAAATGGCGGCCTTATAATCTCCATCCATTATATTTACTAAACAAACCCAATTAATCTTTCGCAAAGCCGCGACTTGGAAAAGTCTGGGACAGATGATGAACCGCAAAGAACATATTAGAATAATACTTTGAGAAAACATTCATTTTACATGGTTCGTAGGCAATGGGATTAACCGATGCACGTCAGTAGATTTGGGACGGTTTGGGTTTCTGATTGTTTAATGGGTTCAGGGCACGAAAAAATATGTAAAAAGATCAAAATAATATAATTTGTAGATGACCAATTTATATAGGGATGGTTCAAAGCTAAGGCGACCGGTGTCAGGTCCATGATGGGATGTCCGTCATCCCCCAGTAGAGCCGTTTGGCTGGTTTTCACTGGTGGGTTAGACCGTTTTTTTTAACCTTTATATTGCAAAAAAATTGCAAAAATTTTAACTGCTGTGGGTTCAAAATCTAAAAAAAATTTTGTAGATTCAGATTTAGATTCAGGTTTAAATCCCATTCACTGCACTGGTACTGTATATCGCAGCAGATTAGCCTCCGGACATCCTGCCACTATCCTACATGTAATCCTGGATTTAAGGGGATTTCTTGGCCATTGATCTATCCTAAGTCATAAATATTAGACTTATGGAGGTCCAACATCCAGCACCCCCACCGATCAGCTGTTCACAGTAGCTGATACACAGAGAATAGAGCAGGAAGCAGACAGCACTGAGTGAATGGAGCTGACCTGCAATACCAGATCTGGCCACTACACAGAGAACAGAGCTATCTGCTTCCTTCTCCATTCACTATGTATCAATGGCGGTATTGGATCCCCAAAATTATGGTATTGATAGCATAGCGTAGAATAGATTAGTCAATGCTTTTAGCTTAAAAAATCCCTAGTTCTAGTTCTAATAAAGCACTGTATACATCTGAATACAGACTCTTATACGATAAATACAATAAGTAGGGGTTGGACATCAGCAATACGCCGGCACTTTCCACGGAAAACGGAACCCATTGACGTCAATGGAAGTCTTTTTTTCAGCGCTGATTCTTACGAGAGTTATCGTTCCAGAATCAGCGCCACTTTACTCCATGTGAACTAGTCTCCTTGCGTTTGCCTCCCCATCGTCAAGAAAGACTTCACCCTCCACTGATTTCAGTATGAAAAGGACACCATTATAGTTAAAGGAGTCTTCCAGTGGAGAGTTCATTGCAACCTAGCCTAAGAACCCGCCAGAGGAATGGTGTTATAATTCACTTTTACCTAGTAAAGTATAATACATTGCAATACCAAAGTATTGCAATGTATTATACCGACACTCTCTCCGCACAGTGCTCAAGTTCCAGTAGGAGACCAAGTGGAAATGTTAGAAAAAAAATAAGATACTGTAAAGTATCAAATACAAAAATAAAAAAAACATAAGTAGCCCTTTTTTTCAGTTTTTTTGTAACAGAATAATAATATTAATAATAATAATAATAATAATAATAATAATAATAAGACATATTTTTTATAAAATTTAATTTGGTCACATTGTCTTAAAAATTTTTTTATAAAAATTATAAAATTATATTAAAAAAATTATAAAAAATAAAAAAAAAAAAATAATCACACATAACCCAAAATGATACCAACAGAAACCACAACTGATGCTGCAAAAAAAAATTAAAAAGCCCAATGCAGCTCTAATAATGGAAAAAATAAAAAGTTCTGGCTCTCAGAATATGATGACACTAAAGCAAATTATTTTTGGCAAATAAGTGATTTTATTGTGCAAACACAGTATAACATAACCTAGTATCACCGTCATTATACTTGTTTGTTTTCTGTAATATAGTTAATTAACCTATCTAACTTACTTCTAATAAAAAAACAGACTCTAAAATTCAACATAGAAACTCTCTCACTGAGCTGTTACCAAGGAAATCCGTACACATTTGTATCGCCAGTATGTAGAGCTCTAACCTTTGCCAAATGGCTTTATCTCTGGTTTTGGTAGCAAATATATGATTGTCATCTGGATACAAGTTTGCAGTGCTAGCTATAAGAAAAACGGAGATATCACTAGTTGAAAACTCAATCGGGAATGTGATTTTATAGGCAGCAGGAGCCGATGTATATAAAGTGTGACCAGTGATATCTCAGGTTCATTTATAGCTAGCACTGCAAACTTGTATCTAGATGAGAATCTTAGCTCTCACATCACCAAAAACATTGTATACAATCAAAGAGACAGCCATTGGAGGCGACCAGAACTAGAGTTCTACATACTGGCAATACAAATGTATGCGGCGTTCCCTTAGCTCACTTAGAGTCTGTTTTCTATGAAAAAGTAAGTTAGATAGGTTAATCAACTACATTCCAAAAAATATTCACCAAACAACCCCCAACAAAGTAGCAAAAACATAAAACTGGGAGATACACTGTAAGGAGTTGCCCCTTTGAACCTAATGTCATTGTCTACTGATGGATTCTCATTCCATTCACATCTCAGAACTTTGTTCCTGACAATCTGCATTCTTTAAAAGAAAACAGAAACATTTCTATATGCATTGCAACGCGGCCACCTAGATCGTGATCGTGAGAATAAAACATTGCTCGGTTCCGACGAAATCTAGTCATCGTCACGTGACATAACATGAGCATGGAACAAAGACAAATAACCGGGACAGACCTGAAGAGAGTAGTTTTTGTGTGCGGAGGAAACTGATGGTCAGGCGCATGATGGAGGCCTTGTCCAAATGTGAGCTGATGTTCTGAGGCAAAGGAAGCTGATGAGCCAACTCATAGAAGACCTCAGTCTCTTTACTTCTCCGGCACCTGGCGGCATCTCGAGACTTCTCCTTCCTTCTCTCTGAGCTGCTCCTGGGAAAAAAAAACAACTCAGATTAGGAATGGGATTAAAATGGTTGGATCTCGGTCATCCCACCACTTAACCTACAGTCCATAGTTTGATGTCATCATGACTATGTCCACCTCTGGGCATCACTATGCTATAGTTTGAGGAGACACCCGCGTATCTAATCAGTTTCACCTTGTATTTGCACACCGGTCATCCTCATTGAGACCACACCCCGAAAAGCAAGTTTTCAAAGCAATTTTGAGTGGTGGTCTTCAGGAGGTTTCACTGTAATTAACACGTAAATCTTTCATTTGGATCATAGAGACGTCCTCCGCCAAAGCCAAAGGAGAGTCCATCCTGTCTGTATATTCCAAGGTGGCCAACATTTGCCCAGTATGGCTTCCCATTACAATACCCGTTGACTGGTGAGGGTTAGGCCATATTCGCAACGTTTTGCAACAGTATTTCTAAGCTAAAACCAGGATTGGGTCAAAAAACCCAGAACAGGTACAAACCTATCCATTATACCTTATCTCTGTGAGGTCCCCACCACTCGGTATGCCAAACTACAGATTACGACCCTCCGTGATACATGGCTGCCAGTCACGGTTAGATCCAACCAGTGATTGATTCTTAGGATAGTAAATATGTAACAAACTAAACTTCTCATTCCAGGATATTAATAATTCTATCCTGTCATTTTATTTTTGAAGCCAACAACTCTATGACGTAAGGCAATCCTAGGAATCAATAAACTAAATAATGCGTCAGTGCACAAAATGGTGTCACTGAGTTGCACAAGCGTCCGCGTTCCTCGCCTTGTTTGTGTGTTTATTCATAAAATTTCTAGAGCCAAAATAACAATTAGATTCCTAAGAGACCCAAGATAATTCTAACAATGTGCTGAGAAGGCGCTCAATAACTCCAGCCTGGTGACCAGTATGAGCGCTTGTCCAGAGGAATCTATTACATAACGGGCAGGTTAATAATATGTTACCCATAAGACACGCTTGTCTGCCTGCAAAGTGAACCTATCGGAGAGCAGCGTACAATATAATGGAGGAGAAGCTGAGCTGTGTGATATATAGGGGTATATGATAGAGGAAAGAAGCTGAGCTGTGTGATATATAGGGGTATAGGATAGAGGAGAAAAGCTGAGCTGTGTGATATATAGGGGTATAGGATAGAGGAGAGAAGCTGAGCTGTGTGATATATAGGGGTATAGGATAGAGGAGAGAAGCTGAGCTGTGTGATATATAGGGTTATATGATAGAGGAGAGAAGCTGAGCTATGTGATATATAGGGTTATAGGATAGAGGAGAGGAGCTGAGCTGTGTGATATATAGGGTTATATGATAGAGGAGAGAAGCTGAGCTGTGTGATATATAGTGTTATAGGATAGAGGAGAGGAGCTGAGCTGTGTGATATATAGGGTTATATGATAGAGGAGAGAAGCTGAGCTGTGTGATATATAGTGTTATAGGACAGAAGAGAGAAGCTGAGCTGTGTGATATATAGGGTTATAGGATAGAGGAGAGAAGCTGAGCTCTGTGATATATAGGGTTATAGGATAGAGGAGAGAAGCTGAGCTCTGTGATATATAGGGGTATATGATAGAGGAGAGAAGCTGAGCTGTGTGATATATAGGGTTATATGATAGAGGAGAGAAGCTGAGCTGTGTGATATATAGTGTTATAGGACAGAAGAGAGAAGCTGAGCTGTATGATATATAGGGGTATATGATAGAGGAGAGAAGCTGAGCTGTGTGATATATAGGGTTATATGATAGAGGAGAGAAGCTGAGCTGTGTGATATATAGGGTTATAGGATAGAGGAGAGAAGCTGAGCTGTGTGATATATAGGGGTAGAGCTCTGTGATGGAGTGTTATCATTACATTTCCTCCAGTGGCCCCAATATACGATACCTTAACCCCACACTTCTACATATTCACTGTGGTCCGGTGCTTTTCCCCTTCCCATCTCTTGTATGGGTTGACCATGTGCCAGTTCCCCTTCCCCTTGTTTGCTAGTTCTGTGATTCCTGTAGAGAGAGGAAGCCCTAAGACGTCTCACAATGTATGGGCACACCCTGGGGTCCCCTCTATACAGGGCTCCTGCTATGGTATGTGCAGTATATACTATGAGTAGATGTATACAGTCACAAGGTGCCAGCCGAGGTTGTGCTTCGCTCTTGCGCAACTTACGAAACAATCTGTGACGTCTTAGCAGAACTTTTATGTATTAACTAGAACTTCATAGAGCCCGATATAAACCGTGTTTACTTTATTCAAGAAGAGGAAGCAAATGTTTCTTGAGGGAGGCACAACAGGAAAAGCCTGCGACTCATTGATCTGCACAGTGTGTTCTTAAGAAGGCATCAGAGGGCCATGGGCTGGAGGACAATATTATATTACCAAGGGAGCAATATAATGTAGCCAAAAATAATATGCAGTGTCATGAGAACCTGCCCCGAGATGCTGCCGGCCAGGGATGGCTCAGGAGCCAATGTCTTCGTATCTGCACATTGTCTTCTGTATCCTGAAGTCTTTATGTTCTGCTAATGTGTAACCCAATCCTATAAAGTCCTCTATAGGGTCACATCATAAAATGAACGGGATTATATGTTTGTGAGATCACATCTTATAAAAAATCTGTCTAAAAATAGTCACAAACAAGTAGGAAGTGGAAATGTGGACTGATGGGAAGATACGGAGCGATAGATGACGAGAAGGAGAGGGCAAGACGGAGGAAGTGGGGCAGAAGCTGAAGGAGAAGACGAGAGAGAGGGAGAAGGTGACGTAAAGAAGACAGTTCTAAAGAAAACACATCAGGTTCTGAAGAAAGATGGAAGAAGATAGAAAGATGGAAAGAGAGACAAGAAGCCAAGAAATAAAGATAAGGAGGCAAGAAAAAAGGGGGCAAGAAAGACTAGAGGGCAAAAAAGAAGAGGGGCAAGAGGGGTAAAAGGGCAAGAAGAAAGAAGTGGAGAAGGGGTGAGAGGGCAAGAAAGAAGAAGGGCAGGAGGGTTAAAAGGGCAAGAAAGAAGAAGGGCAGGAGGAGTGAGAGGGCAAGACGGAAGAAGGGCAGGGGGGGTGAGAAGGCAAAGAGGAAGAAGGGCATCAGGTTTGAGGGGGCAGAACAGGAGCAGGTCATAAGAGGTCACAGGGCAAAAAAAAAACAGGGCATGAAGGATAAGGGGTAAATAGAGGTGTAATGACATGAGATAGGAGAGGGCAAAAGAGATGATGGACAAATTACAAGAGGGTAAAAAGAAGCTGGGCATGAGAGGCAAAGGGGGCAAGAAAGTAAGAGGACAAAAGTCATGAGAGGGCAAGAAAGATTGATGGGGAGAAGGACATAGAAGATGAGGGGACAAGAAATAAAAAAAGACATTAGATTTGGGAGGAAAATAAAAAAAAAGAACATAAGAAATGGGGGAAGGAAATAAAGAGGATATAAAAGATGGAAAGAGAAGAGAGAAGAATGTGTGTGATATGGGGGGGCAGTAGGGGGAGGGGGGTATAGTGTAGCCTGAAGAAGAGAAGAAAGGCAAGACAGTGTAAGAAAGAATGAGAAAGAGCGAGGACAAGAAAGATAGAAGAGAGGAGAGAGCTGGGAATGTGCAGAGAGCAAAGGAAAGACAAGAAGAAGAGACTGCAGAGGTAATAAGAGACAGACATAAGGGGCAGAGACATCACACAAGCGGCAATGAAGGAAGAGGAGAATATAGTGACAGCCGGTCACATACTGCAGTTATACGTGGCTTCTATACTATAAAACACTTAATGTCCAGCTTATAACTGGCCTGCCATGATGGACACTGCCTTGTTGGCTCACGTTCACATTCCACGCAGATTCTTGTTCTTCCCTGCACATTCCAGCTCGTATTTTGGAGCAGAAATGTTTTCTCCTGATTATTTCTATTCTGCAGACAATAGAAGATACTTGGACATTCCTATTGCTGTTTGGACGACGTACATGTATCTGTGCTCTGACATTGTGCAATCTGATCAAGCAAAACACCTACATAAATTCCACGTGTTCCACCCGGACCGCAACCTACAAATACCCAACACTCTACTTTCTTAGTTTACCTTCTGGGATTATTATTGTGATCCGGAGCTCCAAGCCCACTGCATTAACATAGGTTTATAAGATAAAACTCAGGCTACCTGCCGTCACCAGTAGAGGGGGCTTCAGAGCTTACTGTATACTGCACATTGAACTGCTATAGTAACACAGTGTACAGTAAGCTCCCTCTAGTGGTAGTTGAAGGTAATCAAATTTTCACAATCTAACCTTATGTCTGTGCAGGATATTTGGAGATCTGTATCTAGAGATTCAACCACTATATTTGGGGGACCGCCATCATAAAGACAATAGTGCAGCAGGTTGGAAATGTGCAGCGATCTGCAAGTTGTCCCCTATCATGTGGATAAGGTATAATAGCCATAGCCCCTTCATGACCAGACTTCTTTTCGCAGCATGTTCTGTTATTGTTCGTCACAGTGTATTAGCAGCCTGGCCGCAGAAGGGCTCTGTGATTTTGGTTGGGGGCAATATTGTTGCCATGTAAACACGGTCCAAGTGTACGGGTAGCTCTAGGGTGAACCATGTGGATATAAATGTGACTGCTTTGGCATGGAGTTTGTCCCGGACGGTCATAAAATCCAGATCTGTGGACAATTCCTCATGTGCCTCCTCTTATGGGGACTTGTGAGCCAAATCATAAGACCCGACTAAATCATGTAAATGCTGAGAATAAATCTCTAAGGAATGTCTGGATCCGGCTAAAAGTGTGAGACAGATCACTCCTGTGTTACCCCGAGAGGCGGGAACCGGCCCACAAACACGCAGAGATCTCCGCACTATTCACGCCTCGATCCGTGGGATTAGCAATATATGGACCATAGATGAGCCGTCTCCTCTCCTGCTATACGTCTCTTCTGTATGTGACAACTGGGTGTTACCAGAAATCTAATATTTGGTGTGACCTTTGACGTCCTAGAAGTGATGATATGGCCCAAGAAGAGCCCTGATGTTTTGGTGGTGGAACTAATCCTGTAGCAGTCGCGGTAAGGGAGCCTTGAAATTAGGGGGTGTTGTTATTAAAGGGATTCTACCATTAAAAACCTTTTTTTTTCTCGTTGACATCACGGAATAGCCTTAAGAAAGGCTATTCTTCTCCTACCTTTAGATGTCTTCTCCGCCCTGGAGTTCAGTTAAAATCCCGTTTTCCGCTGGTATGCAAATGAGTTTTCTCACAGTACTGGGGGTGGACCCCAGTGCTCAAACAGCACTGGGGGCGTCCCCCATGCTGCGAGAGAACTCTCCAGCGCCGCCTCTATCTTCTTCAGGAACGGCCTCTTCACACGTCTTCTCACGAAGGTTGGCCTATAAACTTCTAGGTCTCGGGCCTTGGGCAAAGTCGACTGCACAGGCCCGCCGGCCACAAGAAAACGGCCGCTTACACAGTAGTGTAAGCGGCCATTCTCTTGTGGCCGGCAGGCAAGCGCAGTTGGCTGCCCGAGGCCTAGAAGAAGACCCGTTCCTGAAGAAGATGGAGAGTTCTCTCGCAGCATTGGGGACGCCCTCAGTGCTGTTTGAGCGTTGGGACCTGCCCCCAGTGCTGCGAGAGAACTCATTTGCATACCGGCGGAAAACAGGGTGTTAACTGAACGGCGGGACAGAGAAGACAACTAAAGGTAGGAGAAAGAATAGCTTTTCTTAAGGCTATTCCATTGTGTCAACGAGAAAAAAAAAAGGTTTTTAATGGTAGAATCCCTTTAAGTAGACCATTACTCCAATATTCATGTTCTCCTCCTCTCTCCTGTCCATGGCCACCTCCACTTTGGCCACTAGGGGGCTCTGCACATTACATAACCACATACGGACATACGGACTGTTGTCGTATACTGTAATGTGCAGCAACAGGCTGGAGTTGCTTCATTTATACGCCTGCCTACAACTTGTACACAGCTCGGTCTATAGTAACATGCATGCTGCAAAAGACAAACTGAGCACTTAAAAAAAAAAAAATTCCAAAAAATGTTTTGTTTTTGAATACCAAAATTAATTCCAATAAGGTTTCTAATCTGTTACTAGAACAACCTGCAACTTTTTTTAAACTTTTCCTACAGGTTTATGGGGAAATAATAATGAATGAGCAAATAAACACGAGAAATGTAGAGGCGGCCAAAAATCATAAATCTAGTAAAGGTATTGGATGATTGCATCACAGCCACACATCTTCAGAAAGCCCTTTGACCCTGGGGTGTGACATCATTCTGACTCCCAGCTAGTCCTTAGTTATGATATTCTGGGACAGGATGTAAAAGTTCTTCGTCCCCCAGGTATATATTACAGGCCCGGATAAACAAAATATCAATAGGACCCCCATGACCCTGCAGAAAATACCTCCCTATGACTAATTCCTTGACGTGTGAACGCCCTCCTGCAACTTTAACATAGAAAAATCAGCCCTATGTTCTGTCTGATGCCAGTATTCTGCTCAGGGTGGACTTGATATAAACAACCTGTGTCTGCTGTGGCTCTTAAAGGGATGTACAGTATATATGATGGAGGTAACTATTATATATGAGACTAACTTAAATAAATATGGCTGATTTCTTGCAAAATAATTACACCGAACCTGTATATGGTTGTGTCCAATATTCAAACAGATGTTTAAGAAACACAGTGTGTCGGGGGCTCACATGGTCCCTTCCCATTACATGGCTCCCTTAATGTGACATGAACGTGAAAACATTCTGGTCCTGTCCCTCTCTATGACATGGGTGGCCGATGTCATATACAGAACAGTAAAGTCACCGGGGTCAATGAGTTTCAACAGCTCTTCCTGAAGTCTAGGAGGTCGGCCCTTATTTGTAGGAGCCGCCAGGACTTTCTCGGAGAGTTGTCAAGTATCACTAATCTATTAAAAAGTGAACAAGGCTGATATGTAACCGGTGCACAGCTGTGGTGCTCTTTTTGGAAGAAAACAGCCATATATTTCCTAGACAACCCCTTTAAGGGAGCACAGTTCTGACCATTGCACATAAAGGAAATTTGTCTCCAGAGTCCAACATATCACCCCAGCCCTGCAGATAGATAGGTTACTGTCACCAGAACCAGCATATCACCCCAGCCCTGCAGATAGATAGGTTACTGTCACCAGAACCAGCATATCACCCCAGCCCTGCAGATAGATAGGTTACTGTCACCAGGACCAACATATCACCCCAGTCCTGCAGATAGATAGGTTACTGTCCCCAGAACCAGCATATCACCCCAGCCCTGCAGATAGATAGGTTACTGTCACCAGAACCAGCATATCACCCCAGTCCTGCAGATAGATAGGTTACTGTCACCAGAACCAGCATATCACCCCAGCCCTACAGATAGATAGGTTACTGTCACCAGAACCAGCATATCACCCCAGTCCTGCAGATAGATAGGTTACTGTCACCAGAACCAGCATATCACCCCAGCCCTGCAGATAGATAGGTTAGTGTCACCAGAACCAGCATATCACCCCAGCCCTGCAGATAGATAGGTTACTGTCACCAGAACCAGCATATCACCCCAGCCCTGCAGATAGATAGGTTACTGTCACCAGAATCAAATTACACTGTCCTCTTGTGAGTGCCTCTATTGACAAGTTTTTGCTAACCTACGGATTGACAAGCACATCGATAGCTCAGTAATGGAGGCAGCGACTCACTAGGGAAAAAACTATATGATTCATTTGACCGTAACCTATATATCTGTTGGGCTGGATTGATATGCTGGTTCTGGTGGACAAGTCTATGGCAAACAGCAGAGAGAAGCTTTAGCTAACCAAACATTTCCAGTATGAGCCTGGGTACGTTAGAGTGGAGCTACTCCATTCTGGCATGCAAAGGGTGGTCCAAAACATTCGGGTGTCCTAGCACATCATATAGAAAGTGATTGCTGTGTAATATGAGTATAACAGACAGTACTAAGCAATATCCGCAGCTACTAGTAAGCAGGAGCAGTGAGCACCAGCATTGTGTTACAAGTCTCTGGAAATTCTCCCAAGTTCTTATCAGGCTCTCCATGAAAAATGCAATAGCATTCCAGCAAGAGTTTACTGAAGTTGTCATCCTGCAGCAGATCCGCCCCCCCCCCCCCTCCCCTCCATAAAGCTGCACTTCTGTATTCCCAGAGCTGCGACTATCTCACGCCAGTCAATGATTAACCTCATAGTGCGCAACTGGAATTGCATCAGAGCACAAGACGGAAAACAAGGAAAACGGGAAAGAAAAAAAGAACAACACTCAAATATAGGAGAGGACAACCTCTGCCCAGCGCCAATTCACACTTGGTGACAGGAGAGAAATGTCTTACTCCAACTTGTGAAAGTAACCATGGGTATCCACCAAACATGGCAACCTGGGAGACCTTAAAGGGAGTCTGTCACCAGAACCAGCATATCACCCCAGCCCTGCAGATAGATAGGTTACTGTCACCAGACCCAGCATATCACCCCAGCCCTGCAGATAGATAGGTTACTGTCACCAGACCCCAGTATATCACCCCAGCCCTGCAGATAGATAGGTTACTGTCACCAGAACCAGCATATCACCCCAGCCCTGCAGATAGATAGGTTACTGTCACCAGAACCAGCATATCACCCCAGCCCTGCAGATAGATAGGTTACTGTCACCAGAACCAGCATATCACCCCGGCCCTGCAGATAGATAGGTTAGTATCACCAGACCCAGCATATCACCCCAGCCCTGCAGATAGATAGGTTACTGTCACCAGAACCAGCATATCACCTCAGCCCTGCAGATAGATAGGTTACTGTCATCAGAACCAGCATATCACCCCAGCCCTGCAGATAGATAGGTTACTGTCACCAGAACCAGCATATCACCCCAGCCCTGCAGATAGATAGGTTACTGTCACCAGAACCAGCATATCACCCCGGCCCTGCAGATAGATAGGTTACTGTCACCAGAACCAGCATATCACCCCAGTCCTGCAGATAGATAGGTTACTGTCACCAGACCCAGCATATCACCCCAGCCCTGCAGATAGATAGGTTACTGTCACCAGACCCAGCATATCACCCCGGCCCTGCAGATAGATAGGTTACTGTCACCAGAACCAGCATATCACCTCAGCCCTGCAGATAGATAGGTTACTGTCACCAGAACCAGCATATCACCCCAGCCCTGCAGATAGATAGGCTACTGTCACCAGACCCCAGTATATCACCCCAGCCCTGCAGATAGATAGGTTACTGTCACCAGAGCCAGCATATCACCCCAGCCCTGCAGATAGATAGGTTACTGTCATCAGAACCAGCATATCACCCCAGCCCTGCAGATAGATAGGTTACTGTCACCAGACCCAGCATATCACCCCGGCCCTGCAGATAGATAGGTTACTGTCATCAGAACCAGCATATCACCCCAGCCCTGCAGATAGATAGGTTACTGTCACCAGACCCAGCATATCACCCCAGCCCTGCAGATAGATAGGTTACTGTCACCAGAACCAGCATATCACCCCAGCCCTGCAGATAGATAGGTTACTGTCACCAGAACCAGCATATCACCCCAGCCCTGCAGATAGATAGGTTACTGTCACCAGACCCAGCATATCACCCCGGCCCTGCAGATAGATAGGTTACTGTCACCAGAACCAGCATATCACCTCAGCCCTGCAGATAGATAGGTTACTGTCACCAGAACCAGCATATCACCCCAGCCCTGCAGATAGATAGGTTACTGTCACCAGAACCAGCATATCACCCCAGCCCTGCAGATAGATAGGCTACTGTCACCAGACCCCAGTATATCACCCCAGCCCTGCAGATAGATAGGTTACTGTCACCAGAGCCAGCATATCACCCCAGCCCTGCAGATAGATAGGTTACTGTCACCAGACCCCAGTATATCACCCCAGCCCTGCAGATAGATAGGTTACTGTCACCAGAGCCAGCATATCACCCCAGTCCTGCAGATAGATAGGTTACTGTCACCAGAGCCAGCATATCACCACAGCCCTGCAGATAGATAGGTTAGTGGCAGCCTCATGCATCTGAATGCAATCCACACATAGGCTATGCTTTTTTAACATAAATCTGCAAAACCACTTAGCCTGTAAGATACTAAGTAAATCATCTCTCCCCCTCTGAACAGTCTTCAGCAAAATGTCAAGACAAGAAAACATCCTCTAGGACAAGAGGAAATCCTCCAAACTGTGTGAAGCTGCAGAAGTGTGGGGGAACCGCTGCTGAAACAATTAACACGCCTGCACTAACAATGACACTCTGCAGAAAAACAAGGGCGAGTATTGTTCCAGCATCGCCTTCATCTTACCCCGGCCAAACTGGAAAGGCAACAAGGCCGCAAAGATATCAGAAATTATTTTTACCTTTGGTCCCTGTGGAATTTCTTAGATTTACTGATTTTCAACCAATTCTGGGTTAATTCATGTATCAGATTTCTATTGTTGGAATTCAGCAATCCACATGTAACATTTATGGCAAAATCTGCAGAAAAAAATATCCATGACATCTGCATTTACCCCAAGGGTATGTCCACATGGGACATTGATGCTGCACATTTTCTGCCACAGAATTGCAATGCAAAGGGTGAAATTTGCAAAATCCGCATGAAAAACATGATTCAGTGCATTTACGACCCATATGGATATACCCTAAAGATGATACCAGAATGCAATCCACATGATCAAGCCCTGTGAAGATATTGACCCAAGGTATTCTGGGAGATCTCAGCTCAAAAAGATTTGGGTTCAGGTCGAGGTTGAAACTTTTGGAAAATACAGCTTGAATCAGGTTTGATCATCTCTACCCATCATGCATATGCATTGATTGACACGACTATTTCACCATTTACCAAGAATAGCGCCATCCATTGTATAGTGGCGGGGTCTGGTATTGCAGTTAGCTTGAATGGGACGGAGATGCAGCGTGGCCATGTGATCAATGGGTGTGAGGTCACTGGTCTGAGAAGATGAAGTGGAGCTCAATGTTATAGGCTTGGAAATCCCTTTAAGGACCCAAAGTTGGATCCCCCAAGTATAAGGAATGAAGGGCTTATCTTATGCATATGCTATAGCTGACTGTTAGCAGAATACCCCTTTAATCTATGCAGACAGTCCACCAAAAGCTGTCATTACTGGCAGAAGAATTCCTAGGCTGAAGTCACACAGGCAATGTTTAGTGCAATTTTGTTGCAGTTTTTTGATTGAAAGACAGGATTGGATACAATAGCAACGGGAAATATTGTGAAAGAAGGAAATAAAAGGAAACGCAAGGAAACACAAGGAAAGCGATTCCACTTCTCCCCCCTGCTGGATTCTCTTCTGGCTCCGACTCAAAATCTGCATCACTATCTGCATGTGTGATTTCAGCCGAATACAGACGCAATTTTTTTCTTTTTACTGTACTGTAGGTGCCGGAGCCTTTATTTATACAAATCCTCGTATGAGTTCACTTATGTGTAAAATGTGTTTTCATGAGTCAAAGCCGCAGACAAGAGAAATGCTTTCAAAAGATGGAGAAGTGCAAAGAAAATGTGAACGCCGCCATAAAACCTCATGACATTAATAGGTTTTCACTGTCTAGAGAGCATGACGGACCTAAGAATACAGACATCTCTGAGCTGTGGACCTACAAATCCCGGAGAATCGGTATACGGCTGACTCAGGTTGTGTTGTGTTATACATGGGTCACATAGAGGGGTGAGAGAACCAATTTGGTTAGAACCAGATTTTACACAAATTTTCCAAAAATATTGTAGCCCATGAATACACTATACTAAGTGGAGGCCCAGGGAAGGTGAGCAAACGTAACAAAAAGTTATACTCTTCCCACATCTTGTCATGTTCGTCCTCGCAACGAACCAGGTTGGACCAAACCTGATATTTTGGGGGGTCTGCCCAAATCGTACGAAGAGATACCAGAATAATAGCCAGAAGCTCAGGAAAGGAGCGGAAAAAATCCTATTCTCACCAGTCTGGGGTTCCGCCATGGTCTTCTTCTCAGGGTCTTCCAGCCTACCTGGGGGACATATGTTGCCCCAGGTCACTGCAGAGGCTTCAGATTGACCTACAGCAGTGACGTGAGGCACGTCCATGTCATTCCACTTTGGCAAAAGCGTCATGATGTTGACATGCCAAGATGACCACTGAGGTCCAATCCCAGGTCTCATCATTGATCCAAAGCTGATGATGACAACCAAGAGGCTGGAAGAGGAAAGGAGACTCCAAGGAAGAAGACCAGAGCCCTGGAGAGGTGAGTATGAGCTGTTTGAGAGATCACAAAGTGTAATAATAACCAGTTCAGATGTAAATTATCTCGACTATGGACAGGTCATCAGTGTGTAACTCCTGGAACGCCCCTTTAAGACCAGGGCTACATGGTGGCTTTGGCCTGGTGACAGTGACAGATGGGTCGTGCGATCTGTCTCCTACTTGCTTTTTATGTTGTGATTTGCAATATTTAGAATTTGTATCCCCCTTTATGCAATCTTATGTTGTGTCACCAAAGGTCTCACAACAAAAAAAAATGGTAGACATGTTGTATGTGCCACGATTGAACACAATTCACACTTGTGCTGACATGGCCTAATCCCAAACTCCAGCAGGTCACACTTGTGTTGTGTCGCATGTCGCAACTAGATCTTATTCACAGTCAATACTCGCAATGTTGTAATGTGACCTTGCGATGTTCATGGCGTGCGGCCAAAGTCTATGTGTAGCTCTCAACCCCCCGACAGCCCTCTGACCCCTCCTGGCCCCCCGTACACAAGAGGCTCGGAAACCAATTAAACTAAATTAGTATTTGGTTTGCAAGAGAAAATCAACAGACCCAAAACCTGTAAGTAAACACGACGGGAACGCGACAAATCAGTTCACTTTTTGTAGACAATTTTGATGTAGAAATTCGTTTGTCAACACCTAATACATAAAGGAAGTGAAATAAAACCCGAAATGTCACAGAGTGTCACAAAATAAGTAAATCACAAAATCATCAACTCCTGTGCAAAATACAACAAGGACCACGGGCGCAAGAAGAGCAGAGACAGGAGCTGCAACAAGGCAAAATAATGAAGGGGGCGACAAGCAGGTAATAAGGAGAAGATGGAAGAGAATAAAATGTCACCGCGTACTATGTTATACTATGGAGAGTTACATCAGATGTGTATGCAAGGATTACTGTGTATATTATCCTGTACTGTGACATCACTGTGTATATTATCCTGTACTGTGACATCACTGTGTGTATTATCCCTGTACTGTGACATCACTGTGTGTATTATCTCTGTACTGTGACATCACTGTGTGTATTATCCTGTACTGTGACATCACTGTGTGTATTATCCCTGTACTGTGACATCACTGTGTGTATTATCCTGTACTGTGACATCACTGTGTGTATTATCTCTGTACTGTGACATCACTGTGTGTATTATCCTGTACTGTGACATCACTGTGTGTATTATCTCTGTACTGTGACATCACTGTGTGTATTATCCCTGTACTGTGACATCACTGTGTGTATTATCTCTGTACTGTGACATCACTGTGTGTATTATCTCTGTCCTGTGACATCACTGTGTGTATTATCTCTGTACTGTGACATCACTGTGTGTATTATCTCTGTACTGTGACATCACTGTGTGTATTATCTCTGTACTGTGACATCACTGTGTGTATTATCTATGTACTGTGACATCACTGTGTGTATTATCTCTGTACTGTGACATCACTGTGTGTATTATTTCTGTACTGTGACATCACTGTGTGTATTATCCTGCACTGTGACATCACTGTGTGTATTATCTCTATACTGAGCCTGACAGTTACAACTAACAAGATTTCACCTCTGTGCCCGACTTGTTATAGACGCTGAGTCCTTATTTTTTAGGGTCACATCTGTGTCTGAGTCTCCCACTGCAGTTTCCACCTTTTCTCTCAAGTTTCAGTATAAAAATGGTGGAAACCCCCCCACACAACCGGCGGACCCCTTTATGGTCTGTGGGGTCCAGGGGTGTCTGGTTTAGCGGACAGGCTTTCTTTTGTGTGTATCAGTATTAAACCTCTTCAAGTCACAAACCTCGGGCATTGTTCACATTTTAGATAATTTAGGATAAGAATTTCTTGGCATCTGAGCCTGGACTGAGCAGAAGATTATGTGGAGATGACTTTAGATGTCTTATCATTGTAAACTGTAAGTTCTCTTATCTGGAGCTCTGGGCAGTGTTGTCACTACTTGTTCTTCTGATGTATTGGCTGATAAGGGTTAAACACTTACTGACAATTCCGAGCTCCAGAGACATCACAGATACATTGTATCAGCAGACATGAGATTACTATGTATCCTTATCCTCTTATGTGACATTGGTCGGGATATTCCCTTATAACATGACAAGCCTGGGATGGTCACCCAGCTTTCCCAGACTCATGAATTATATTACTATATAGAAGTCTATTATTACAAGGGAAATCTATTTAGGGTTTATTGTATCAGTGTCATTTCTGTTACTGGGAAAGCTGGGTAGCCAGTGATATATCCACAGTATCACTATAGCTCTTCTCATAGGCAACACTAAACCTATGGATACAGACATAGTTGCATTTCTATACATTTGCCATTCAAGAGCCTGGAAAAGCTTGGTACAGAGTGCTTTTTAGTCCACGGCCCTTACTGGCAGAAAAGCAGGTTTTATTGGTTGTTGCAGATTTGACTTTACTTTTTGAGCCAAATCTCAAAAGATTTTTGTGCAACCTTTGCATGTCAGATTCTGCATGAACTTGGCACCCAGCTTTCCAAAAAACAAGTGATTTAATCTCTAAGTAGATCATTGAATGCATCTGACAGTGGATACGACTGCTTAGATATAAGTCATGAGGATCAGCTATCAATACGCAGGGGCAAAAATAGATAAAGGTTTCCTAAAAAACAGGATCACATCCTATAGAGGATTATGTCGGTTTATTACTGGGCTATGGCCTTATAGCAAGCAATTGTCCTGTAGTAACATCAGCAACCCAGGGGAGAAATACTTTGTAGTGGAGCGCCATATTGGGGTACCCCAAGTGCCTACAACTCCATAACAGCAAGGTGTGCCTATCTCTGTACCTCAATCCTCGTAGATATGACTTATCACAATGTTTCTTGTAATTATCACCTTCTTCTAACCAAGAAGAGACATCTCATCACCTGCTGTCATTATATTCAACCTTCTATGGCCATAGACAATGGATCTGTAACAGGAAACTCCACCAATTTCTATGAAATCCTTTGACCCTTTAAGAGGTCCCCGACGTCTACTTATCCAATCCTTTGTCCATTGTTTCCCCCATGGTAAAAGCTAAAGCTGGTCATAAACCCTCAACAGCTGGCAAAGGAACACTTATGCAGCTAAATCTATTCCTCGTGTCCCCCAATGCACATGCATGCTTGGCTCAGTGGGCAGAAGAGAATAAGATGCTACCAGACAACTCTCATAAGATAGCCAACTTGTCTACCCAACTTTGCCCTTATGTTTAGAGCCCCTTCATCCCAACTTCTATAAGATGGACATCATGGTGACTCAGTGGTTAGCACTATGGCCTTGCAGTGATGGAGACCAGCCAAGGAGCTTGTATGTTCTTGAGTTTCCTCCCCCACTCCAAAGACCTACTGATAGGGAATGAAGATTGTGAGCCCGATATGGGACAGTGTTGACCATACTTGTAAAGAGCTGCGGAATACGATGGCGCTATATAAGAAAACAGCCGTGTTGTGCAGGCATACGTCACTGTAGAGACTCATTATTATTATATTAGCTTTTTACTTTTTTTTCTTCACTATTCCAAACAAGTAAGATAACAAATCAAAAAGATGTAAAGTTCCAAAAATTCCGTGGCAACCTAATTTTATTTTTATAAATAAGACTAAAAACAGAATAGTCCAGCGTTGGTTTGTTTATTTTTAACTGAAGTTACAAATAATAAAAAATAAAAATAAATAAAACTAGAAAATATCAAAATTTATATTATTATAAAAATTATTAGAAAAAACAATAATAAATTATATAAATCTATCAATAGTAAATTAATTTATTATGTATTCATTTATTACAGTTTATGTTATATTTAGCATAGATGCAGATATTGAGGATACATGTGTATGGAAATATATTATAATTTAATAAATGACACATATACAGTATGTGTAAATATACAATAATATAAAAATAATAAATGATACATGCATATATAAATATCTAATATAATAAATAATTAATAATAAATGATACATGTAAATATCTAATAATAATAATAAATTATAATAAATATATATAAATAATAAATGATACATATATGTGTAAATATATAATATAATTTATTAATTCAAAATAAAATGTATTAATTATTATTATTATTATTATTATTATTAGATCTTGAAATAACAGTTGAGGACCAAAACCAGAGCTGTGTCTGTAATGGTCGGAGCGCTATCCATTAAAAAAAAAAAAATTAGGGCCCCTTCCCACGATGTAACGTGGCGCTCATTCTGACACGTAAGCACGTGTCAGAGTGAGCGCTTCAAAACAGAATCCCATTGACTTCAATGGGTGACGTCTTGCGCGCGCTACACATTGAAATCAAAGGGAGGCTTTTTAACCCATTGATTTCAATGTGTTACGCGCATTACACGGAACCCATTGAAGTCAATGGGATTCTGTTTTGAAGCGCTTAACTCTGACACGTGTTTACGGGTCAGAATGAGCGCCGCATTAGATTATGGGAACGGGCCCTTAAAAAAAAAAAATTTTTGAGTGCTTTCAGGCCACTATGATTTGCAAAATGTGCAAGAGATTACACTTATGGGCACCGCACACATCCTTGGGTTTGGCCCACTGTAGAAAGTTAAGATATTATACAAATAAAATAAATTATAATTTTATATTATTATTATTATTAATAACAATAATAAATTCCCCTTCCTCAACCCAAATAAAATCTTATCCTTATAAAATCCAGCATGGAGTCCGCAGAGCATTCTGACTACAATATGGCCGTGGCCCCGAGCGTCTGCAGCCCCCATTACTACGTACATGCCGCACAGTGCAGGACACACAATGGTCGGGGTCTGACCATTCGCAGCCGTGCAGATCTTTTCTCCTCCTTCAATTATAACTGGGTAGTGACCAAGCTAAATACACAATAATTCAAGGAGCAAGGAAATATTATCCAAGACCACAGGAAGTCAGAGGAGACAGTATTCTGGGCAGGCCTGGCAAACAGTCTGTGTGAACTGCAGCGAGCGAGCACAACGCGGTCACCGAGGCCAAATCCATGACAGAACTTTCTCACTGCTGCGTATGTTTTGCTGTTGGCAGCCTTTCCTCTGGAACGCTCTGTACCTGATGGACAGGAGATAATCCCAAATCAACTTGATTTACTGCCATCACGTTAACTATTTCCATAGGGTCAGTGGAGGCAAATCAAAGGTCCAAATTTTTTCATCTACTTTACTTTCGAATATAAACCATATAGGTCAAATCTTTTTCGGATGGGCCCAATGGCCCAACCTATAATTGATACCAAGGCTGTCCGTTTTCTGTTGTAAAGTGGAGGACTCCAGCTAATTTTGCTATGGGACGCATAAATTATACCCCTGGTCTTTAATAGCCCCAGTAGGATAGCACAGCGGGGCATCAATCTTTACTCTGTGGAACTCAGGCAGTCCATGTATTACATGAAGGACCATAAATCTTCAACCCCTTTAAAATGGATATTCCCAAATCAGCAGCAATTTCCTGCTCCCCAGTCCCAGTCACTAGGACGGGATTTATGGGATCAGCCAATGATGCTGCTCTACATTGTCCCTGTAACTCCCATAGTGGTGAATGGGAACTCTATCGAAACAATGTAACACATTTAGCTACAAAATCCAATTGGTGAAGTTACGGAAACAGGGTCGCTAGATGTGTTGCGCTGTTTCTGTAGCTCTCATTCGCCGCTATAGGAATTATGGGAACAGAGAAGAGTGGCCTTGTCTTAGGGATCGGGATTTAGGAGTAGGGATTCCCATTTCGGCAGTGATTCTAAGATAAGAATAACCCATTAAAGGGGTTGTGCAGGATTAGAAAACATGGCTGCTCTCGTTGTCAGGAATTGACCTTACGTGTGTTGGTCACATGAACGAGATGGAACTACAGCATGGCCATATGACCAATGAATGTGATGTAACTTCCGGAGAAACAGGAATCAGCCATGTTTTCTAATCCTGCACCATCCCTTTAAGGAAAGCTCAGGCAACGATTGACAATTCTCTACAGATACAATCTATATCTTGTCCTGATTTAGAGATACATGATGTTCTCTCGTGACCATAACACAATGGGAAGCCAAATGGCAGAGCTGTCACACGTCTGACAACAGAGGGGGAGCTGAACTGTAGTCTGTTTCCAAGGGCAACCAGCAGAAATGACAACGTTTCGTGCTACAATGTTGCAGTTTACAAATGTACAGAAATAGATCACTATCTAAAGAATCTGAACATGTCAGACATTTCACATGCCGAGAACTTCGCATTCTTTCCTAAACCTGACAACCCACCAGCTCCGAAACAAAAGAAAGACAATAACCAAAGACCCAGCACATAGAGATACAGGTTATAGAAGACATAATACACGAGCCGAACCGAGGACACCACATGTACACTAGCTCAGTAAGGCACACGCTTCGTTATAGCAGTACAGATATAGCAGAGCTAATGTTGTCACTTGGTAACTTTTTTGATTTCAAGGTTTTTTTTATGGAAACGGGTAATTAAATCTCATTTATCACAATGGGGCACCAGAGGAAAGCGTAAAAGTGGAGCCGATTCCAGTGATGCAATCCTAACCACCATGGACAGGAGAACTTAGGACCTTACGTCCATGAAAAACAGATATTTTGGTACATTTTGGCCACATGAAATCAAATGGTCAGATAAAACCTATTAAAGTCAATGGGTGTATTCACATGTCTGGTTTTGTATCAATTTGCATCAAGTTTACATATCCAACAAAAACCCGCGGACCCCATAGACCAGGGGTCTATAGCTACTGTGAAACTACAACTCCCAGCATGCTCCATTCACTTCCATGAACAGCAGAGCAAGTATGCATGCTGGGAGTTGTAGTTTTGCAACAGCTGGAGAGATGTATATTCCCTACCCCTGCTATAGACTATGCTTGTAGGATTTTACATTCCAAATTTTTCAAGCAGAATGGGGGAAGGAATCCCTAAATGATCATCAAATGCAGGTGTGACATAGCCTGATACACAGAGAATAGAACAGGATGCAGACAGCGCCGTACTCCATGTAGTGGTCAGACCAGGTACTACAGATCAATTACTATTCACTGATTCTGACCAGCCACTACACGGCTGATCTGTAGGGGTCCCTGATGTTGGACCCCACCAATGTTATATTGATGGCCTATCCTTAGGTCAATATTTCGAGCCCAGAAACCCCTAATATCTTTACAGTGAATGATTATTTTTTCCTTCTATTCCGAGTCTTGCCCCTGAGACTGAAAGGGCCGTCAGCTGTACAGAAGACGAGAGGAGGAAATGTCTTCTACATCCTCACTGCCTGGCACCACCTTTTACCATCTGTAAACATCTGCCCTGTAATTAGGGTATCATCCGGTTTGGACTCATTGTTGATATTACACGAACCAATGGCCAGTAAGCAGAAGGGAAAACACCTCCGGCAAAAGGTTACTTGGTAAAGGGGTTTAGTGGTGCCATTTCCTATTTCTGCTCCCGATGGCGTAAGATCCCTGGTACCACCCATCATAAATATTGTCCGGATACAGTAAACATGTAACTTGTGCAAGGGGAAGATAAGATTGGCATCTTTCTCCTGTCACCAGCTCCATTGCCCGGACAGCCCAGCATCGTCCTGTTGTAGGAAACTGCCCTACTGCGTTTCATCAACCCTCTTCTTGTTTCTTAAAGATCGACGATAGGAAATTAATCTGTAAACAGAACATGAAAAGACTTGTAATAACTCCAAGTGCCAGGTTAGATGTTGGGCGGCAGGAGGATGGAGGACTTTATTGTATGCAGCGGCTTTGAAGTGAACGGCCATTTTTCATTTTGTGGTGGTGTATTATTTAATGCAACTTTGTAGCCGTCAACGCCCCGTTATACAAAGTTCTACATGTCCTGCAAAAAGATACATTGTCTGCAGCCAACGCCAGAGGGAGCCCAGCGGCTTACCGCGTACCGTCCTATCAGTGCATTCAATGTGGGAACCTACCGGCACCCAACTATGTCGCTATAGGGGTTGCGGAGGTTAAGACACTACCGGGCCCTGGAGGCGGAGGGGGCCCAAGAGCCTCTTTGTAGCCTAATAAGAAACCATTATAATACACACCGTATTGTGATAGGGACTGGTTATAGATTTTGCAGGAGGTTCTGGTTACGCCCCTGTTATCAGTGGCATGAGCTTAGATGAGAAATTGGGCCATGATTTATATAAGGGCTGGGAATCCAGGCTGCACCTCCGCTTGTCACTAATGGTATGTCCCTAATAAGTCAATCATCTAAAACATTAATCACAGCTATTTGCATAATTAGTAATGAGAACGATTATATTATTAGGTGTGACGTGTATGACACCTAACGATAGGAATACATGCGATATAAACACTTGGAAGAATCCGGATATCTCTTCTTGTAGGCCTTGATGGCACTTTAGATTGGTAGGTAACCACTGGGTTTGCTGTCTGAGTGACCGCCTGTGCTGTACACGTATAAGAAGTGGTCACAAGATGTTCTCTCAGCGTTGCTGCTATGGACCAATCCCTGGTCTAACGTTCTGAACTTTTGGAATAATGGGGTGACCTCCCGGAGTCCAAAAAAGTGGACAAATCTCCGGGTCTGGCAAAACACTCCTGCATCTGTTGGGCTCCTGGCCATATTATATGTGATTTTTTTTTTCCAAAAAGGGGCAAGGCCACTGCTAAATTTTTGCAGCCCCCTCACACAGTGACTCTCCTGCATGCCAATATATAATAGGTGGAAAGTAAAACCCCTAAAGCCATGCCATGGACTCCCAAATTTTGGGACGCTATAAATCTCACTTTGCCCAGGAATGGTCCAATAACCTGGAATTGACGCCATGATACAAATTTGTATAAAACCAAGCAACCATTGAGTGGTTCGATAAGACGCTTCTGTGACGTTGCCGGGACCGTGATCTCCAATAGCATTTGGCGTCCTATAGAAGTGAACAAAGCGATGGTCACCCAAGCACACCAATATTGGGCCCCATACCCTCCTGATCACTAGTGGACCCAGTAATCAATCACCCAGCCATTGGACAAGTGGATAGGGGCTAGGGACTATCCCTTTAATGCTGACTCTCCACCCACCATAGAAAAGATCTGCCAGCAGAAAAAAATAACGTATTTTGTTGTGCTCAACATTTGACTTCCCTTGTAGACTTAGACTTGGTGCCATAATGGTGGCTGCAACACAAGAAGAAGCAGAAGCAGTAAAGTAGCCCGGTAAGCAATCTTCAGTCTACCCAGGACAAAGACGCTGATGAATCAGAGACGCCACCAATACTGCAAAGATTTCATCTGAAGGGTGAAAGGTCAATATAATAAAAGCAAGTCCTGCCTGTGCTAAACATTCCCTCCAAGTCTGTAAATAAAGGGATTAGGGAAAGGGGTGCAATGGTTTTAATAGGATGTAAAAACGCTCCATTTACTTTTATTACAAGTTCGGCCCCAGAGAGGAGGTCTCAGGCGAGAGGACTATACGGGCGAGCTACGAGCACCGCTCTATGGACATGCACAATGTGCTATGAGAGCCTCGATGTGATCGGAACGAGTGGAGAAACTGATCTCCTGTCCATACATAAGGATGGAATACAGAGATAATCATTGTTTAATACATATGCAAATCAGCCTTTAAGTGCACTGGGGGTGGGTCGGATTTACCAGATTTATTGCCTATAGATAAATGTGATACAGAGACAGAGACTGAAGTGTCGATCACTACTGAAGGGGAGATATTGGGCACCAATTCCAGAAGACAGTCAGAGTATTTGCAACAGGCTAAAGGCAAATCTGATAGATCAAGCCCCGCCCTTGATGCACTTACAGGTCGAGTTGCATATCCATAAAAAGAGGATTATCTCTGCATTGCTTCAGCAGTTTGTGGTCTCAGGGGTTTCTGCTCCTATTAAAGGACCCTACACAGCATTATTATTGCTTTCGGAGGAATTTTGGACTTGACAGACTCCCTTTAAGCCCCTCCTTATCTAAATGCAATTCCTGTTAAGCCTAAGGCGCTATCTTAAAGGAGTTGTTTAGTTTAGCAAATCGAATTAGCAGTTAAGAAATCAACATTAAGGACCTTCATCCACTAACCATCCTGGACAATGGCCACGATAAGGATACACATTCAATGAATGGGCAGGCAGAGAACTGTGTAATGCTTCATTTCTCCTGTGGAGGCACTGCAGGGAAATCTAGCGCTTGCTGCCAAATTACAGCCGATTGCTTGGGTGCGATCTGTAATAAAGGCAGCAATTCACATGATTCAGGTGACTCTATCTATCTATCTATCTATCTATCTATCTATCTATCTATCTAATATCTATCTGTCTCCTATCTATCTATCTATCTATCTATCTATCTATCTGTCTCCTATCTATCTATCTATCTATCTCCCTCCTATCTATCTATCTATCCATCTATCTATCTCCTATCTATCTATCTCCTATCTGTCTATCATCTATCTATCTATCTATCTATCTATCTATCTATCTATCTATCTATCTGTCTCCTATCTATCTATCTATCTGTCTCCTATCTATCTATCTATCTATCTATCTATCTATCTATGATGTGATATTCTGGGGTCCCCTTAAGCACCTACTGAACGATGCTAAGAAAACAGAATTCTTCCAAGAATAGCCTCCTGCTCCCGTGTATTACTGGATGAGTAGAGATATTTTTAGCACCTGTCGTATTTTTGTAAATTTTTGCATTGTTTGGATCTCACAGGAGAGATCCAGCCTGTGGTCATGATAGATCGTACGCCCGTCACTCACCTGTCACTCACAGCAGAGCTGGAATGTGAAGGTTCAAGTGGAAGCACAAAATGTACTGAATGTTCACTATAAGAGCGCGGCCACGCACACCTCCTAATATAGCATGGTCTGGGCAGAAGTCAGACTAGGAGCAAAACCTCAGCACATTCACTTTTATTATGGTTATTATTATTACTAATATTATTATGATTATTATTTTGATTAGAATTATTGTGCTCGCCAGGTCCCCACAAGCCTCGACTTCCCTGAACCCCGGATTTTTTAACAACTTCTGTCTACACAGCTTCTAAGGGGGTTGCAATTGCAATAGGAGAGCCATTGTAAAGAGTGACTCTGGAGGACTCTGTACTACATGGACACCCTTTCCAGGGACACCATTAAAGGCTGAGGCCCCACGTTGTGTAAATGCAGCTTTTTTTGTTGCAGATTTTGTTGCTATTTTTTGAGCCACAGCCAAGAATGGCTACAATAGAAATGGGAAATATATAGGACATTATTATACTTCTACCTTATGCTAAATCCACGCCTGGCTCTGGCTCAACAACATGGGGGCCTCAGCCTAACACTATGGCTTCTGTATTGTGCACTCAATACCTCTGCCATGTAAACAGCTGATCTGTAAGGGTGCCAGTTGTCAGGCCCCCACCAATCTGATCGTTATGACTTATGCCTAACATAGCAGAAACACAGGATCGGTTTGATTTTCACACGTGGGATCCTATTATTTCCATGATAAGCATCGGCAGAGGTGTCCACCAAATGTTTGTCCCCCTCTCGACATAGGAACGCCATCACTATCAGAATCACAAATCTTCCTCATTTATCCATAGACTTCAAGCAACCATGTAACAGTCTGTATTCTGCAGAGGGAAGTCACAGGAAACCAGGATTCCTCCATGACTTCTCTTCAGCTATGACAGGAGCCGTCCAGTCACCCAAATTCCCCAGATAGTTGAGCAGCAAATATTGCATTGCTCATACATACTGGGTTGGCAAATGTATCACCAAATAACTGCTCAGAGTTAGGTTACATTCACATAAAGCAAATCTATTACTGAAAATTCATGTGCATGTGCTTGATTTGCCCACACATGGATTTCTGCAAACAACAATTAGTAAAATGGAACTCCAGTAAATCCACCATGTATGAAACCTGGAAGACTTCTGTGCACCCTGTAATGGAGCCAAAAGTAATCTCTGCCAACTAGATGGACGGTACATGAAATTTGTTATTGCTAATCCCAACCTGCTTATACATATACAGTGAGAGTTTGCAGCACAATACCTGCACGGATTAGTATCTGCTAATGGGCAGCTGATTGTTCCTCCATATATTCACCACACGCTCCTGGCAGCCAGACCTGTTCTTCAAGTCAATGACATTCACATTCCTTAAAATTTCCATTTGTACACAGCTGTTTACCTTTAAAGTCCTGACCCCGGCCAGAAAAACAACTCCAATAAGAAAGCCCGCAGCAACTTCACTACTTAGTGCGTCACAAGTCTTATTCATCAGATATTCTTACACATTAAGACGCAGCCCAAGACTATTCAAGAAATCTGGGATTATGCGAGTGGAATCAGAATCTTACAGAAGCTTCTCTGATATACGGAAAATGTCATGTACATTTCATATTAGAAATCATTAGAATACATATCCAGAGTGATCCTGATCTGTAGAGCGTTCCCAGAAGTGTCACCCCAGCCCTGCAGATAGATAGGTTACTGTCACCAGACCCAGCATATCACCCCATCTCTGCAGATAGATAGGTTACTGTCACCAGACCCAGCATATCACCCCAGCCCTGCAGATAGATAGGTTACTGTCACCAGACCCAGCATATCACCCCAGTCCTGCAGATAGATAGGTTACTGACACCAGACCCAGCATATCACCCCATCTCTGCAGATAGATAGGTTACTGTCACCAGACCCAGCATATCACCCCATCTCTGCAGATAGATAGGTTACTGTCACCAGACCCAGCATATCACCCCAGCCCTGCAGATAGATAGGTTACTGTCACCAGACCCAGCATATCACCTCAGCCCTGCAGATAGATAGGTTACTGTCACCAGACCCAGCATATCACCCCATCTCTGCAGATAGATAGGTTACTGTCACCAGACCCAGCATATCACCCCAGCCCTGCAGATAGATAGGTTACTGTCACCAGACCCAGCATATCACCACATCTCTGCAGATAGATAGGTTACTGTCACCAGACCCAGCATATCACCCCATCTCTGCAGATAGATAGGTTACTGTCACCAGACCCAGCATATCACCCCAGCCCTGCAGATAGATAGGTTACTGTCACCAGACCCAGCATATCACCCCAGCCCTGCAGATAGATAGGTTACTGTCACCAGAACCAGCATATCACCCCAGCCCTGCAGATAGATAGGTTACTGTCACCAGACCCAGCATATCACCCCAGCCCTTCAGATAGATAGGTTACTGTCACCAGACCCCAGCATATCACCCCAGTCCTGCAGATAGATAGGTTACTGTCACCAGACCCCAGTATATCACCCCAGCCCTGCAGATAGATAGGTTACTGTCACCAGACCCAGCATATCACCCCAGCCCTGCAGATAGATAGGTTACTGTCACCAGAACCAGCATATCACCCCAGCCCTGCAGATAGATAGGTTACTGTCACCAGACCCAGCATATCACCCCAGCCCTGCAGATAGATAGGTTACTGTCACCAGAACCAGCATATCACCCCAGCCCTGCAGATAGATAGGTTACTGTCACCAGACCCAGCATATCACCCCAGCCCTTCAGATAGATAGGTTACTGTCACCAGACCCCAGCATATCACCCCAGTCCTGCAGATAGATAGGTTACTGTCACCAGACCCCAGTATATCACCCCAGCCCTGCAGATAGATAGGTTACTGTCACCAGACCCAGCATATCACCCCAGCCCTGCAGATAGATAGGTTACTGTCACCAGAACCAGCATATCACCCCAGCCCTGCAGATAGATAGGTTAGGGTGACCTGAATGGTGTCCTTCCCTTTTTGGAGTTTGTGCCTCCATTGCCAAAATATTCCCATTTGTGTCCATCTGCAAATGAGCTCTTTGTAACAATGAGGGTGACTCTAACCTATCTATCCACTGAGCTTGGTTGTCATGCTGGGTTCTGGTTCTGGTTCAGTATTTATATGTGACTTTTTCACATACATCTGTCTGTTTTTTCTCTGGATACATATGCACTATGGATGCATCACACCAATGCAAATCTATCGGTCTGTAAAAATAAAAAATACATGGCATCTGTGCATCATCCATTTCTGACATAAAAAAAAAAAAAAAAAAAAGAATAGGAAGTGAAAAAAGTTCAACCACAGATCGACCACAAAGAGCACGTGGCCCAAAAATAAGCAGGGACATGTCCGTGATAATCACAGACACCACATGTGAATGAGGCCTAAGAATTTAACAGGGACTGCACCTAAGTTCTAGGAACAACCACTAAAACTCTGTATACAATGCCAACCTATAAGAGTTTTATTGGGATTTTAGTCACCCCCCACAGGGCGTCCACTTCTCTGTTACACCTTCTTCTGTTAGCTGGGTAGAAACCAGTATGAGGTCCTGAATAACAAGTCTCCCTAGTTAAGAAATATCAGACCTATTCACAAGTCCATGATAAGGAAATTCAGATTTAATAGAGAAGATCCACTGTCCAGGACCATCCTCTATAAAAAACTGGCTACAACGAGCGCCTCACTGTCTGGAGGACCCATCATACCATATGCAATACACAAGCAGCTGATTTGGAGGAGAACCGTGTAATACTTCATTTTTCCTGTGGAGGTGCTGTAGAGAAACTACACACTTGTTGCAAAGTTCCTTCACAGATTCCAAGGGTCCCTGAAGCGGGATTTACTATGTTGGAGGGATAAAGGTTCCCACTACCACCATATCAGTTGGGTTCTTGCTTTTGCAGAAATACAGTAGATATAACTAAGACAATGCAAACAAAGAACTTAACGTAAGAAGACAAAATAGAAAAGCCATCATAGTATCTACAGTAAAGACTTCAAAGTCACAGGTTGTACAGGTCATCTTTAATGGCAGGGTATGAGTAAAGTTATGTCTCTGCCCATGCCCGCTTCCCTCATACCCGCTCGCCTCCATGACGCACAGGAATGTTAATTCTAACCCCTTCAGGACACCTAATACATTAAAATATTTCACACGGCAAAGTTTCCTTCTATTTTTCTACTTTACTCCAGAGATATGAACAAGGTTCCTCAATTATACAAGACATCTTGGAGACTTCCCCTTTCTGCTACTTGGTAAATTTATGTGCAAATCACAGTAAAATCTCAAGGGCTCGTGTTAAAACTACAATTACCAACAAAATGACCGACACGGTCGTCTGTGAATTTTTTCCCTCCTTAGGGGACAACTAAGGTTGCATTGCAGTAATTCTCATGCAACTTAATTTTGCCAAGGAGCCGTAGACTCCGAGCAGCATTTTACCATCTCAGTCTGAGGCCACACGTTGCGTTTCTTGTTGCAGTTTTTGCAGAGCTTTTTTGAGCCAAAGCCAGGAGTGGATTTGACAGAAGGGAGAAGTAGAAGAACTTCCTATATTCCTTATTCCTTTTGAAGCCACTCTTGGCTTTGGGTGGAACAAAACAGAAAAAGCAGCTTTACTGAAATTCAGGGAAATGTTTATAATTCGTGGCTTGGAGCTACTGCGGTCAGTTAACATTTAGTCTGTGATCTGCTCAATAAGCTATAGTTCCTTTACACTAAAGGCTCCATGTTCCTGGGCTGTACAGTAGATGTTGGCTCATCTCTGACATCACTTCCTGCTGTGCAGCCATTGGCTGAAGCTGCACCTCACAGACTTCCTGTTTTGCCCGCCCACTGCATGAGTTCTATACATAGTAGCAGTAATACAGAGAGATATTGGCTCCATTCATGTAATTCTTCCCATTTTCTGTCCAAATATAGGAGGAAACAGCTAAAAAGAAGGTGACTGCTCACTACAGGGCTAAAAATTATCTAGAAATGTCAGAATACTTTAATCATTGGTCATCAGTGCCTCATGGGCCAGCAAATCTTTCTCCCATAGACAAAAGGACCATTGGAACCCATTAGATCCAACTAGATCACAACCAGTCCCAACCCAAGACCCATCACCGACTCTATAAAATTATGCAATGGAACAAACTAGTCCAGTGCTATACAATGTATCCTGCTCCTGGCACTGGAAATACACAATAGTTATTGTCTTAGTTCTGTGCCACGGCAGATGGCAGCTACACTCCAGAATTTCCATAGCTGCCACCAGCTATACACCTAGATCAGAGAATGGAGAATATTAGAGATGAGCGAACACTAAAATGTTCGAGGTTCGAAATTCGATTCGAACAGCCGCTCAATGTTCGTGTGTTCGAACGGGTTTCGAACCCCATTATAGTCTATGGGGAACAGATACTCGTTAAGGGGGAAACCCAAATCCGTGTCTGGAGGGTCACCAAGTCCACTATGACACCCCAGGAAATGATGCCAACACCTCTGGAATGACACTGGGACAGCAGGGGAAGCATGTCTGGGGGCATCTAACACACCAAAGACCCTCTATTACCCCAACATCACAGCCTAACAACTACACACTTTACACACTCAATACCACCTCTCTGACAGTAGGAAAACACCTTGAAACATGTGTATTTGGCACTTGCAGTGAGGAGAGCTTGTCACCAGCAGTGAATTTGGCCCTTGTAGTAAGTTGAGGTTGGCACCAACATTTGTTTTGAAAATCAGGGTGGATTGAGCCTCTAACCAGCAGAGTTTGGGCAAATTCATGGTGGAGGGAGCCTCTAAAAACCCCAGTTTGGACCAATTCATGGTGGAGGGAGCCTCTAACCAGCCCAGTTTGGGCAAATTCATGGTGGAGGGAGCCTCTAAAAAACCCAGTTTGGACCAATTCATGGTGGAGGGAGCCTCTAACCAGCCCAGTTTGGGCAAATTCATGGTGGAGGGAGCCTCTAACCAGCCCAGTTTGGACCAATTAATGGTGGAGGGAGCCTCTAACCAGCCCAGTTTGGACCAATTAATGGTGGAGGGAGCCTCTAACCACCCCAGTTTGGACCAATTCATGGTGGAGGGAGCCTCTAAACAGCCCAGTTTGGGCAAATTCATGGTGGAGGGAGCCTCTAAAAAACCCAGTTTGGACCAATTCATGGTGGAGGGAGCCTCTAACCAGCCCAGTTTGGACCAATTAATGGTGGAGGGAGCCTCTAAACAGCCAAGTTTGGACCAATTCATGGTGGAGGGAGCCTCTAAAAACCCCAGTTTGGACCAATTCATGGTGGAGGGAGCCTCTAACCAGCCCAGTTTGGGCAAATTCATGGTGGAGGGAGCCTCTAAACAGCCCAGTTTGGGCAAATTCATGGTGGAGGGAGCCTCTAACCAGCCCAGTTTAGACCAATTAATGGTGGAGGGAGCCTCTAACCAGCCCAGTTTGGACCAATTAATGGTGGAGGGAGCCTCTAACCAGCCCAGTTTGGACCAATTAATGGTGGAGGGAGCCTCTAACCACCCCAGTTTGGACCAATTCATGGTGGAGGGAGCCTCTAACCAGCCCAGTTTGGACCAATTCATGGTGGAGGGAGCCTCTAAAAAACCCAGTTTGGACCAATTCATGGTGGAGGGAGCCTCTAAACAGCCCAGTTTGGGCAAATTCATGGTGGAGGGAGCCTCTAAACAGCCCAGTTTGGGCAAATTCATGGTGGAGGGAGCCTCTAACCAGCCCAGTTTGGACCAATTAATGGTGGAGGGAGCCTCTAACCAGCCCAGTTTGGACCAATTAATGGTGGAGGGAGCCTCTAACCACCCCAGTTTGGACCAATTCATGGTGGAGGGAGCCTCTAAACAGCCAAGTTTGGACCAATTCATGGTGGAGGGAGCCTCTAAAAACCCCAGTTTGGACCAATTCATGGTGGAGGGAGCCTCTAACCAGCCCAGTTTGGGCAAATTCATGGTGGAGGGAGCCTCTAAACAGCCCAGTTTGGGCAAATTCATGGTGGAGGGAGCCTCTAAAAAACCCAGTTTGGACCAATTCATGGTGGAGGGAGCCTCTAAACAGCCAAGTTTGGACCAATTCATGGTGGAGGGAGCCTCTAAACAGCCAAGTTTGGACCAATTCATGGTGAAGGGAGCCTCTAAAAACCCGTTTGGACCAATTCATGGTGGAGGGAGCCTCTAACCAGCCCAGTTTGGGCAAATTCATGGTGGAGGGAGCCTCTAAACAGCCCAGTTTGGGCAAATTCATGGTGGAGGGAGCCTCTAACCAGCCCAGTTTGGACCAATTAATGGTGGAGGGAGCCTCTAACCAGCCCAGTTTGGACCAATTAATGGTGGAGGGAGCCTCTAACCAGCCCAGTTTGGACCAATTAATGGTGGAGGGAGCCTCTAACCACCCCAGTTTGGACCAATTCATGGTGGAGGGAGCCTCTAACCAGCCCAGTTTGGGCAAATTCATGGTGGAGGGAGCCTCTAACCAGCCCAGTTTGGACCAATTAATGGTGGAGGGAGCCTCTAACCAGCCCAGTTTGGACCAATTAATGGTGGAGGGAGCCTCTAACCACCCCAGTTTGGACCAATTCATGGTGGAGGGAGCCTCTAAACAGCCAAGTTTGGACCAATTCATGGTGGAGGGAGCCTCTAAAAACCCCAGTTTGGACCAATTCATGGTGGAGGGAGCCTCTAACCAGCCCAGTTTGGGCAAATTCATGGTGGAGGGAGCCTCTAAACAGCCCAGTTTGGGCAAATTCATGGTGGAGGGAGCCTCTAACCAGCCCAGTTTGGACCAATTAATGGTGGAGGGAGCCTCTAACCAGCCCAGTTTGGACCAATTAATGGTGGAGGGAGCCTCTAACCACCCCAGTTTGGACCAATTCATGGTGGAGGGAGCCTCTAACCAGCCCAGTTTGGACCAATTCATGGTGGAGGGAGCCTCTAAAAAACCCAGTTTGGACCAATTCATGGTGGAGGGAGCCTCTAAACAGCCCAGTTTGGGCAAATTCATGGTGGAGGGAGCCTCTAAACAGCCCAGTTTGGGCAAATTCATGGTGGAGGGAGCCTCTAACCAGCCCAGTTTGGACCAATTAATGGTGGAGGGAGCCTCTAACCAGCCCAGTTTGGACCAATTAATGGTGGAGGGAGCCTCTAACCACCCCAGTTTGGACCAATTCATGGTGGAGGGAGCCTCTAAACAGCCAAGTTTGGACCAATTCATGGTGGAGGGAGCCTCTAAAAACCCCAGTTTGGACCAATTCATGGTGGAGGGAGCCTCTAACCAGCCCAGTTTGGGCAAATTCATGGTGGAGGGAACCTCTAACCAGCCCAGTTTGGGCAAATTCATGGTGGAGGGAGCCTCTAAACAGCCCAGTTTGGGCAAATTCATGGTGGAGGGAGCCTCTAACCAGCCCAGTTTGGACCAATTAATGGTGGAGGGAGCCTCTAACCAGCCCAGTTTGGACCAATTAATGGTGGAGGGAGCCTCTAACCACCCCAGTTTGGACCAATTCATGGTGGAGGGAGCCTCTAAACAGCCAAGTTTGGACCAATTCATGGTGGAGGGAGCCTCTAAAAACCCCAGTTTGGACCAATTCATGGTGGAGGGAGCCTCTAACCAGCCCAGTTTGGGCAAATTCATGGTGGAGGGAGCCTCTAAACAGCCCAGTTTGGGCAAATTCATGGTGGAGGGAGCCTCTAACCAGCCCAGTTTGGACCAATTAATGGTGGAGGGAGCCTCTAACCAGCCCAGTTTGGACCAATTAATGGTGGAGGGAGCCTCTAACCACCCCAGTTTGGACCAATTCATGGTGGAGGGAGCCTCTAACCACCCCAGTTTGGACCAATTCATGGTGGAGGGAGCCTCTAAAAAACCCAGTTTGGACCAATTCATGGTGGAGGGAGCCTCTAAACAGCCCAGTTTGGGCAAATTCATGGTGGAGGGAGCCTCTAAACAGCCCAGTTTGGACCAATTAATGGTGGAGGGAGCCTCTAACCAGCCCAGTTTGGACCAATTAATGGTGGAGGGAGCCTCTAACCACCCCAGTTTGGACCAATTCATGGTGGAGGGAGCCTCTAAACAGCCAAGTTTGGACCAATTCATGGTGGAGGGAGCCTCTAAAAACCCCAGTTTGGACCAATTCATGGTGGAGGGAGCCTCTAACCAGCCCAGTTTGGGCAAATTCATGGTGGAGGGAGCCTCTAAACAGCCCAGTTTGGGCAAATTCATGGTGGAGGGAGCCTCTAAAAAACCCAGTTTGGACCAATTCATGGTGGAGGGAGCCTCTAAACAGCCAAGTTTGGACCAATTCATGGTGGAGGGAGCCTCTAAACAGCCAAGTTTGGACCAATTCATGGTGAAGGGAGCCTCTAAAAACCCGTTTGGACCAATTCATGGTGGAGGGAGCCTCTAACCAGCCCAGTTTGGGCAAATTCATGGTGGAGGGAGCCTCTAAACAGCCCAGTTTGGGCAAATTCATGGTGGAGGGAGCCTCTAACCAGCCCAGTTTGGACCAATTAATGGTGGAGGGAGCCTCTAACCAGCCCAGTTTGGACCAATTAATGGTGGAGGGAGCCTCTAACCAGCCCAGTTTGGACCAATTAATGGTGGAGGGAGCCTCTAACCACCCCAGTTTGGACCAATTCATGGTGGAGGGAGCCTCTAACCAGCCCAGTTTGGGCAAATTCATGGTGGAGGGAGCCTCTAACCAGCCCAGTTTGGACCAATTAATGGTGGAGGGAGCCTCTAACCAGCCCAGTTTGGACCAATTAATGGTGGAGGGAGCCTCTAACCACCCCAGTTTGGACCAATTCATGGTGGAGGGAGCCTCTAAACAGCCAAGTTTGGACCAATTCATGGTGAAGGGAGCCTCTAAAAACCCGTTTGGACCAATTCATGGTGGAGGGAGCCTCTAACCAGCCCAGTTTGGGCAAATTCATGGTGGAGGGAGCCTCTAAACAGCCCAGTTTGGGCAAATTCATGGTGGAGGGAGCCTCTAACCAGCCCAGTTTGGACCAATTAATGGTGGAGGGAGCCTCTAAAAAACCCAGTTTGGACCAATTCATGGTGGAGGGAGCCTCTAACCAGCCCAGTTTGGGCAAATTCATGGTGGAGGGAGCCTCTAAACAGCCCAGTTTGGGCAAATTCATGGTGGAGGGAGCCTCTAACCAGCCCAGTTTGGACCAATTAATGGTGGAGGGAGCCTCTAAAAAACCCAGTTTGGACCAATTCATGGTGGAGGGAGCCTCTAACCAGCCCAGTTTGGGCAAATTCATGGTGGAGGGAGCCTCTAAACAGCCCAGTTTGGGCAAATTCATGGTGGAGGGAGCCTCTAACCAGCCCAGTTTGGACCAATTAATGGTGGAGGGAGCCTCTAAAAAACCCAGTTTGGACCAATTCATGGTGGAGGGAGCCTCTAAACAGCCCAGTTTGGGCAAATTCATGGTGGAAGGAGCCTCTAACCAGCAGAGTTGTGGGAAAGCAGGGTGGAGGGAGCCTCTAACCAGCAGAGTTGGTGGAAATCAGGGTGGAGGGAGCCTCTAACCAGCAGAGTTGGGGGAAATCATGTTGGAGGGAGCCTAGTATTAGCAGAATTGTGCAACGCTTATGGTGGATGAGTATGAGGATGCGGAGGAATTGGAGAGGTTGAGTACAGACATGGAGTTTCATGTTGGGGTGCTTTACACAGGTGGGCACAAAAATGACGGCTCTACCCAGTGGTGGTTCATTTTTATCAAAGTGAGCCGGTCGGCACTCTCAGCTGACAGACGGGTGCGCTTGTCAGTGATGATGCCACCGGCTGCACTGAACACCCTCTCAGATAGGACGCTGGCGGCAGGACAGGACAGCACCTCCAAGGCATATAGGGCAAGTTCAAGCCACAGGTCCAACTTCGACACCCAATACGTGTAGGGCGCAGAGGGGTCGGAGAGGACAGGGCTGTGGTCGGAAAGGTATTCCCGCAACATGCGCCTATACTTCTCACGCCTGGTGACACTAGGACCCTCCGTGGCGGCACTTTGGCGAGGGGGTGCCATCAAGGTGTCCCAGACCTTAGACAGTGTGCCCCTCGTTTGTGTGGACCGGTGAGAACTTGGTTGCCTACTGGAGGAACTGCCCTCCCTGCCGCCAACGTCACATGCTGGAAACATCTCCATCATATTCTGCACCAATTGCCTGTGGCAAGCATTGATGCGATTGGCCCTCCCCTCTACCGGAATAAAAGACGAGATGTTGTTTTTATACCGGGGGTCAAGGATAGCAAAGATCCAGTACTGGTTGTCCTCCATGATTTTGACAATACGCTTGTCGGTTGTAAAGCACCCCAACATGAACTCAGCCATGTCTGCCACAGTGTTAGTTGGCATGACTCCTCTGGCCCCACCGGAAAGTTCAATCTCCATTTCCTCCTCATCCTCCATGTCTACCCATCCGCGCTGCAACAATGGGACGATTCGAAGTTGCCCGGAAGCCTCCTGTATCACCATCACATCATCGGACAACTCTTCTTCCTCCTCCTCCTCCTCCTCCTCCTCCATTAAACGCAGTGAAGCGGACAGATGTGTGGACCTACTCTCCAGCTGTGACGGATCGGATGCTATCCCTAACTCCTCTGTGTGATCTGAGTTATCCCTGATGTCAATCAGGGATTCTCTCAGAACACACAAGAGCGGGATTGTAAGGCTCACCATCGCATCCTCAGAGCTCACCCTCCTTGTGGACTCCTCAAAGACCCGTAGGATGTCACAAAGGTCTCTCATCCATGGCCACTCATGGATGTGAAACTGAGGCAGCTGACTTTGTGGCACCCTAGGGTTTTGTAGCTGGTATTCCATCAAAGGTCTCTGCTGCTCAACCACTCTATTCAACATCTGAAACGTTGAGTTCCAGCGTGTGGGGACGTCGCACAAAAGCCGGTGTTGTGGCACATGCAGGCGTTGCTGGAGAGATTTTAAGCTAGCAGCGGCTACTGTCGACTTGCGAAAGTGGGCGCACATGCGCCGCACTTTCACCAGTAGCTCTGGAACATTGGGGTAGCTCTTTAGGAAACGTTGCACCACTAGGTTGAAGACGTGGGCCAGGCATGGAACATGTTGGAGTCCGGCAAGCTCCAGAGCTGCTACCAGGTTCCGGCCGTTATCACAAACGACCATGCCTGGGCCCAGGTGCAGCGGCTCAAACCATATTGCCGTCTCATCGAGGAGGGCATCCCTCACCTCGGAGGCAGTGTGCTGTCTGTCCCCCAAGCTGATCAGCTTCAGCACAGCCTGCTGACGTCTACCAACGCCAGTGCTGCAACGTTTCCAACTCGTAGCTGGGGTCAATCTAACAGCGGAGGAGGAGGCGGTGGCGGAGGAGGAGGCGGTGGCGGAGGAGGAGGCGGTAGAGGAGGAGGAGGAGGGGGGTGTTCTTCTCGTGTCCCTGCCAGGAATGTTAGGCGGGGAGACGAGGTACACCGGGCCAGTTTGGGAAGCAGTCCCAGCCTCAACTACATTCACCCAGTGTGCCGTCAGTGAAATGTAGCGTCCCTGTCCGCATGCACTTGTCCACGCGTCGGTGGTCAAGTGGACCTTTGTGCAAAGCGCGGAACTAAGGGCCCGCCTGATGTTGAGTGACACGTGCTGGTGCAAGGCGGGGACGGCACACCGGGAGAAGTAGTGACGGCTAGGGACGGCATAGCGAGGTGCCGCAGTTGCCATCAGGTCCAGGAAGGCGGGAGTTTCAACAAGCCGGAACGCCAACATCTCCTGGGCCAGCAGTTTAGCGATGTTGGCGTTCAAGGCTTGCGCGTGTGGGTGGTTAGCAGTGTATTTCTGCCGCCGCTCCAATGTCTGAGAGATGGTGGGTTGTTGTAAAGAAACGCCTGATGGTGCCTTTGATGGTGCAGGAGAAGGAGATAAGACAGGACCAGGGGAGGATGAGGTAGAAGTCAACAAAGTGGCGGAGGCAGATGAAGTGGTGTCCTGGCTCGTCCTCTGGAGTGCATCGCCAGCACAGTCAGCAGTGGCAGTGGCAGAGGCAGAGGCAGTGGCAGAGGCAGTGGCAGTGGCGTGAACGGCAGGCGGCCTTTGTCCTGCCGTTGCTGCCTGCCACTGATTCCAGTGCTTGGATTCCAAATGACGGCGCATTGAAGTGGTGGACAGGTTGCTCTTCTCAGAGCCCCTAATCAATTTCGAGAGGCAAATTGTGCAGACAACACTATATCTGTCCTCGGCGCATTCCTTGAAAAAACTCCACACCTTCGAGAAACGTGCCCTCGAGGTGGGAGTTTTTCGGGGCTGGGTACGAACTGGAACATCTTGGGAGATTCCGGGTGTGGCCTGGCTTCGCCTAAGCTGCTGACCTCTGCCTCTGCCTCTAGCTACCCTTTTTGGTGCTGCACCTGCCTCAACATCCACACTACTTTCCCCGCTTGACATCCCCCCTGTCCAGGTCGGGTCAGTGTCCTCATCATCCACCACTTCCTCTTCCAACTCCTGTCTCATCTCCTCCTCCCGCACAATGCGCCGGTCAACTGGATGCCCTGACGGCAACTGCGTCACATCATCGTCGATGAGGGTGGGTTGCTGGTCATCCACCACCAAATCGAACGGAGATGGAGGAGACTCTAGTGTTTGAGCATCTGGACACAGATGCTCCTCTGTTAGGTTCGTGGAATCGTGACGTGGAGAGGCAGGTTGAGGGACAATGAAAGGAGCGGAGAACAGCTCTGGGGAGCAGGGACAGTTTGGGTTATTGTTCTGTAAAGCTTCGGAATTTTGGGAGGAAGGAAGACAAGACTGTTGGGTAATAGGAGGAGAGGAGGCAGAGTCTGACTGGCTGCTGGACAATGTGCTGTAAGCGTTCTCTGACAGCCATTGCAAGACCTGTTCCTGGTTCTCGGGCCTACTAAGGTTTGTACCCTGCAGTTTAGTTAATGTGGCAAGCAACCCTGGCACTGTGGAGTGGCGCAATGCTTGCTGCCCCACAGGAGTAGGCACGGGACGCCCTGTGGCTTCACTGCTACCTTGCTCCCCAGAACCATTCCCCCGACCTCGCCCACGGCCTCGTCCACGTCCCTTTCCGGGAGCCTTGCGCATTTTGAATTCCTAGTTAGAAATTGGCACTGTATACCAGTAGTAAAAATTGTGGGTGCACGTAACCCCAATATATTCTTTGAATTCCCAGTCAGACACTGGCACTATATGGCAGTAGCAAGAAATGAGGGTATTTGTATTCCCAATATATTCTTTGAATTCCCAGTCAGACAATGGCACTGTATACCAGTAGTAAAAATTGTGGGTGCACGTAACCCCAATATATTCTTTGAATTACCAGTCAGAAACTGGCACTATATGGCAGTAGCAAGAAATGAGGGTATTTATAACCCCAATATATTCTTTGAATTCCCAGTCAGACAATGGCACTGTATACCAGTAGTAAAAATTGTGGGTGCACGTAACCCCAATATATTCTTTGAATTACCAGTCAGAAACTGGCACTATATGGCAGTAGCAAGAAATGAGGGTATTTGTATTCCCAATATACTCTTTGAATTCCCAGTCAGACAATGGCACTGTATACCAGTAGTAAAAATTGTGGGTGCACGTAACCCCAATATATTCTTTGAATTACCAGTCAGAAACTGGCACTATATGGCAGTAGCAAGAAATGAGGGTATTTATAACCCCAATATATTCTTTGAATTCCCAGTCAGACAATGGCACTGTATACCAGTAGTAAAAATTGTGGGTGCACGTAACCCCAATATATTCTTTGAATTCCCAGTCAGAAACTGGCACTATATGGCAGTAGCAAGAAATGAGGGTATTTGTATTCCCAATATACTCTTTGAATTCCCAGTCAGACAATGGCACTGTATACCAGTAGTAAAAATTGTGGGTGCACGTAACCCCAATATATTCTTTGAATTCCCAGTCAGACACTGGCACTATATGGCAGTAGCAAGAAATGAGGGTATTTGTATTCCCAATATATTCTTTGAATTCCCAGTCAGACAATGGCACTGTATACCAGTAGTAAAAATTGTGGGTGCACGTAACCCCAATATATTCTTTGAATTACCAGTCAGAAACTGGCACTATATGGCAGTAGCAAGAAATGAGGGTATTTATAACCCCAATATACTCTTTGAATTCCCAGTCAGACAATGGCACTGTATACCAGTAGTAAAAATTGTGGGTGCACGTAACCCCAATATATTCTTTGAATTACCAGTCAGAAACTGGCACTATATGGCAGTAGCAAGAAATGAGGGTATTTATAACCCCAATATATTCTTTGAATTCCCAGTCACACAATGGCACTGTATACCAGTAGTAAAAATTGTGGGTGCACGTAACCCCAATATATTCTTTGAATTCCCAGTCAGACACTGGCACTATATGGCAGTAGCAAGAAATGAGGGTATTTGTATTCCCAATATATTCTTTGAATTCCCAGTCAGACAATGGCACTGTATACCAGTAGTAAAAATTGTGGGTGTATATAGCCCCAATTCTATTGCTAGGGGACTTGCAGGGTATTTCTGGGGTGAAGGTGGGGGGGCACACCGTTGGAACGGGTATCGGGGTATATATCGGGTATACGGGAATACACTGACAGTGTATTCCATTCAGGATCCTGGGAAAGCTGGGTTGCGGCGATTGAGCCCGTCAGTGCCACGTTACACTGACAAGCTTCTCCCTGGAATTTAGCTCTTACAAGAGCTGTTGGTTGTCTTCTCCTTCCTATCCTAGCCTGTCCCTGCCTACCCAGAATCTAAGCCCTAGCTAGCTGGACGGAAACCTCCGTCCTCGGTGAATTGCAAGCTCAGAATGACGCGAAGCTGGGCGGCGCTGTTCTTTTAAATTAGAGGTCACATGTTTTCGGCAGCCAATGGGTTTTGCCTACTTTTTTCAACGTCACCGGTGTCGTAGTTCCTGTCCCACCTACCCTGCGCTGTTATTGGAGCAAAAAAGGCGCCAGGGAAGGTGGGAGGGGAATCGAGTAATGGCGCACTTTACCACGCGGTGTTCGATTCGATTCGAACATGCCGAACAGCCTAATATCCGATCGAACATGAGTTCGATAGAACACTGTTCGCTCATCTCTAGAGAATATCTCTGGGCACATGTTCTTTATTTATTAACTGAGACAGATGACATATTTTGGTAATTGTCACTACGGAACTCAATATTATCAAATATATATCCACAATGAGACCGTTCCCCCGCCCTGGACATGATAGAAAGGTATGTCCCACAATTGAGTTCTTATGCCGGGATTAATATAGACTGTGGCTGGTGCAAGGAATTATTACAAGGCTCCAGTTATGTGGTGGGAGTTCTAATAAGTTTGTTGGGCAGAGGCTTCACCACCCTGGTTCACTTTACTCTCTTCCTGCTCCACCAATTTTTGCAAAAAGTGTAGACCAGGGGTAGGGAACCTTCGGCTCTCCAGCTGCTGTGAAACTACAACTCCCAGCATGCTCCATTCACTTCCATGGGTGTTCCAAGAACTGAAGAAAGTATGCATGCTGGGAGTTGTAGTTTTGCAACAGTTGGAGAGCCGTACGTTCCCTACCCCTGGTGTAGAGCAAGGAGAGTACCAGAAGGGGTTAATAAATTCCCTCCACTGGATCTAATTGTGTCCATCGGGGTTACATCAGGTTTTCTGTAATTTTTGATAATAAAGGATCAGCAAATATGGAACTATTGCATAAGAACAGGACTGGACAAAAATGTCGCAGTGGGATCTGGCACCAATGTCAGGAGCTGGCCATTCATCAAACGTCACACAACTATGCCTATGGAATGACTCACTAATAGCAATATGTCCCCTAGCCTCAGCCACATAACTGAATTAACCCATCCAGACTAATGACCTCGGGATGTTATGCAATTGCCTAAAGAAAAAAAAAATCAAGTTAATTACAAGCGTGGACACAAGTACAAGGGGTCATCGAGACTAATGGGAAAAAAGTCTAATAATTGTAGGATTAAAACCTACTCAAATCTCCAACACAGATTTGTGCACGTTCACCAAGGACTGCGTATTACATGCCTGCAAGAGCGGAGGATTCGCCAGCTTCACGACAAGGCGCAGACAAATCCTTTGTGGGGTCAGGAGCCTCTTAGGAAATCTTCGTCAGGTTGAAACCCACATTTTGTATGACACAATTGCCGTGAAATTGATAGCTAGCCACAAAAACAGCTGAAACGTCAAGCCTATATAATAGTAGCATAAAGTGCCTATATAATAGTGCCATACAGTTGTAGCATAATAGTGCCTATATAATAGTGCCATACAGTTGTAGCATAATAGTGCCATACATTTGTAGCATAATAGTGCCTATATAATAGTGCCATACAGTTGTAGCATAAAGTGCCTATATAATAGTGCCATACAGTTGTAGCATAATAGTGCCTATATAATAGTGCCATACAGTTGCATAATACTAGTGCCTATATAATACTGCCATACAGTTGTAGCATAATAGTGCCATACATTTGTAGCATAATAGTGCCTATATAATAGTGCCATACAGTTGTAGCCTAATAGTGCCTATATAATAGTGCCATACATTTGTAGCATAATAGTGCCTATATAATAGTGCCATACAGTTGCATCATACTAGTGCCTATATAATAGTGCCATATAGTTGTAGCATAATAGTGCCATACATTTGTAGCATAATAGTGCCTATATAATAGTGCCATACAGTTGTAGCATAATAGTGCCTATATAATAGTGCCATACAGTTGCATCATACTAGTGCCTATATAATAGTGCCATATAGTTGTAGCATAATAGTGCCATACATTTGTAGCATAATAGTGCCTATATAATAGTGCCATACAGTTGTAGCATAATAGTGCCTATATAATAGTGCCATACAAATGTAGCATAATAGTGCCTATATAATAGTGCCATACAGTTGCATCATACTAGTGCCTATATAATAGTGCCATATAGTTGTAGCATAAGTGCCATACAGTTGCATCATACTAGTGCCATACAGTTGTAGCATAAGAGTGCCTATATAATAGTGCCATACAGTTGCATCATACTAGTGCCTATATAATAGTGCCATATAGTTGTAGCATAAGTGCCATACAGTTGCATCATACTAGTGCCATACAGTTGTAGCATAAGAGTGCCTATATAATAGTGCCATACAGTTGCATCATACTAGTGCCATACAGTTGTAGCATAAGAGTGCCTATATAATAGTGCCATACAGTTGCATCATACTAGTGTCATACAGTTGTAGTGTACTAGTCCCATAATAGCGCCAAGCAGTAAAAAAAAAAAAAAAGTTTACTAGATATGGTTTGTGGCATCGCACAGATTGGTAAAATGCCTACCCTGAAATCTAAACCTATAAGAAAACCTCATTATTAGGCCAAGACCACACTGAGACTTTCTCTAGCGCTACTTGATTTTTAACTCTTGAGTAACACTCGGCTCCGCACAAGACTGCAGATAACTCATTGCATGCGTTTGCCCTGTATCAGTAGCTCAATAGTTAAAATGAAGTAATACAGATACAAAAAGTCAGCGTGCGCCCTGCCGAATACGTCACAGTACTGTGGGAGCTGCACTTTATGTGTCAGTATGTCGTACACTGTGTCATATAGGCTAGCGTATGTCTAACCAGATTCATACACAGAGGCCTGGGAAACTTATCTATACATATGTGTAAGGAAACAAGTCAGATCATATTGTATGGAAGCCCCCGGGGAGAACACACGTGGGGGCGAGCTGTCACTTCTTGTAAAGGATAATATACTTCCCAAACAGTATTATGTACAAATAGTATCATACAAAGTCTACAGAATACTGCCAAACTGTGCCCATATAATACTTAACGGTACTAAGCCTAGATAGTGCCATACGCTGAACACATAATAGCACTGCACAGAAGGCACATAATAGCGCTGAATAATGAACACATACTGTAGCAGTGCTATACAGTGAACACATAATAGTGCCAAACAGTGAACCTATAATAGTGCTGAACATACAATTGTGCCTTACAGTAGACACATAATAATGCCATACAGTGAACATTAATGTGTGCCTTAAAGTAAATAAAGTGCAATGCCTTAAAATGTAGACATAATAGTGCCGTACTGTGGATGCTGTACAGTGAACATATAGTCGAGTGCCTTACAGTAAACACATTATAATGCCATAAAGTGAACACATAATAGTGCCACATAGTGAACATACATTTGTGCCCTACTGATAACATATTATGATGCCATACAGTTATTACAAACCAATCTTCCCATTTCCCCTATATAAAGGTAGAATGCCTGCAGGGGTGCACAACCGGACTGGAGATGCCATTCTGTGCAGACCCCAAATATCTGAACACAGACTTGCCTGTCAGCGCCCCAGTGCTCCAGGAAAACATGGCGCTCACAAAAAACCAGAAGTGCAAGTGTCTTAGAAGAGAATACCATTTTATGTTTGTTGCCCCCAGACCGAAATATAGTATCACTTCCAACATAATAGTGCCAACCAGTACATAACACTGCCATATAGCGCCTCAGCACCACCCCATACAGTACTGCGGAGACCCCTCAAAGAAAACAGTCACCAATCTTATAGCTTAGCCCTATGGCTTATAAGCAGAAAACAAAGTACATAGAACAGAAAGATTCCAAGTAACTTATGAGACGAAACATTAGTGAAGGAGATGGTCTTATCGCAGGCCGAGGTGTGCAAGAATTCCACAGAACACACAGGTCTTAGCCAAAACATGCATGCCGCCTCTTGTTCTCTGGATGCCGCCTCTTGTTCTCTGGATGCCGCCTCTTGTTCTCTGGACGCCGACTCTCGCTCTCTGGACGCCGACTCTCGCTCTCTGGACGCCGACTCTCGCTCTCTGGACGCCGACTCTCGCTCTCTGGACGCCGACTCTCGCTCTCTGGACGCCGACTCTCGCTCTCTGGACGCCGACTCTCGCTCTCTGGACGCCGACTCTCGCTCTCTGGACGCCGACTCTCCTTCTCTGGACGCCGACTCTCCTTCTCTGGACGCCGACTCTCCTTCTCTGGACGCCGACTCTCCTTCTCTGGATGCCGCCTCTTGTTCTCTGGATGCCATCTTCCACCTTTAAGGGCTTCTTTTTCCTTCTACTGTTTTAAACACATCAATACAAGTCTTTTCTTGACTTAAGAATTGCAAACCAAAGGCGGCAGGCGCTAGGCCCAAGGCCACAGGGACAGTGGGGGACGACAGGCTACCGATTCCTGACCGGGTTTCGTCTTATGTAAAACCGCATGGAGGAGGAAGGCTTGTGGATCTCTATGGCGTTACATCACACATCTCACACTGCGGCCTGTATCACCACATCATCTACGGATATTAGTCAGATTGGTCAGATCAACTTGTCACATCAGAAACCAATAGGAAGCAAAGTCAATAGTTAATAGCATGATAGGATTCCCGCTATAAGGATACGTAAGAAAGTAGTGGCGCCGATAAACTGCCCCTATAGACTATGGACCCATACTGTAACTCTGATTTTATTCACAGCTATACAGACTGGCGGCAGTAGGGTTGCGATTCTTTCCCAGTGTCATTGCTATAGGGGAGAGTGCGGCCATTCATCAAGGAAACAAACATGGCTCAGAACTGTAATGTAACCGCTCTATACAATGCATTCTGCTTCCAGATCACTTGTGACAGAGGGAAAGGATGACGGAGTAGTAGTTGATAGATGATGGAGTAGTAGTTGATGGATGACGGAGTAGTAGTTGATAGATGATGGAGTAGTAGTTGATGGAGGATGGAGTAGTAGTTGTTAATGTGTCATCTAAGTGAAGCCGTCATGATATATGTGCTGCATATTATCTAAATTACAAACAGAAGCAAACCAAGACCTGGGATGACTTGCAGGAAGCGTGGAGGGTTACGGTTACATTTACACAGGGAGATTTTTTGGTTATTACATGCTTAATGTGTATGATCTGTCATATTTCCAACTTATTCAGCCAAGACGTACCTGCCGCACTGCTTGTTCTACCTTTCGGGCTGTGCTGGTTATGTAGATTGAGATCTGGTGTTGGCATCGGATGGAAGGTGCAAGGATATTGGTGTATTATATGAATTGTTCTATTGTTATGTTTCATGATGGTCTAGTGATGGACGTGCTAGGCTGAGATAGTATGACTGAAACACTGTCACTCCACTGAGCCAGTACTGCCACCAGTGCCAGGGTGATACCACTGATACCAGGTCAACACCAACACACAACCAACGCCCAGCTGCACCAACATCACCAGCAGTATGATATCACCAGCACCACCGATCCATCACTATCACCAGTGTAATATCACTAGTAGTACTACTGGGCCACCACCAGTATGATATCACCGGCACTGGAACATCACCAGCAACCCTGAGCCTCAACCAGTATGACATCACCAGCACCCATGAGCCACCACCAGTGTGACATCAACGGCATCACCAGTATGATATCACCAATACAAAAACCACCACAAGCATGACATCAGCAGCACCACCAGTATGATATCACCAGCACCACTGAGGCACCACCAGTATGATATCACCAGCACCACTGAGGCACCACCAGTATGACATCACTAGCACCACTGAGACACCACCAGTATGACATCACTAGCACCACTGAGACACCACCAGTATGACATCACCAGCACCACTGAGAAACCACCAGTATGACATCACTAGCACCGCTGAGACACCACTAGTATGACATCACTAGCACCGCTGAGACACCACCAGTATGACATCACTAGCACCACCAGTATGATATCACCAGCATCAGAGCCATCACCAGTATGACATCACTAACACCGCTGAGACACCACCAGTATGACATCACCAGCACCAGAGCCACCACTAGTATGACATCACTAGCACCACCATACTCCTGACAATGGGGTTCAGTGATGGTCCCGCCTACGCTGTGAAGTAGATGACTGTACGTTTCACCATCAGCATTACGTTACATTACCCACATAACCTAAGTTTCGCCCCTCCTGTCCTGAGCGATATTGGGAAAGTCAAGGTGAATATTTTCCATGAAAAATTATTCCAGCAAAACAAAATAATAAATCGACTAAAATGAGAGAAAATATAATTTAAGAAAATCTAATTTGTAATCTAAAAATTTAAAACAAAAACTAGTTACAAGTTACTTTCCTAGATACTTTGTATCCTCCATTAAAACCAATTTGTCCTATTCAGAACTATTAGTCTAAACTAGTCTGTCGGCATTAACCCTTTGTGTGCAGCGGTGCCGCCGCCGCCATGGCACAGATGATGTGATGCATTTGACACGACGCATTAACTCGCCAGCCTTTAATCCTGAAAGTTACCCACGCAATTAAAACACACAACTGTTTCTAGACTTCACCGAGGGGACTCCTAAAACATTTGGTGAGTGATAATGCTGACTGCACACATTCATAGAAGCGGGGAGGGTCAAGACTGGGGCACCTCTTTGACTGAAGTTCAGACAGAAAAATTCAACTAAAGCAACTTTGCTTCTTGTCAGACAAACCGTCTGATAGGCTTCTATAGAGGGGGGGGGGGGGGAGAGGACATTCGCTGTGTCATGTAACAGAGCAGCACAATGGAATAAAATCACATGACTGCGCCGATACTCTGAATTCCAGGCCAAGCGTTAGATGTCCAGTATACTCCAATAGAATATATGTATATACTGTATATTGTACATGATATATTATGATAGCTTATAATACATGATATTATATATATATATATATATATATATATATATATATATATATATATATATATATATAGATAGATAAATCCTGAATATATGGAAAAATAACTAGTGTAGCGGACCATAAAAATAATCATATCTGCATTAAAGTCTTCCAACAAATATAATCTGAATATATATATCTTTTAAAATAAATATTTTAATGTAGTAGACCGTGTAAAATAATCATATAATATAATCTGCATTCATATCAATTCAGTATCCTTCATTAAATACATTCTTAATTTTTTTTATTTTATTTTTTTTTTTATTAAATATTTTAAATTAAATATTCTGCATACTGCACCAACGCAAAATTCTACATATATATTTTTAAATATTACGGTATATTGTAACCAAAAAAATAATCCTATAATATAATCTGTATTAAAATCAAATCAGTATCCACCATAAAATACCCTACAATAGTCTGCATATATTTGTGAAAACATTAATAGTTATGTAACCATAACAATAATCCTATAATGTAATTTGCATCACTATCAAGTCTGTATCCTCCGTTAAATAATCTAAAGTGCAATATTCTACATATATGTAAAGAAAATCAATAAATATTGTAGTGTAACCATAAAAATAATTATATAATATAATTAGAGATGAGCGAACAGTGTTCTATCGAACTCATGTTCGATCGGATATTAGGCTGTTCGGCATGTTCGAATCGAATCGAACACCGCGTGGTAAAGTGCGCCATTACTCGATTCCCCTCCCACCTTCCCTGGCGCCTTTTTTGCTCCAATAACAGCGCAGGGTAGGTGGGACAGGAACTACGACACTGGGGGCATTGAAAAAAGTAGGCAAAACCCATTGGCTGCCGAAAACATGTGACCTCTAATTTAAAAGAACAGCGACGCCCAGCTTCGCGTCATTCTGAGCTTGCAATTCACCGAGGACGGAGGTTTCCGTCCAGCTAGCTAGGGCTTAGATTCTGGGTAGGCAGGGACAGGCTAGGATAGGAAGGAGAAGACAACCAACAGCTCTTGTAAGAGCTAAATTCCAGGGAGAAGCTTGTCAGTGTAACGTGGCACTGACGGGCTCAATCGCCGCAACCCAGCTTTCCCAGGATCCTGAATGGAATACACTGTCAGTGTATTCCCGTATACCCGATATATACCCCGATACCCGTTCCAACGGTGTGCCCCCCCACCTTCACCCCAGAAATACCCTGCAAGTCCCCTAGCAATAGAATTGGGGCTATATACACCCACAATTTTTACTACTGGTATACAGTGCCATTGTCTGACTGGGAATTCAAAGAATATATTGGGAATACAAATACCCTCATTTCTTGCTACTGCCATATAGTGCCAGTTTCTGACTGGTAATTCAAAGAATATATTGGGGTTACGTGCACCCACAATTTTTACTACTGGTATACAGTGCCATTGTCTGACTGGGAATTCAAAGAATATATTGGGGTTATAAATACCCTCATTTCTTGCTACTGCCATATAGTGCCAGTTTCTGACTGGGAATTCAAAGAATATATTGGGGTTACGTGCACCCACAATTTTTACTACTGGTATACAGTGCCATTGTCTGACTGGGAATTCAAAGAATATATTGGGGTTATAAATACCCTCATTTCTTGCTACTGCCATATAGTGCCAGTTTCTGACTGGTAATTCAAAGAATATATTGGGGTTACGTGCACCCACAATTTTTACTACTGGTATACAGTGCCATTGTCTGACTGGGAATTCAAAGAGTATATTGGGAATACAAATACCCTCATTTCTTGCTACTGCCATATAGTGCCAGTTTCTGACTGGGAATTCAAAGAATATATTGGGGTTACGTGCACCCACAATTTTTACTACTGGTATACAGTGCCAATTTCTAACTAGGAATTCAAAATGCGCAAGGCTCCCGGAAAGGGACGTGGACGAGGCCGTGGGCGAGGTCGGGGGAATGGTTCTGGGGAGCAAGGTAGCAGTGAAGCCACAGGGCGTCCCGTGCCTACTCCTGTGGGGCAGCAAGCATTGCGCCACTCCACAGTGCCAGGGTTGCTTGCCACATTAACTAAACTGCAGGGTACAAACCTTAGTAGGCCCGAGAACCAGGAACAGGTCTTGCAATGGCTGTCAGAGAACGCTTACAGCACATTGTCCAGCAGCCAGTCAGACTCTGCCTCCTCTCCTCCTATTACCCAACAGTCTTGTCTTCCTTCCTCCCAAAATTCCGAAGCTTTACAGAACAATAACCCAAACTGTCCCTGCTCCCCAGAGCTGTTCTCCGCTCCTTTCATTGTCCCTCAACCTGCCTCTCCACGTCACGATTCCACGAACCTAACAGAGGAGCATCTGTGTCCAGATGCTCAAACACTAGAGTCTCCTCCATCTCCGTTCGATTTGGTGGTGGATGACCAGCAACCCACCCTCATCGACGATGATGTGACGCAGTTGCCGTCAGGGCATCCAGTTGACCGGCGCATTGTGCGGGAGGAGGAGATGAGACAGGAGTTGGAAGAGGAAGTGGTGGATGATGAGGACACTGACCCGACCTGGACAGGGGGGATGTCAAGCGGGGAAAGTAGTGTGGATGTTGAGGCAGGTGCAGCACCAAAAAGGGTAGCTAGAGGCAGAGGCAGAGGTCAGCAGCTTAGGCGAAGCCAGGCCACACCCGGAATCTCCCAAGATGTTCCAGTTCGTACCCAGCCCCGAAAAACTCCCACCTCGAGGGCACGTTTCTCGAAGGTGTGGAGTTTTTTCAAGGAATGCGCCGAGGACAGATATAGTGTTGTCTGCACAATTTGCCTCTCGAAATTGATTAGGGGCTCTGAGAAGAGCAACCTGTCCACCACTTCAATGCGCCGTCATTTGGAATCCAAGCACTGGAATCAGTGGCAGGCAGCAACGGCAGGACAAAGGCCGCCTGCCGTTCACGCCACTGCCACTGCCTCTGCCACTGCCACTGCTGACTGTGCTGGCGATGCACTCCAGAGGACGAGCCAGGACACCACTTCATCTGCCTCCGCCACTTTGTTGACTTCTACCTCATCCTCCCCTGGTCCTGTCTTATCTCCTTCTCCTGCACCATCAAAGGCACCATCAGGCGTTTCTTTACAACAACCCACCATCTCTCAGACATTGGAGCGGCGGCAGAAATACACTGCTAACCACCCACACGCGCAAGCCTTGAACGCCAACATCGCTAAACTGCTGGCCCAGGAGATGTTGGCGTTCCGGCTTGTTGAAACTCCCGCCTTCCTGGACCTGATGGCAACTGCGGCACCTCGCTATGCCGTCCCTAGCCGTCACTACTTCTCCCGGTGTGCCGTCCCCGCCTTGCACCAGCACGTGTCACTCAACATCAGGCGGGCCCTTAGTTCCGCGCTTTGCACAAAGGTCCACTTGACCACCGACGCGTGGACAAGTGCATGCGGACAGGGACGCTACATTTCACTGACGGCACACTGGGTGAATGTAGTTGAGGCTGGGACTGCTTCCCAAACTGGCCCGGTGTACCTCGTCTCCCCGCCTAACATTCCTGGCAGGGACACGAGAAGAACACCCCCCTCCTCCTCCTCCTCTACCGCCTCCTCCTCCGCCACCGCCTCCTCCTCCGCCACCGCCTCCTCCTCCGCTGTTAGATTGACCCCAGCTACGAGTTGGAAACGTTGCAGCACTGGCGTTGGTAGACGTCAGCAGGCTGTGCTGAAGCTGATCAGCTTGGGGGACAGACAGCACACTGCCTCCGAGGTGAGGGATGCCCTCCTCGATGAGACGGCAATATGGTTTGAGCCGCTGCACCTGGGCCCAGGCATGGTCGTTTGTGATAACGGCCGGAACCTGGTAGCAGCTCTGGAGCTTGCCGGACTCCAACATGTTCCATGCCTGGCCCACGTCTTCAACCTAGTGGTGCAACGTTTCCTAAAGAGCTACCCCAATGTTCCAGAGCTACTGGTGAAAGTGCGGCGCATGTGCGCCCACTTTCGCAAGTCGACAGTAGCCGCTGCTAGCTTAAAATCTCTCCAGCAACGCCTGCATGTGCCACAACACCGGCTTTTGTGCGACGTCCCCACACGCTGGAACTCAACGTTTCAGATGTTGAATAGAGTGGTTGAGCAGCAGAGACCTTTGATGGAATACCAGCTACAAAACCCTAGGGTGCCACAAAGTCAGCTGCCTCAGTTTCACATCCATGAGTGGCCATGGATGAGAGACCTTTGTGACATCCTACGGGTCTTTGAGGAGTCCACAAGGAGGGTGAGCTCTGAGGATGCGATGGTGAGCCTTACAATCCCGCTCTTGTGTGTTCTGAGAGAATCCCTGATTGACATCAGGGATAACTCAGATCACACAGAGGAGTTAGGGATAGCATCCGATCCGTCACAGCTGGAGAGTAGGTCCACACATCTGTCCGCTTCACTGCGTTTAATGGAGGAGGAGGAGGAGGAGGAGGAGGAAGAAGAGTTGTCCGATGATGTGATGGTGATACAGGAGGCTTCCGGGCAACTTCGAATCGTCCCATTGTTGCAGCGCGGATGGGTAGACATGGAGGATGAGGAGGAAATGGAGATTGAACTTTCCGGTGGGGCCAGAGGAGTCATGCCAACTAACACTGTGGCAGACATGGCTGAGTTCATGTTGGGGTGCTTTACAACCGACAAGCGTATTGTCAAAATCATGGAGGACAACCAGTACTGGATCTTTGCTATCCTTGACCCCCGGTATAAAAACAACATCTCGTCTTTTATTCCGGTAGAGGGGAGGGCCAATCGCATCAATGCTTGCCACAGGCAATTGGTGCAGAATATGATGGAGATGTTTCCAGCATGTGACGTTGGCGGCAGGGAGGGCAGTTCCTCCAGTAGGCAACCAAGTTCTCACCGGTCCACACAAACGAGGGGCACACTGTCTAAGGTCTGGGACACCTTGATGGCACCCCCTCGCCAAAGTGCCGCCACGGAGGGTCCTAGTGTCACCAGGCGTGAGAAGTATAGGCGCATGTTGCGGGAATACCTTTCCGACCACAGCCCTGTCCTCTCCGACCCCTCTGCGCCCTACACGTATTGGGTGTCGAAGTTGGACCTGGGGCTTGAACTTGCCCTATATGCCTTGGAGGTGCTGTCCTGTCCTGCCGCCAGCGTCCTATCTGAGAGGGTGTTCAGTGCAGCCGGTGGCATCATCACTGACAAGCGCACCCGTCTGTCAGCTGAGAGTGCCGACCGGCTCACTTTGATAAAAATGAACCACCACTGGGTAGAGCCGTCATTTTTGTGCCCACCTGTGTAAAGCACCCCAACATGAAACTCCATGTCTGTACTCAACCTCTCCAATTCCTCCGCATCCTCATACTCATCCACCATAAGCGTTGCACAATTCTGCTAATACTAGGCTCCCTCCACCCTGATTTCCCCCAACTCTGCTGGTTAGAGGCTCCCTCCACCCTGATTTCCACCAACTCTGCTGGTTAGAGGCTCCCTCCACCATGAATTTGCCCAAACTGGGCTGTTTAGAGGCTCCCTCCACCATGAATTGGTCCAAACTGGGGTTTTTAGAGGCTCCCTCCACCATGAATTGGTCCAAACTGGGCTGGTTAGAGGCTCCCTCCACCATGAATTTCCCAAAACTTGGCTGTTTAGAGGCTCCCTCCACCATTAATTGGTCCAAACTGGGCTGGTTAGAGGCTCCCTCCACCATGAATTTGCCCAAACTGGGGTGGTTAGAGGCTCCCTCCACCATTAATTGGTCCAAACTGGGCTGGTTAGAGGCTCCCTCCACAATTAATTGGTCCAAACTGGGCTAATTAGAGGCTCCCTCCACCATGAATTGGTCCAAACTGGGCTGGTTAGAGGCTCCCTCCACCATGAATTGGTCCAAACTGGGGTGGTTAGAGGCTCCCTCCACCATTAATTGGTCCAAACTGGGGTGGTTAGAGGCTCCCTCCACCATTAATTGGTCCAAACTGGGCTGGTTAGAGGCTCCCTCCACAATTAATTGGTCCAAACTGGGCTAATTAGAGGCTCCCTCCACCATGAATTGGTCCAAACTGGGTTTTTTAGAGGCTCCCTCCACCATGAATTTGCCCAAACTGGGCTGGTTAGAGGCTCCCTCCACCATGAATTGGTCCAAACTGGGGTTTTTAGAGGCTCCCTCCACCATGAATTGGTCCAAACTTGGCTGTTTAGAGGCTCCCTCCACCATGAATTGGTCCAAACTGGGGTGGTTAGAGGCTCCCTCCACCATTAATTGGTCCAAACTGGGCTGGTTAGAGGCTCCCTCCACCATGAATTTCCCAAAACTTGGCTGTTTAGAGGCTCCCTCCACCATTAATTGGTCCAAACTGGGCTGGTTAGAGGCTCCCTCCACCATGAATTTGCCCAAACTGGGCTGTTTAGAGGCTCCCTCCACCATGAATTTGCCCAAACTGGGCTGTTTAGAGGCTCCCTCCACCATGAATTGGTCCAAACTGGGCTGGTTAGAGGCTCCCTCCACCATGAATTTCCCAAAACTTGGCTGTTTAGAGGCTCCCTCCACCATTAATTGGTCCAAACTGGGCTGGTTAGAGGCTCCCTCCACCATGAATTTGCCCAAACTGGGGTGGTTAGAGGCTCCCTCCACCATTAATTGGTCCAAACTGGGGTGGTTAGAGGCTCCCTCCACCATTAATTGGTCCAAACTGGGCTGGTTAGAGGCTCCCTCCACAATTAATTGGTCCAAACTGGGCTAATTAGAGGCTCCCTCCACCATGAATTTGCCCAAACTGGGCTGTTTAGAGGCTCCCTCCACCATGAATTGGTCCAAACTGGGCTGGTTAGAGGCTCCCTCCACCATGAATTGGTCCAAACTGGGCTGGTTAGAGGCTCCCTCCACCATGAATTTGCCCAAACTGGGCTGTTTAGAGGCTCCCTCCACCATGAATTTGCCCAAACTGGGCTGGTTAGAGGCTCCCTCCACCATGAATTGGTCCAAACGGGTTTTTAGAGGCTCCCTTCACCATGAATTGGTCCAAACTTGGCTGTTTAGAGGCTCCCTCCACCATGAATTGGTCCAAACTGGGGTGGTTAGAGGCTCCCTCCACCATGAATTTGCCCAAACTGGGCTGTTTAGAGGCTCCCTCCACCATGAATTGGTCCAAACTGGGTTTTTTAGAGGCTCCCTCCACCATGAATTGGTCCAAACTGGGCTGGTTAGAGGCTCCCTCCACCATGAATTGGTCCAAACTGGGGTGGTTAGAGGCTCCCTCCACCATTAATTGGTCCAAACTGGGGTGGTTAGAGGCTCCCTCCACCATTAATTGGTCCAAACTGGGCTGGTTAGAGGCTCCCTCCACAATTAATTGGTCCAAACTGGGCTAATTAGAGGCTCCCTCCACCATGAATTGGTCCAAACTGGGTTTTTTAGAGGCTCCCTCCACCATGAATTGGTCCAAACTGGGCTGGTTAGAGGCTCCCTCCACCATGAATTGGTCCAAACTGGGCTGGTTAGAGGCTCCCTCCACCATGAATTGGTCCAAACTGGGCTGGTTAGAGGCTCCCTCCACCATGAATTGGTCCAAACTGGGCTGGTTAGAGGCTCCCTCCACCATGAATTTGCCCAAACTGGGCTGTTTAGAGGCTCCCTCCACCATGAATTTGCCCAAACTGGGCTGGTTAGAGGCTCCCTCCACCATGAATTTGCCCACACTGGGCTGGTTAGAGGCTCCCTCCACCATGAATTTCCCAAAACTTGGCTGTTTAGAGTCTCCCTCCACCATTAATTGGTCCAAATTGGGCTGGTTAGAGGCTCCCTCCACCATGAATTGGTCCAAACTTGGCTGTTTAGAGGCTCCCTCCACCATTAATTGGTCCAAACTGGGCTGGTTAGAGGCTCCCTCCACCATGAATTTCCCAAAACTTGGCTGTTTAGAGGCTCCCTCCACCATTAATTGGTCCAAACTGGGCTGGTTAGAGGCTCCCTCCACCATGAATTTGCCCAAACTGGGCTGTTTAGAGGCTCCCTCCACCATGAATTTGCCCAAACTGGGCTGGTTAGAGGCTCCCTCCACCATGAATTGGTCCAAACTGGGCTGGTTAGAGGCTCCCTCCACCATGAATTTGCCCAAACTGGGCTGTTTAGAGGCTCCCTCCACCATGAATTTGCCCAAACTGGGCTGGTTAGAGGCTCCCTCCACCATGAATTGGTCCAAACGGGTTTTTAGAGGCTCCCTTCACCATGAATTGGTCCAAACTTGGCTGTTTAGAGGCTCCCTCCACCATGAATTGGTCCAAACTGGGGTGGTTAGAGGCTCCCTCCACCATTAATTGGTCCAAACTGGGCTGGTTAGAGGCTCCCTCCACCATTAATTGGTCCAAACTGGGCTGGTTAGAGGCTCCCTCCACCATGAATTTGCCCAAACTGGGCTGGTTAGAGGCTCCCTCCACCATGAATTGGTCCAAACTGGGGTTTTTAGAGGCTCCCTCCACCATGAATTGGTCCAAACTGGGGTTTTTAGAGTCTCCCTCCACCATGAATTGGTCCAAACTGGGGTTTTTAGAGGCTCCCTCCACCATGAATTTGCCCAAACTCTGCTGGTTAGAGGCTCAATCCACCCTGATTTTCAAAACAAATGTTGGTGCCAACCTCAACTTACTACAAGGGCCAAATTCACTGCTGGTGACAAGCTCTCCTCACTGCAAGTGCCAAATACACATGTTTCAAGGTGTTTTCCTACTGTCAGAGAGGTGGTATTGAGTGTGTAAAGTGTGTAGTTGTTAGGCTGTGATGTTGGGGTAATAGAGGGTCTTTGGTGTGTTAGATGCCCCCAGACATGCTTCCCCTGCTGTCCCAGTGTCATTCCAGAGGTGTTGGCATCATTTCCTGGGGTGTCATAGTGGACTTGGTGACCCTCCAGACACGGATTTGGGTTTCCCCCTTAACGAGTATCTGTTCCCCATAGACTATAATGGGGTTCGAAACCCGTTCGAACACACGAACATTGAGCGGCTGTTCGAATCGAATTTCGAACCTCGAACATTTTAGTGTTCGCTCATCTCTAAATATAATGTGTATTAAAATCACATCAATATCCTCCATTACATACTCTACACACAACTAATACAGTACATATATATATATATATATATATATATATATATATATATATAATTGTAGTGTAACCTTACAAATACTCATAGAAATATAATCCGAGTTAAAATCAATAGTCAGTATCCACTATTAAATATACTGCACAATACACTACAATATTCTACATAAAAATATTATATTGTAACCATAAAAATAATCATACAATATCATTTGCATTTATATCAAGTCAGCGTTCTCCATTAAATACTCTACACTATACTACAACATTCTACATATATAGATTTTAAAATAAATATTGCAATGTAACCATGAAAAATAAATATTCATATCTGCGCTACAATCAAATATATTATGTCAAATAAATTTTTTTTAATTTACCTAAGAGATTACATATATCTATCTATCTATCTATCTATCTATCTATCTATCTATCTATCTATCTATCTATAGTTGGAAAGCGCTGCAGTACCAATTGCGGCCACTATGCAATGTACAGATTGGGCTGTGCCTGCACCGGAGCGCCATAGCCTCTTGAATCAGCTAATCTGTAGGGGTGCCGAGGGTTGGGCCGCCACTAATCTGATATTGATGACCTTGTCTAAGGATAGATTGATATTACAGGGAAAAGGTTATGGAAACCCCCCCCATTGTCTTTTCGTAAAAGATACTGCAAAGATGATGCAGCAGAGCAATACCAAAAAAAAAAAACCAAATAATCAATTTCCAAAAGTGAGGTATAATAAAACATCTTCAGATATACAACGTATACATTCGGTAACCACAGCTACAATGTTGCATCATCCAATAATTTTGCTAGGAGACTTGCGTTTCACTTTAAAGGGGCGTCCACTTTGGAAAATGTCCATTCTAATCCCTACAAAGTTAGATCCCCAGTGATTCACTGCAACCTTCGTTTTTTTCCCTATCAGTATGTCTTTAGAGTATGGGAGGAAATCCACGCTATAACACGGGGAAAACATACAAACTTCTTGCAGATGTTGACTTTGGCAGGATTCAAAACCAGGACTTGAGCATTGCAAGGCTGCAGTACTAACCACTGAGCCGCCATTTTGCTCCTGATTCATTACAATCTGTGGAGAAACCAAGCTCTAACTGCTCTACAGCGCCACCACAGGAGAAACTGAGTATTACTAAAGGACAATTATAATAAATGAGTTGTGTGATGCTGCAAAGGACAGGTCATCCAGAGCGAGAGCAATATAATAATCCAGGACAGAGACTACCCTTGTTATTGTACTGAAAAGGATATATCAATGTGGACAATCCCTTCAAGATCAAACCTCATATCTTATGGCTTAATACGGAAGGAGTTAAGTGGAAAGACTTAAAGGATATCTGCCAGGTCCAAAATGTCTCCCAAACCAATAACAGTGCCTTTAATAAGAGCAGAAACATACCACGCAGAGAAAATCATCTTATTATGAATATGCAAATCAGCCCACAAGTGCATCGGAGGCGGAGCTAATTTACTGGATTTACCTACAGACAGCAGCAAGTGCATTGGAGGCGGAGCTAATTTACTGGATTTACGTACAGACAGCTGCAAGTGCATTGGAGGTGGAGCTAATTTACTGGATTTACCTACAGATAGCAGCAAGTGCATTGGAGGTGGAGCTAATTTACTGGCTTTACCTACAGATAGCAGCAAGTGCATTGGAGGTGGAGCTAATTTACTGGATTTACGTACAGACAGCTGCAAGTGCATTGTAGGCGGAGCTAGTTTACTGGCTTTACCTACAGACAGCTGCAAGTGCATTGGAGGCGGAGCTGATTTACCTACAGACAGCTCCAAGTGCTTTGGCTCTCCTCTGCAATCGCTGCCCAGGACTGATGCGTCACCGCTTTTGGAGGATTCTACCAGACATTCCAGAAGAGTTGGCAAGTATGATTATAAGTCATGATGCCAGTGTGAATATAGCCTTAGGCGGTACAAACCCAGCCTAAAGGGGGCGCTCTACTGCTAGGAAGTTCCATAAACAATCCTAATAAATTCCATCATTATGGGGCAGTTACAAAGCACCTTGTAATAGTCCCTGTGACACGACTGTAAATTTTTGTGATAGTTGTAAGGTCACTTGTGACTGTTCTTGCCACGAGGAAGAATTGTGATCGTATCACAGGTTCTTCCTCAACGTAAAGAAACTTTGCAAACCCAATAATGGATTACGTGTGTAATGATAAGGGGTGCAGAGATATATCTGGTCCTGGTGTGGCTGCAAAGGTCACTATCAAAAATTTGCATTGGGCTCCAGGAGCCTCACAATGCCCCTTTGCACATGAGCGCACCGTCTTCCTGTCTGTAAATCTACGTACTAATTTTCGTCCGATGAGTCTGACCAATGTTCAGGCAATCACGGCCCCCGTGCAGCTGCCTTGTGTCATATGTGAGTGGCGCAGGCCAGAGACACCTGCGCTGTGTCAAAGTGACTTCTCCATTGAAGGATCATTGTAAAATCAAACAGATGTAATTGAATATGTGTCCTGGGAAACACTTTGCCTGCATTTTACTGCAAATGTAAATGAAACACTAAGCAGCTCCCTGTCATAAGTCAATGCAGCACAGCGTCAATTAGCTTCACAAAGCCATTAGGGCGCGCATCAAAAGTGGCAGCCGCTCTTATTAAGATCATCATCACTGCAGATCATCTTGTCCTAAGAAGAAAAAAAAAAAGTGCAACGCGCAGAATGCAGACGGACATAGAAAACTGCTTGAAAATGGGGAACAAGCCATGCCATATAAAATAGCTGAAAGCAGAGTCTGAAAAAGCAAGTGTTCTGGGACTGCAAGGCTTGGATTATGTGCATTTCAGGGGAAAGAAAGTAATACAGATAGTAATGATATCAGGGCCCTGGACAATTGGGAACCTGAACTAAATAGTGGGGTGCCAGCCACCTGCTCCCCAGAAATTTAACAAAAGTAATGCATAGGTATTCCATGATGGATATATAAATCTGATACCTGGGAACCCCGCCGATCAGCAGGGTGATGGGGCCATGGTGTTCACATTGAACACTGCAACCTTGACATCTTCCAGCACTGTATTGGTTATACAGGCTATGTTTAGTATTACCATACACAGCCCCATTCACTTGAATGGGACTGAGTTGCTGCTCTACCATCTATTATTGGAACAGCTTCTTCAAGCAGCTGATCTGAGGGTATCTTAGGTGCCAAGTCCGCGTGATCCCATATTGATGATCTATCTTAAAGATTGGTCATTGATATAAAGTCCTGGAAAACCTCTTTAAAGGGTAATAATGAGCAAACCTGGTTCCCAATAGGGTGCCTTTAGTTTCACAAAAGTGGATAGTATTCTGTAGTATGGGATTGAGAGGCTGCATGCAAGCTAGAAGCTCATAAGACCTTATTAAGACATATTTCCCATACAAGGCCCAGATATTTCTGAAGGCAACCCTAAAAACAAAGGTATTTTTGGTCACCACCAAGCAGGTCTCACACGAGCCGTCCTGGGATAACTGGTTACACCGCTCTCAATGGTCTCTCTTATCTGCAGCCATTGAGTCCACAGTTCCCAGAGCAACAACTCGATGGACTTGTTCAGGGATTTTTAGAAAATGACAGCAGACTCCCCGCAGGTCGCATGTCAGCCAGGTGTCCGGACTCTATTCACACTGAGCTCTTACATAACACTAGCCCGAAGATTAAAGGATCAGCAAGACTGAAATAAAATGCATTCATGTGGATTTACTAAGCAACACAAAACCATCTCCAGCAGGAGAAAAACTAAGTCAAATGTCGAATATTCCTGAGGCTGAAAATGAAGGGTTTATTAAACTTTATTAGTATAAATAATATTATATAGAATGATAACAGATAGATAGATAGATAGATAGATAGATAGATAGATAGATAGGGAGATAGAAGATAGGAGATAGATAGATAGATAGATAGATAGATAGATAGATAGGAGATAGATAGATAGATAGATAGATAGATAGATAGATAGATAGATAGATAGATAGATAGGGAGATAGATAGATAGGGAGATAGATAGATAGGGAGATAGATAGATAGGGAGATAGATAGATAGGGAGATAGATAGATAGGGAGATATGAGATAGATAGATAGATAGATAGATAGATAGATAGATAGATAGATAGATAGATAGGAGATAGAAAGATAGATAGAGTTGGGATTTGGTTGCTGTGGACAATTCTTACAGTTTTTATCTTGATTCATAATTGTTACAAAATAGCTACAAACAGAACAATCCATTGTATATTCTTTCTGACTGTGCTCCGATACCGTCTCTTATAGATCACATCTTATAGAGCTTGGCCCCATCTTAGATCCTTCTTCACCTCTCACACATCGGCCACACTATAACATAGCCATAAAATACAGGTTATAAAACGGAATATGTTTACTGTAAAACCATAATCTTATTGTTTTATACGATAGAAACGGAAAGAAAATGCTACCAATAATCATAAAATTTAAAAGGGGCCTGGTGTGTGGGCTGGTCAGCATACATGCATGCTGTATCTATGGGTATGTAGAAAAACTTTTCAGCTATTATGTTTCCTGCTCCATGCAGTCTATCCCTTACTGGTGTTTTGATTGACCATATGCATTTGCTTTATGACTATTCCACCCTTGCTGGCTGGACAAGCCAGCTATGAGTATATAGATATGACTGTGGATACATCTGATATCTGACATATTCTATAAAAATTGGATTGTCCCTTTTTGCACTAGCCATGAATTTGTCACTTTATGACATATGTTAGGGATTATCTAATTATTTTTTACTTTGCCAAACTTTTTCAGATGCATTGGAGCATTTAACCCATTGTTTGATGTATACACACTCTTTACTTACTGAACCTGCCCTCATACCTACCTGTTGGTAGAATATGTCCTGTCACTTTTTAACATGTTGTCCCTTGTAATTAATAAATAATAAATTTTATGATTATTGGTAGCATTTTCTTTCCGTTTCTTTTGTTTACTCCATGTGTTGGGCTTGAAAATGCATGCATACTATGACCTCATACTGGGTATTCTCACTAGATGTGTCAATTATTGATCTTTTATACCCTTTCCTCATGCTTGTGTATTTGTTTTATACGATGAAGAAGCCGTCGTTGTCTAGGCCATCAGCAAAAACACAAACACAGAGAGAACTCATCACGGAAGGAATAGAAGAAAAAATAATCAGAATGTTGTGCTATGGGGGACACGGCAGAGGGGGGACCTCATAGTAGTCATCAGAATGGGACCCCCAATTGTGGTGCAGGGTTTGACTACCTAGGACAGACGGGCCTAGTGATTGTCTTCTCCCACCCACTCCGTTTCCATGACCCTTGGGCCAGTTCTCCGCCCCTATTTGCAATGTAGTCGTTTAGAAAAGGGAAGGGCCGCACAGATTTTTAGTATCATTACAAAGGGGGAGATAACAGCCCCCTCAGGCCAAAGCATTGACTCCCACTTTATTTCTCCATAGTCAGACTCCAACTCCTTCATAAAGGTCAGTCAGGAGAAATAAAAATCTTAGAATTCTTGAAAGTTGGTAATTTTGTTTTCTGACGACTCTACAGCCCTGCCTACGTGGCCCATTGCCTCTATAGTATCTATGGCCTTGCTATTGTGCCGGGTGTAATGGCCGCCCTACGTGTTGACCGCAGGTTACTTCTTACATAACAATTTTCCACGGCGAGTGTCATGGAAGAAAAGCATAAATCTGTCTGGCCACTAATTACACATCTCTTATGCCATCTGCTTAGAGGAACATATAGCGTGACAGATGCGGCCGGGTTATCTGTTGAGACTAATAACAAGTCCCGGCCACCACCCAAAAATAAAAATGACAACACAAATAGTACTAGTTATCAGACTGTCGCAATGAAATACAAAGGTGGGGTCCGGGTATCCAATGGATAATAAATAATCCGATCGCCGAACCTCCCTGGTCACACAGGAATACACAGTCTGGCAGAGAAAACAAGGCAGGTTGTATCCAGATAGATATTATACACTACGGCTTATCAAAACAACCAAAGTCCACGTCACCTCCGCAGCTTCCTATTCTTTTCACAGCTTCAATCCTTCTTTTCCTCTTGAGTAAGACCCTAAGGTTCCTTCGCATGATCCCCATTACACATGCACACTCGGCTTGGTGGACATATCGTCTGAGCAAGGCTTAGGTAGGTCAAGACAAAATCCAGCAAAACTCCTGATATCTTCTGTGGATGGAGGGTCCTATACACATTGGAGGGCTGGACGACCATACCAAAATGGAATCGCCAAGGGGCAACGCAGTGGCTCAGTGGTTAGCACAGCAGCACTTGAGTCCTGGGTTCGAATCCCACCAGGAACAACATCTGCCAGGAGTTTGTATATTCTCCCTGTGTTTGCGTGGATTTCCTCCCATTCTACAAAAGACATACTGATAGGAAATAAAATGTACATTGTGATCCCTATATAATATATCCCTATATGGGGCTCACAATCTATGTAAAATAAAATCTTCTGTGACTATACAGCAGAGGTGTAAGTCCTCTGCCATACGGGGCCTCCATAGATTACCGCGGTCTCTCCTAGGGAGGGTAAATCTGTAATATGGAATCAAATGTTACATTGTACAATGATCCCGACGTTACAGAGGAGATACAATGTTATCTCTGCCATCCCTAATATTCTACATGCAGAGAAGGGACAGAGTCGCTGGCAGACACCTCCAGTTTATCTCCCAAGAACATAAGATTCAGGATGTTCTAATCCAACTACTCCATTATATCCTCCACTTACGTCTGCTGTTGACGGCCCCCATATACATCAGACGGTCAGCGGACACCGCATACATTTATCTAATACGTAGGGCCAATTTTAAGATGTGGAATTTTTTTTTTTATAACTAGTGAATACAGATGTAGCAGAGCTGAATGTGTCACCTAAGACTTGTTTGTGCAGTGTAATGACAGTGAGATAAGATAACGCAGTTCATTTACCTGCTGCAGAATACGGTATGATATCGCCATGAGTTGTGCATTTACCTGCTGCAGAATACGGTATGATATCACTATGAGTTGTGCCAAGTTACAAGCTCAGCTTTGCCATATAGGACTGAGTATTGACGGCCACGACCTTCCTCCCTTCATAGGAATTCTATGGATTTTATTCACAAATTAATAATCGATTATTTCTGTCATTTTGGTGATGATTATTTATGTGATTAATATTGTAGGTTTTATTTTATACTCCTTATGGTACGGAGAATAATCCTGGAAATTTGTAGGATTAAGACCTTTGACTATAGTCTGCTATACACAGGTTATCTAACATCACATACAACATAATGCCAAAAAAATGAGAGTACGCGTTCACCTCTGCTACATCTCATGAATACTAATGATTTCTATCAGATTGTTTCCTAATTACATTACAACATCTACTTAATAGTGTTTATGTTTCTGGAGACTCAGCCTTATAACTTCTATTGGGATCCAGTTCAGCTGGAACGGTCCCATCACTGCTGTCCAAGTTTTTATAAGGACATGAATTAATCACACGGTCATAGAGCAGATTCCATGAAATGGGAGGTTATCGGGAGTAACGCAGCAGCGAGGAACGTATCTGTTACCATAATAGTACATAGCATAGCGGAGGAGAAGAATAGGACATGCTATAGAGTAGAATAATAATAATAGTACATAGTATAGCAGTATAAAAGTACATAGTATAGCAGTATAATAGAACATAGTATAGTAGTATAATAGTATATAGTATAGTAGTATAATAGTATAGTAGTATAATAGTACATAGTATAGTAGCATAATAGTATAGTATAGTAGTATAATAGTACATAGTATAGTAGTATAATAGTACATAGTATAGCAATATAATAGTATAGTACGGTAGTATAATAGTACATAGTATAGTAGTATAATAGTACATAGCATAGCGGAGGAGAAGAATAGGACATACTACAGAGTAGAAGAATAATAATAGTACATAGCATAGTAGTATAATAGTAGATAGTATAGCAGTATAATAGTATAATAGTACATAGTATATAGTATAATAGTACATAGCATAGCGGAGAAGAAGAATAGGACTACTATACTATATAGTAGTATATAGTGTAGTATAGTATAATAGTACATAGTATAGCAGTATAATAGTACATAGTATAATAGTATATAGCATAGTAGTATAATAGTACATAGTATAGCAGTATAATAGTATATAGTATAACAGTATATAGTATAGTAGTATAATAGTATAACAGTATAATAGTATAACAGTATAATAGTATAGTAGTATAATAGTACATAGTATAGCTGTATAATAGAACATAGTGTAGTAGTATAATAGTACATAGTATAGTAGTATAATAGTACATAGTATAGCAGTATAGTAGTATATAGTATAATAGTATAGCTGTATAATAGAACATAGTGTAGTAGTATAATAGTACATAGTATAGCAGTATAATAGTATATAGTATAGTAGTATAATAGTATATAGTATAGTAGTATAATAGTATAGCAGTATAATAGAACATAGTGTAGTAGTATAATAGAACATAGTGTAGTAGTATAATAGTACATAGAATAGCAGTATAATAGTATATAGTATAGTAGTATAATAGTATATAGTATAGTAGTATAATAGTATAGCAGTATAATAGAACATAGTGTAGTAGTATAATAGTACATAGTATAGCAGTATAATAGTATATAGTATAGTAGTATAATAGTATAGCAGTATAATAGAACATCGTGTAGTAGTATAATAGTACATAGTATAGCAGTATAATAGTATATAGTATAGTAGTATAATAGTATAGCAGTATAATAGAACATAGTGTAGTAGTATAATAGAACATAGTGTAGTAGTATAATAGTACATAGTATAGCAGTATAATAGTATATAGTATAGTAGTATAATAGTATAGCAGTATAATAGTGCATAATAAAGTGTAGCAGTATAATAGTAAAGAGAATAGTGGTATAAGTTATAGTTTTCTGAAAAACCGTTGTGTCTTGAATAGTGGTATAATAGTACATGTTATAGTGTAATAGTACAGTTTAGTGTTGGAGTATAAAGTATATAGTGAGGTGTAGTAGTAGAATGTATGAAGTATAATATTATACAATGTTGTTCTATTATAATACATACTATGGTAAAGCAGTATAGCAGTACATGATATTAATCTGTAGTACGTCATACATATAATGTTATATTGTAGCATATAAGAGGCGACAGCAGACACATATTTACTAGTGACCGGATTCCAGGATATAAGATGAATCCGTATACATTGTGTGAAGTGCTGCGGAATATGTTGGCGCTACATAAATAAGATGTATTATTACTATAACCACCATCAGACCCTCCATCTACAGTATACAGAACATGGCCATGTCCATTTTTTAGTATCTTTGTCATCTTTGCAGCCACCATTGTACACACAGAATATATACTGTAATAGGTTACATGTAAATAATCCCGTATAGAGACCCTATTGACAAGTGACCCGCTCTAAAGTCATCACTAGAGGAGATTGTCTTCTGCTGGGTCTTTGGTGTTCAGTATTGTATCAGAACCTGAGTCCAGGTCAGATTTATTTGCTGCTCTGGTGGGCCAGTCCTGCCCCGCATGTAACCCTTATAAAGTACGCGATAATATAAGACAGAGGACGTCACGTCAGCCGCTATCCCCTTACGTAATACACTCATGTCACAAAACTATACTATACCACACCATACTATACTATACCGTACCATACTATATTATACCATACCGTACCATACTATACCACACTATACTGTACCGTACCATACTATACTATACCACACTATACTGTACCGTACCATACTATATTATACCATACCGTACCATACTATATTATACCACACCATACTATACCATACCATACTATATTATACCACACCATACTATACCATACCGTACCATACTATATTATACCACACCATACTATACCGTACCATACTATATTATACCATACCGTACCATACTATACCATACCACACTATACTGTACCGTACCATACTATACTATACCATACCATACCACTATATACTATACCATACCATACCACTATATACTATACTATACCACACTATACTATACTATACCGTACTATACCATATATCATCCTATGTAAAAGGAAAACGGCCTTTATTATCCAAAGCAACCAATCACAGAGCAGCTTTCATTTTTCAAAGGCAAAATACAACATAAGAGCTGTGCTGTGATTGGTTGTTATACGCAATAAGAAATTTGCGTCTTTATTGTTCCTAGCAACCAATCACAGCAAAGCTTACATTACATACAGTGCTCTTGAAAAATGAAAGCTGCTCTCTGATTGGTAGATTCCTCTGTATAGGTCCTTGTATCAAGTGCTTAAAGGGGATTTCCAAGACTAATATCGTTTGACCTATTCTTAGGATAGCCATACATGCCATATGTCCCAGAACATTGGGGACGCTCCCAAAAATAGGGATGATGTCTCAGATTTCCAGAAGAGTGGTCAGGTCTCCCAGGCCCGGTGGGATTCTCCCACATCCAGGGGCTGTCACTTCATTTGTGACGTGAGGGTCTTACATGGCGGTCACGTCACAAATAAGGGCCACGGCCAGCACACTTTCACATATCTCAAAAGGGGCGTGGTGTCACAAATGGGGGCCAAAATTTCCAAAGGGCCCAATGTGCACATCTCAAAGACGTTCCCTGAGAATTCTTGGTAAGTAGGAAGATAGGTTGTCAATATCAGATTGGTGGGGGTCCAAATCCTGCCACCCATAGGATCAGCTAATTGTGGGAGAGGGCAGTGCCCGGGAAACCTCAACTGGTCAAATATTGGTCTATCCCATTTAAAGATTCATGGTTACATCCATTTTCAAGTAAAGGCCAAGTTCTACACCTCCAAGTACATGTCTCACTTTCTTGGCCTACTGGAATCTAATACAAGATTAAGGAATCTTCTCTTGCAAACTGGCAAAGCGACTAATAAGGACATAGAAGTAGGGTCACCGGCATAGTAGCCCCCTCCATGAACCTAGTAAAGAGCAGCTCCCGCACTGGAGGACTCCTAGTTAGCAGTTGTCCATTCAGTTCAATGGACACCTTGTAATACCACATTTCTACAGTAGAGGCCACTGCAAGAAAAAGGTCCAGCTGTCTCCAGCGATCGCAGCTGATCGCCAGGATTTCAGTTGCAACCAGATGGTCATCATCAAGTTCTCATGTAGTGACAGGGTGGCCAAATAAGACACCCCGCTAAGTAATGAACACTATAACTGTCTATTTCAAAGACTGCCTTTTAGGCCAAATGATACATTGTAATGTTTGGTTGCAATGGGCAACAACATATTTGTTAAATGCACAAAGATCACGGCAGAGCGAGGGTTTATTCTGTGCTAATGCAATGATATAGAGCAGGTCTAGCTGGGACAGAATACGCGTTGCGCTCTGACTTGGCTTGGCAGGTCTCAATAGAAGGAAATAAGCTATCGGAGCGAGCAGCAAAGTCTTCCTGCAGCAGACTTCAGTCTCTGTGAAAGAAACTGCCCCAAAGGAAAGACTCCCAATAGCCGGCTTCCTTTATTATGACTAAAAGGGTGTGGGGTTCACATATTTTCTAGGTATGCATCAGAAAACGATTCCCAAAAAGGCTGAAGTGAAAGAACCGCTCTGTCGATGTAGCAGAGTTGGATTCGCCATTAAGTTTTTTTTTGGAGGATGAGTTGAGATAGAAGATAAAACATTAGGTGGAAGGAGGCGAAACCTTGTAAAATCACACGGCGCCTTGTAATGGCGTGATCAGCTCTGCTACATAGGACAGCTCTGCACTACTACATGCAAGACACAACTGTACTAGAACTAGAACTCTGTTACACTGTTGCAATAACATGAATATTAACCCTTAAGTGCTATCATAATGATATGGGTATGATAGCGGTGTATGATAGACACCTTGATAGTATTTAAGGGTTATAGAGACACCGCCACAAAATTTGATGTTTTCCTATAGGCCTTTGCATCACCCAGTACCTATAGGAGCAGCAGAGACGTGTACATCGCTGAAATAAAGATAAAGCCATAGCATTTTTTATTTATTTTCCTCTTGGAATCCACTATAGAATTTGCAGATGCAGCAGAGCTGAGCTTGTAACTCAAAGTTATCAAACAATGAAGCCCAAGGCGATAAGTGGCAAGTTCACCTCTGCTGCATCCTACGATAAGGTAATAGCTCCGACTGTATATCCATTACTACGAGGAAGATGGGAGTTATAGTATATTCCACTTAGACCTAAGACTAGTCAATAAACATCCCACCTTCTCCATCCGACCTGCCCAGACCATAATGAGGGTAAGGGGTGTTTTTATTCCTGTCTCATCGCCCTTATGGCAGTCCGTCACCCTCATGTACACACCATTTACATCTTTTGTCAGGGTGGAATCAACCCCATCAAGAAAGAACTTGTCTGTACAGATAATAATCACCCCTGCCAAAAACAAATGAGCGCGGCGGTCACAGCAACAAGCCAGCACCTTCTGAGCGCCTGCTGATAACAGAGAGCAGGCGCTGGCCCATTCATGTGTCATTTCTATGACAAACAACAACTTTTCTTTCCAGTTTCTTATCTCCCTTTCCCTTCAGTGCTGTATATGTATTGAGTATACGGCTTGTGATGAGTACAGATGTAGCAGAGCTGAATTTGTTCTTAAAGTAACTAAAATAATGAGTGATGCCAAATGACAAACCCAGATCTGCAATACATCAAAAAAAGAATGATGTATGTCTAGGAATACCAAATACACAAGATACACAACATAAGATGACGTCACACTCCTGGACACCCTGCGACATCCACAAAAACTCAATAAGAGACAAAACAATACAAATATATAGGTAAAGATACAAATTTGGTGAAAAAATGCAATATTATTTTGCAAAACAAACCAGCTAAACCAAGCAGGTGGAAAGGTTATAGCACATCATTTATAGCACAATATATCATACACATGTTGCTGCACTATATATAGGTATAATAGTATATTATATATGGTGCATTATAACGCATTATTTATAGCGCAATATGTCACCAATAGCGCTCTATATAGCGTACAATATAGCTTATAATATAGTACATACAGTATACTACATATAGTATATTATATACAGTCTACTACATATAGTATATTATATACAGTATATTACATACAGTATACTACATACAGTGTACTACATATAGTATATTACATACAGTATATTACATACAGTGTACTACATATAGTATATTATATACAGTATATTACACAGAGTATACTACATATAGTATATTATATACAGTATATTACACAGAGTATACTACATATAGTATATTATATACAGTATATTACATACAGTGTACTACATATAGTATATTATATACAGTATATTACACAGAGTATACTACATATAGTATATTATATACAGTATATTACATACAGTGTACTACATATAGTATATTATATACAGTATATTACACAGAGTATACTACATATAGTATATTATATACAGTATACTACATACAGTATATTATATACAGGATATTACATACAGTATACTACATATAGTATATTATATACAGCATATTACATACAGTATACTACATATAGTATATTATATACAGCATATTACATACAGTATACTACATATAGTATATTATATACAGGATATTACATACAGTGTACTACATATAGTATATTATATACAGTATATTACATATGTTATCTGCAGGACACTATATATAGTACACTATCTGTATTATATGTACAGAGTATGTTATATATAGAGCTTTATCTACAGAACATGATGTGCCTTCTATATCCATATTCTATTTCCAGCATTAGATATAGCGCTGCTTTATATTTCACGCATTATCACACGGTGCATCATTCAGAAAGTTTTGACACTTCCTAGTCAGATGTAGCAGACCCGAGTTTGTAAGCTGCAACACCTCTCCTGTCATAGGCAGAGATTTTACACAGGACCGGCGGTAAAGCCACTACTCCGATTATTCTCAAACAAAACAGTTAAGTGACAAATTCGCCTCTGCTACATCTGTTATGTTTCAGAGTTATGTTACTTAGTGGGGTCAATGACTGAACTCCATGTACAATAATCATCACAGACAGTCATAGGTCAGATTACTAGGACAATATTTTATTATCATCGCATTTACGTAAAGATATTTGGCGATCATCGGGGCAATATCCCCATGGAATTGATATTTTTGTATTAACCCATATGGGAAATTCCAAACCAAAGAGAAACATCACACACATCCGAAAAGATTTCAGCAATCATACGGTGTAAGCGGTCGCCATCATCGCCACATATGACAGTCACCTAAACACCCCCAGGAGAGTCCTATAGGGTCATGTGTAGGGATCGGAGGGATCGCCACCATCGCATATACACCCCCAGGAGAGTCCTATAGGGTCATGTGTAGGGATTGGAGGGGTCGCCACCATCGCCACATATGACAGAGTCGCCTATACACCCCCAGGACAGTCCTATAGGGTCATGTCTAGGAATTGGAGGGGTCGCCACCATCGCCTATACACCCCCAGTACAGTCCTATAGGGTCATGTGTAGGGATCGCAGGGATCAGCTTACCTTTTCTTCTCCTTGTCCGCAGTCATAGTGACTTGTCAGCTGTTCAGATTGCCACAATGTTACAGATAGTTCCTGACAGTTTGTAGCAGAGTGAATGGAGAGGTATAAGCACCTGTAGTCGGGGGGTCCGGGGAGGGGAAGGGGTTAACACACAAAAATACAAATAATAAAAATAAAAAGTAACAAAAAATATAAAAGCAAAACAGAGCGAGGTGTGTGCGGTGTGTGCGGTGCCGGGGCTGCTATACAGTCTCAGGTCACTGCTGAGGATTGTATAGCCGCCCGGGGGAGGGCAGGGGGCGCTCGGGGGGGAGCAGGAAGAGACCAATGCACGAAGTATCCTGAGAGGAGACGGCAGCAGGCTGGGAGCAAGGCTGGAGCTGCCCCTGCTCTGGGTGGGTGGAGGAGCTCTGGCTCTCGGGAACTTGCCCTGATCTAAGAGAAGACACAACTTACATGCGATGCCCCGCCCACCTGCTGCCCCTCCCCCGACCGCACTGCTTGTCAGGGTCAAGCAAGTTGACAGCGGACGCGAGAGAAGCCTCTATATACCTTCCCGGACTATTCCTGGACGAGGGGTGCAGGGGCAGAGGTCACACCGAGCAAACAGCACACTAAAGACTAGACCTATAAATAGTGCACACACAATACAGTATACAGTACTATACACAGTGCACACAATACAGTATACAGTACTATACACAGTGCACACAATACAGTATACAGTACTATAGACAGTGCACACAATACAGTATACAGTACTATACACAGTGCACACAATACAGTATACAGTACTATACACAGTGCACACAATACAGTATACAGTACTATAGACAGTGCACACAATACAGTATACAGTACTATACACAGTGCACACAATACAGTATACAGTACTATACACAGTGCACACAATACAATATACAGTACTATACACAGTGCACACAATACAGTATACAGTACTATAGACAGTGCACACAATACAGTATACAGTACTATACACAGTGCACACAATACAGTATACAGTACTATAGACAGTGCACACAATACAGTATACAGTACTATACACAGTGCACACAATACAGTATACAGTACTATACACAGTGCACACAATACAGTATACAGTACTATAGACAGTGCACACAATACAGTATACAGTACTATACACAGTGCACACAATACAGTATACAGTACTATACACAGTGCACACAATACAGTATACAGTACTATACACAGTGCACACAATACAATATACAGTACTATACACAGTGCACACAATACAGTATACAGTACTATAGACAGTGCACACAATACAGTATACAGTACTATACACAGTGCACACAATACAGTATACAGTACTATACACAGTGCACACAATACAGTATACAGTACTATACACAGTGCACACAATACAGTATACAGTACTATACACAGTGCACACAATACAGTATACAGTACTATACACAGTGCACACAATACAGTATACAGTACTATACACAGTGCACACAATACAGTATACAGTACTATACACAGTGCACACAATACAGTATACAGTACTATACACAGTGCACACAATACAGTATACAGTACTATACACAGTGCACACAATACAGTATACAGTACTATACACAGTGCACACAATACAGTATACAGTACTATACACAGTGCACACAATACAGTATACAGTACTATACACAGTGCACACAATACAGTATACAGTACTATACACAGTGCACACAATACAGTATACAGTACTATACACAGTGCACACAATACAGTATACAGTACTATACACAGTGCACACAATACAGTATACAGTACTATACACAGTGCACACAATACAGTATACAGTACTATACACAGTGCACACAATACAGTATACAGTACTATAGACAGTGCACACAATACAGTATACAGTACTATAGACAGTGCACACAATACAGTATACAGTACTATAGACAGTGCACACAATACAGTATACAGTACTATACACAGTGCACACAATACAGTATACAGTACTATAGACAGTGCACACAATACAGTATACAGTACTATACACAGTGCACACAATACAGTATACAGTACTATAGACAGTGCACACAATACAGTATACAGTACTATAGACAGTGCACACAATACAGTATACAGTACTATACACAGTGCACACAATACAGTATACAGTACTATAGACAGTGCACACAATACAGTATACAGTACTATAGACAGTGCACACAATACAGTATACAGTACTATATACAGTGCACACAATACAGTATACAGTACTATAGACAGTGCACACAATACAGTATACAGTACTATACACAGTGCACACAATACAGTATACAGTACTATAGACAGTGCACACAATACAGTATACAGTACTATAGACAGTGCACACAATACAGTATACAGTACTATACACAGTGCACACAATACAGTATACAGTACTATACACAGTGCACACAATACAGTATACAGTACTATACACAGTGCACACAATACAGTATACAGTACTATAGACAGTGCACACAATACAGTATACTATAGACAGTGCACACAATACAGTATACAGTACTATAGACAGTGCACACAATACAGTATACTATACATAGTGCACACAATACAGTATACTATACATAGTGCACACAATACAGTATACTATACATAGTGAACACAATACAGTATACAGTACTATAGACAGTGCACACAATACAGTATACTATAGACAGTGCACACACAATACAGTATACTATACATAGTGCACACAATACAGTATACAGTACTATAGACAGTACACACAATACAGTATACTATAGACAGTGCACACACAATACAGTATACTATACATAGTGCACACAATACAGTATACTATACATAGTGCACACCATACAGTATACTATACATAGTGCACACAATACAGTATACAGTACTATACATAGTGCACACAATACAGTATACTATACACAGTGCACACAATACAGTATACTATACATAGTGCACACCATACAGTATACTATACACAGTGCACACAATACAGTATACTATACATAGTGCACACAATACAGTATACTATACATAGTGCACACAATACAGTATACTATACATAGTGCACACAATACAGTATACAGTACTATAGACAGTGCACACAATACAGTATACAGTACTATAGACAGTGCACACAATACAGTATACTATACATAGTGCACACAATACAGTATACAGTACTATAGACAGTGCACACAATACAGTATACTATACATAGTGCACACAATACAGTATACTATACATAGTGCACACAATACAGTATACTATAGACAGTGCACACACAATACAATATACTGTACATAGTGCACACAATACAGTATACAGTACTATACATAGTGCACACCATACAGTATACTATACATAGTGCACACAATACAGTATACAGTACTATACATAGTGCACACCATACAGTATACTATACACAGTGCACACAATACAGTATACTATACATAGTGCACACAATACAGTATACTATACACAGTGCACACAATACAGTATACTATACATAGTGCACACCATACAGTATACTATACACAGTGCACACCATACAGTATACTATACATAGTGCACACAATACAGTATACTATACATAGTGCACACCATACAGTATACTATACACAGTGCACACCATACAGTATACTATAGACAGTGCACACAATACAGTATACTATACATAGTGCACACAATACAGTATACTATAGACAGTGCACACAATACAGTATACTATACATAGTGCACACAATACAGTATACTATACATAGTGCACACCATACAGTATACTATACACAGTGCACACCATACAGTATACTATACATAGTGCACACAATACAGTATACTATACATAGTGCACACAATACAGTATACTATACATAGTGCACACCATACAGTATACTATACATAGTGCACACAATAAAGTATACAGTACTATACATAGTGCACACAATACAGTATACTATACACAGTGCACACAATACAGTATACTATACATAGTGCACACCATACAGTATACTATACACAGTGCACACAATACAGTATACTATACATAGTGCACACAATACAGTACACTATACATAGTGCACACAATACAGTATACTATACATAGTGCACACAATACAGTATACAGTACTATAGACAGTGCACACAATACAGTATACAGTACTATAGACAGTGCACACAATACAGTATACTATACATAGTGCACACAATACAGTATACAGTACTATAGACAGTGCACACAATACAGTATACTATACATAGTGCACACAATACAGTATACTATACATAGTGCACACAATACAGTATACTATAGACAGTGCACACACAATACAATATACTGTACATAGTGCACACAATACAGTATACAGTACTATACATAGTGCACACCATACAGTATACTATACATAGTGCACACAATACAGTATACTATAGACAGTGCACACACAATACAATATACTGTACATAGTGCACACAATACAGTATACAGTACTATACATAGTGCACACCATACAGTATACTATACACAGTGCACACAATACAGTATACTATACATAGTGCACACAATACAGTATACTATACACAGTGCACACAATACAGTATACTATACACAGTGCACACAGTACAGTATACTATACACAGTGCACACAATACAGTATACTATACACAGTGCACACAATACAGTATACTATACATAGTGCACACAATACAGTATACAGTACTATAGACAGTGCACACAATACAGTATACAGTACTATAGACAGTGCACACAATACAGTATACTATAGACAGTGCACACACAATACAGTATACTATACATAGTGCACACAATACAGTATACAGTACTATACATAGTGCACACCATACAGTATACTATACACAGTGCACACAATACAGTATACTATACATAGTGCACACACAATACAGTATACTATATACAGTGCACACAATACAGTATACTATACACAGTGCACACAATACAGTATACTATACATAGTGCACACAATACAGTATACTATACATAGTGCACACAATACAGTATACAGTACTATAGATAGTGCACACAATACAGTATACAGTACTATAGACAGTGCACACAATACAGTATACTATAGACAGTGCACACAATACAGTATACTATACATAGTGCACACAATACAGTATACTATACATAGTGCACACAATACAGTATACAGTACTATACATAGTGCACACCATACAGTATACTATACATAGTGCACACCATACAGTATACTATACACAGTGCACACAATACAGTATACTATACATAGTGCACACACAATACAGTATACTATACACAGTGCACACAATACAGTATACTATAGATAGTGCACACACAATACAGTATACTATACACAGTGCACACAATACAGTATACTATACACAGTGCACACAATACAGTATACTATACATAGTGCACACAATACAGTATACTATACATAGTGCACACAATACAGTATACTAAACATAGTGCACACAATACAGTATACTATACATAGTGCACACACAATACAGTATACTATACATAGTGCACACAATACAGTATACTATACATAGTGCACACACAAAACAGTATACTATACATAGTGCACACAATACAGTATACTATACATAGTGCACACAATACAGTATACTATACACAGTGCACACAATACAGTATATTATACACAGTGCACACAATACAGTATACTATACACAGTGCACACAATACAGTATACTATACATAGTGCACACAATACAGTATACTATACATAGTGCACACAATACAGTATACTATACATAGTGCACACAATACAGTATACTATACATAGTGCACACAATACAGTATACTATATACAGTGCACACCATACAGTATACTATACATAGTGCACACCATACAGTATACTATACATAGTGCACACAATACAGTATACTATACATAGTGCACACAATACAGTATACTATACATAGTGCACACAATACAGTATACAGTACTATAGACAGTGCACACAATACAGTATACAGTACTATACACAGTGCACACAATACAGTATACAGTACTATACACAGTGCACACAATACAGTATACAGTACTATACACAGTGCACACAATACAATATACAGTACTATACACAGTGCACACAATACAGTATACAGTACTATAGACAGTGCACACAATACAGTATACAGTACTATACACAGTGCACACAATACAGTATACAGTACTATACACAGTGCACACAATACAGTATACAGTACTATACACAGTGCACACAATACAGTATACAGTACTATACACAGTGCACACAATACAGTATACAGTACTATACACAGTGCACACAATACAGTATACAGTACTATACACAGTGCACACAATACAGTATACAGTACTATACACAGTGCACACAATACAGTATACAGTACTATACACAGTGCACACAATACAGTATACAGTACTATACACAGTGCACACAATACAGTATACAGTACTATACACAGTGCACACAATACAGTATACAGTACTATACACAGTGCACACAATACAGTATACAGTACTATACACAGTGCACACAATACAGTATACAGTACTATACACAGTGCACACAATACAGTATACAGTACTATACACAGTGCACACAATACAGTATACAGTACTATACACAGTGCACACAATACAGTATACAGTACTATACACAGTGCACACAATACAGTATACAGTACTATACACAGTGCACACAATACAGTATACAGTACTATACACAGTGCACACAATACAGTATACAGTACTATAGACAGTGCACACAATACAGTATACAGTACTATAGACAGTGCACACAATACAGTATACAGTACTATAGACAGTGCACACAATACAGTATACAGTACTATACACAGTGCACACAATACAGTATACAGTACTATAGACAGTGCACACAATACAGTATACAGTACTATACACAGTGCACACAATACAGTATACAGTACTATAGACAGTGCACACAATACAGTATACAGTACTATAGACAGTGCACACAATACAGTATACAGTACTATACACAGTGCACACAATACAGTATACAGTACTATAGACAGTGCACACAATACAGTATACAGTACTATAGACAGTGCACACAATACAGTATACAGTACTATATACAGTGCACACAATACAGTATACAGTACTATAGACAGTGCACACAATACAGTATACAGTACTATACACAGTGCACACAATACAGTATACAGTACTATAGACAGTGCACACAATACAGTATACAGTACTATAGACAGTGCACACAATACAGTATACAGTACTATACACAGTGCACACAATACAGTATACAGTACTATACACAGTGCACACAATACAGTATACAGTACTATACACAGTGCACACAATACAGTATACAGTACTATAGACAGTGCACACAATACAGTATACTATAGACAGTGCACACAATACAGTATACAGTACTATAGACAGTGCACACAATACAGTATACTATACATAGTGCACACAATACAGTATACTATACATAGTGCACACAATACAGTATACTATACATAGTGAACACAATACAGTATACAGTACTATAGACAGTGCACACAATACAGTATACTATAGACAGTGCACACACAATACAGTATACTATACATAGTGCACACAATACAGTATACAGTACTATAGACAGTACACACAATACAGTATACTATAGACAGTGCACACACAATACAGTATACTATACATAGTGCACACAATACAGTATACTATACATAGTGCACACCATACAGTATACTATACATAGTGCACACAATACAGTATACAGTACTATACATAGTGCACACAATACAGTATACTATACACAGTGCACACAATACAGTATACTATACATAGTGCACACCATACAGTATACTATACACAGTGCACACAATACAGTATACTATACATAGTGCACACAATACAGTATACTATACATAGTGCACACAATACAGTATACTATACATAGTGCACACAATACAGTATACAGTACTATAGACAGTGCACACAATACAGTATACAGTACTATAGACAGTGCACACAATACAGTATACTATACATAGTGCACACAATACAGTATACAGTACTATAGACAGTGCACACAATACAGTATACTATACATAGTGCACACAATACAGTATACTATACATAGTGCACACAATACAGTATACTATAGACAGTGCACACACAATACAATATACTGTACATAGTGCACACAATACAGTATACAGTACTATACATAGTGCACACCATACAGTATACTATACATAGTGCACACAATACAGTATACAGTACTATACATAGTGCACACCATACAGTATACTATACACAGTGCACACAATACAGTATACTATACATAGTGCACACAATACAGTATACTATACACAGTGCACACAATACAGTATACTATACATAGTGCACACCATACAGTATACTATACACAGTGCACACCATACAGTATACTATACATAGTGCACACAATACAGTATACTATACATAGTGCACACCATACAGTATACTATACACAGTGCACACCATACAGTATACTATAGACAGTGCACACAATACAGTATACTATACATAGTGCACACAATACAGTATACTATAGACAGTGCACACAATACAGTATACTATACATAGTGCACACAATACAGTATACTATACATAGTGCACACCATACAGTATACTATACACAGTGCACACCATACAGTATACTATACATAGTGCACACAATACAGTATACTATACATAGTGCACACAATACAGTATACTATACATAGTGCACACCATACAGTATACTATACATAGTGCACACAATAAAGTATACAGTACTATACATAGTGCACACAATACAGTATACTATACACAGTGCACACAATACAGTATACTATACATAGTGCACACCATACAGTATACTATACACAGTGCACACAATACAGTATACTATACATAGTGCACACAATACAGTACACTATACATAGTGCACACAATACAGTATACTATACATAGTGCACACAATACAGTATACAGTACTATAGACAGTGCACACAATACAGTATACAGTACTATAGACAGTGCACACAATACAGTATACTATACATAGTGCACACAATACAGTATACAGTACTATAGACAGTGCACACAATACAGTATACTATACATAGTGCACACAATACAGTATACTATACATAGTGCACACAATACAGTATACTATAGACAGTGCACACACAATACAATATACTGTACATAGTGCACACAATACAGTATACAGTACTATACATAGTGCACACCATACAGTATACTATACATAGTGCACACAATACAGTATACTATAGACAGTGCACACACAATACAATATACTGTACATAGTGCACACAATACAGTATACAGTACTATACATAGTGCACACCATACAGTATACTATACACAGTGCACACAATACAGTATACTATACATAGTGCACACAATACAGTATACTATACACAGTGCACACAATACAGTATACTATACACAGTGCACACAGTACAGTATACTATACACAGTGCACACAATACAGTATACTATACACAGTGCACACAATACAGTATACTATACATAGTGCACACAATACAGTATACAGTACTATAGACAGTGCACACAATACAGTATACAGTACTATAGACAGTGCACACAATACAGTATACTATAGACAGTGCACACACAATACAGTATACTATACATAGTGCACACAATACAGTATACAGTACTATACATAGTGCACACCATACAGTATACTATACACAGTGCACACAATACAGTATACTATACATAGTGCACACACAATACAGTATACTATATACAGTGCACACAATACAGTATACTATACACAGTGCACACAATACAGTATACTATACATAGTGCACACAATACAGTATACTATACATAGTGCACACAATACAGTATACAGTACTATAGATAGTGCACACAATACAGTATACAGTACTATAGACAGTGCACACAATACAGTATACTATAGACAGTGCACACAATACAGTATACTATACATAGTGCACACAATACAGTATACTATACATAGTGCACACAATACAGTATACAGTACTATACATAGTGCACACCATACAGTATACTATACATAGTGCACACCATACAGTATACTATACACAGTGCACACAATACAGTATACTATACATAGTGCACACACAATACAGTATACTATACACAGTGCACACAATACAGTATACTATAGATAGTGCACACACAATACAGTATACTATACACAGTGCACACAATACAGTATACTATACACAGTGCACACAATACAGTATACTATACATAGTGCACACAATACAGTATACTATACATAGTGCACACAATACAGTATACTAAACATAGTGCACACAATACAGTATACTATACATAGTGCACACACAATACAGTATACTATACATAGTGCACACAATACAGTATACTATACATAGTGCACACACAAAACAGTATACTATACATAGTGCACACAATACAGTATACTATACATAGTGCACACAATACAGTATACTATACACAGTGCACACAATACAGTATATTATACACAGTGCACACAATACAGTATACTATACACAGTGCACACAATACAGTATACTATACATAGTGCACACAATACAGTATACTATACATAGTGCACACAATACAGTATACTATACATAGTGCACACAATACAGTATACTATACATAGTGCACACAATACAGTATACTATATACAGTGCACACCATACAGTATACTATACATAGTGCACACCATACAGTATACTATACATAGTGCACACAATACAGTATACTATACATAGTGCACACAATACAGTATACTATACATAGTGCACACAATACAGTATACTATACATAGTGCACACAATACAGTATACTATACATAGTGCACACAATACAGTATACTATACATAGTGCACACAATACAGTATACTATACATAGTGCACACAATACAGTATACTATACATAGTGCACACAATACAGTATACTATACATAGTGCACACCATACAGTATACTATACATAGTGCACACAATACATTATACTACACATAGTGCACACAATACAGTATACTATACATAGTGCACACAATACAGTATACTATAGACAGTGCACACAATACAGTATACTATACATAGTGCACATAATACAGTATACTATACACAGTGCACACAATACAGTATACTATACATAGTGCACACAATACAGTATACCATAGACAGTGCACACAATACAGTATACTATACATAGTGCACACCATACAGTATACTATACATAGTGCACACAATACAGTATACTATACATAGTGCACACCATACAGTATACTATACATAGTGCACACCATACAGTATACTATACATAGTGCACACCATACAGTATACTATACATAGTGCACACAATACAGTATACTATAGACAGTGCACACAATACAGTATACTATACACAGTGCACACAATACAGTATACTATAGACAGTGCACACACAATACATTATACTACACATAGTGCACACAATACAGTATACTATACATAGTGCACACAATACAGTATACTATAGACAGTGCACACAATACAGTATACTATACATAGTGCACACAATACAGTATACTATACATAGTGCACACAATACAGTATACTATAGACAGTGCACACAATACAGTATACTATACATAGTGCACATAATACAGTATACTATACATAGTGCACACAATACAGTATACTATACATAGTGCACACAATACAGTATACTATACATAGTGCACACAATACAGTATACTATAGACAGTGCACACAATACAGTATACTATACATAGTGCACACAATACAGTATACTATACATAGTGCACACCATACAGTATACTATACATAGTGCACACAATACAGTATACTATACATAGTGCACACAATACAGTATACTATACATAGTGCACACAATACAGTATACTATAGACAGTGCACACAATACAGTATACAGTACTATAGACAGTGCACACAATACAGTATACTATACATAGTGCACATAATACAAATCAAATCAAATCAAAAAATGCTTTATTGGCACGTCCGAATAGGTATTTGGCATTGCCAAAGCTAGTAAAGTGGGTGGGTGGGGGGGGGGGGGAGTTGGGTTGGGTGGGTGGTGGGTGGCTGGTGGGTATGGGGGGGGGGGTTCGGTTATAACAGTCCATGGAGTCTCATCTTCCTCTTCGTTGGTGATTGCTATATGGGGAGGTGGGGGCGGGGCGGGTGTATTGGGATAAATATAACAGTCCATGGAGTCTCATCTTCCTCTTCGTTGGTGGCTGCTATATGGGGAGGTGGGGGTGGGGGTGGGTGGGGGTGGGGGTGGGGCGGGTGTATTGGGATAAATATAACAGTCCATGGAGTCTCATCTTCCTCTTGTTTGGTGACAGCTGGACACGTATTGGGCAGCGATCTCCACAGTGGCCTCTTCTTCTCCCAGTAGGATGTAGAGTTTCCTCTTCTCGTCTGCAGATATGAAGTCTGGGATGTGGGCAGAGAGTCTTTGGTAGTAGACGGCCCTCATATCTGAGTATTTGGTGCAGTGTAGCAGGAAGTGGATCTCGTCTTCTAGGGCCCCCTGGTCACAGTGCTGGCACAGTCTCTTCTCCCGTGGCTTGTACGTCTGCCTGTATCGCCCCGTCTCTATCTCTAGGTTGTGGGCGCTCAGTCTGTATCGGCTCAGGGTCTGTCTGTGCTTGGGGTGGCGTATTCTCTCCAGGTAGGTGGCCATGGTGTAGTCCCTTTGTAGGGATTGGTACACGGTGAGTTTCTTGGAGTTATTTATTTCGTTTCTCCATTCTTCAATGTACCGCTCTCTGTTTGCCTCTGTGGTCGCCTTTATTTCGGCCTTGGTTATCATCTGTTGGTGTTTTTGGTTTGGTGGTTGGCTGTTGTTTGGTTGGTGAGTGTCTGGTTTGCTCAGGTGGCTTAGCCATGCTTGGTGGTGGTAGGAGTCGGGCTTGCTCACCTGGATGTGTGCCTGGAAAGCTAGCGTCCTCTTCTGTATGGTGAGCCATAGGGGGAGTCTGCCTAGCTCTGCCCTGCAGGCTATGTTGGTGGTGTTGCGATGGACATGTAGCAGGTATTTGCAGAACTCCAGGTGGAAGTTCTCTGTTGGGCTGGAATCCCACCTTGACTGGTCTGGGTAGGTGGCTGGGCCCCAAACCTCACTGCCATAGAGAAGGATCGGGGAGATGACAGCGTCAAATATCTTCATCCAGACCCTCACCGGTGGTTTGAGGTGGTACAGTTGTCTTCTGATGGCGTAGAAGGTTCTGCAGGCTTTTGCTTTCAGGGTTTCTATTGCTGCTTTGAAGCTTCCTGATTGGCTGAGCTCCAGCCCCAGGTAGGTGTAGCTGTTGGTTTTCTCCAGTGTGGAGCCGTACAGTATACTATACATAGTGCACACAATACAGTATACTATACATAGTGCACACAATACAGTATACTATACATAGTGCACACAATACAGTATACTATACATAGTGCACACAATACAGTATACTATACATAGTGCACACAATACAGTATACTATACATAGTGCACACAATACAGTATACTATACACAGTGCACACCATACAGTATACTATACATAGTGCACACAATACAGTATACTATACACAGTGCACACAATACAGTATACTATAGAGAATGCACACCATACAGTATACTATACATAGTGCACACCATACAGTATACTATACATAGTGCACACAATACAGTATACTATACACAGTGCACACAATACAGTATACTATAGACAGTGCACACACAATACATTATACTACACATAGTGCACACAATACAGTATACTATACATAGTGCACACAATACAGTATACTATAGACAGTGCACACAATACAGTATACTATACATAGTGCACATAATACAGTATACTATACATAGTGCACACCATACAGTATACTATACATAGTGCACACAATACAGTATACTATAGACAGTGCACACAATACAGTATACTATACATAGTGCACACAATACAGTATACTATACATAGTGCACACCATACAGTATACTATAGACAGTGCACACAATACAGTATACAGTACTATAGACAGTGCACACAATACAGTATACTATACATAGTGCACATAATACAGTATACTATAGAGAATGCACACCATACAGTATACTATACATAGTGCACACCATACAGTATACTATACATAGTGCACACAATACAGTATACTATACATAGTGCACACCATACAGTATACTATACATAGTGCACACAATACAGTATACTATACATAGTGCACACAATACAGTATACTATACATAGTGCACACCATACAGTATACTATACATAGTGCACACCATACAGTATACTATACATAGTGCACACAATACAGTATACTATACATAGTGCACACCATACAGTATACTATACATAGTGCACACAATACAGTATACTATACATAGTGCACACAATACAGTATACTATACATAGTGCACACAATACAGTATATTATACACAGTGCACACCATACAGTATACTATACATAGTGCACACCATACAGTATACTATACATAGTGCACACAATACAGTATACTATAGACAGTGCACACAATACAGTATACTATACATAGTGCACACAATACAGTATACTATACATAGTGCACACCATACAGTATACTATACATAGTGCACACAATACAGTATACTATACATAGTGCACACCATACAGTATACTATACATAGTGCACACAATACAGTATACTATACATAGTGCACACCATACAGTATACTATACATAGTGCACACAATACAGTATACTATACATAGTGCACACAATACAGTATACTATACATAGTGCACACAATACAGTATACTATACATAGTGCACACAATACAGTATACTATACATAGTGCACACAATACAGTATACTATACATAGTGCACACAATACAGTATACTATACATAGTGCACACAATACAGTATACTATACATAGTGCACACAATACAGTATACTATACATAGTGCACACAATACAGTATACTATACATAGTGCACACAATACAGTATACTATACACAGTGCACACCATACAGTATACTATACATAGTGCACACAATACAGTATACTATACACAGTGCACACAATACAGTATACTATAGAGAATGCACACCATACAGTATACTATACATAGTGCACACCATACAGTATACTATACATAGTGCACACAATACAGTATACTATACACAGTGCACACAATACAGTATACTATACATAGTGCACACAATACAGTATACTATACATAGTGCACACAATACAGTATACTATACATAGTGCACACAATACAGTATACTATACATAGTGCACACAATACAGTATACTATACATAGTGCACACAATACAGTATACTATACACAGTGCACACCATACAGTATACTATACATAGTGCACACAATACAGTATACTATACACAGTGCACACAATACAGTATACTATAGAGAATGCACACCATACAGTATACTATACATAGTGCACACCATACAGTATACTATACATAGTGCACACAATACAGTATACTATACACAGTGCACACAATACAGTATACTATAGACAGTGCACACACAATACATTATACTACACATAGTGCACACAATACAGTATACTATACATAGTGCACACAATACAGTATACTATAGACAGTGCACACAATACATTATACTATACATAGTGCACATAATACAGTATACTATACATAGTGCACACCATACAGTATACTATACATAGTGCACACAATACAGTATACTATAGACAGTGCACACAATACAGTATACTATACATAGTGCACACAATACAGTATACTATACATAGTGCACACCATACAGTATACTATAGACAGTGCACACAATACAGTATACAGTACTATAGACAGTGCACACAATACAGTATACTATACATAGTGCACATAATACAGTATACTATAGAGAATGCACACCATACAGTATACTATACATAGTGCACACCATACAGTATACTATACTATACATAGTGCACACAATACAGTATACTATACATAGTGCACACAATACAGTATACTATACATAGTGCACACAATACAGTATACTATACATAGTGCACACAATACAGTATACTATACATAGTGCACACAATACAGTATACTATAGACAGTGCACACAATACAGTATACTATACATAGTGCACATAATACAGTATACTATAGAGAATGCACACCATACAGTATACTATACATAGTGCACACAATACAGTATACTATACATAGTGCACACAATACAGTATACTATACATAGTGCACACCATACAGTATACTATACATAGTGCACACAATACAGTATACTATACATAGTGCACACCATACAGTATACTATACATAGTGCACACAATACAGTATACTATACATAGTGCACACAATACAGTATACTATACATAGTGCACACAATACAGTATATTATACACAGTGTACACCATACAGTATACTATACATAGTGCACACCATACAGTATACTATACATAGTGCACACAATACAGTATACTATAGACAGTGCACACAATACAGTATACTATACATAGTGCACACAATACAGTATACTATACATAGTGCACACAATACAGTATGTTATACACAGTGCACACCATACAGTATACTATACATAGTGCACACCATACAGTATACTATACATAGTGCACACAATACAGTATACTATACATAGTGCACACAATACAGTATACTATACACAGTGCACACCATACAGTATACTATACATAGTGCACACAATACAGTATACTATACACAGTGCACACAATACAGTATACTATACATAGTGCACACAATACAGTATACTATACATAGTGCACACAATACAGTATACTATACACAGTGCACACAATACAGTATACTATACACAGTGCACACAATACAGTATACTATACATAGTGCACACAATACAGTATACTATACATAGTGCACACAATACAGTATACTATAGACAGTGCACACAATACAGTATACTATACATAGTGCACACAATACAGTATACTATACATAGTGCACACAATACAGTATACTATACATAGTGCACACAATACAGTATACTATACATAGTGCACACAATACAGTATACTATACATAGTGCACACAATACAGTATACTATACATAGTGCACACCATACAGTATACTATACATAGTGCACACAATACAGTATACTATACATAGTGCACATAATACAGTATACTATACATAGTGCACACCATACAGTATACTATAGACAGTGCACACAATACAGTATACAGTACTATAGACAGTGCACACAATACAGTATACTATACATAGTGCACACAATACAGTATACTATACATAGTGCACACCATACAGTATACTATACATAGTGCACACAATACAGTATACTATACATAGTGCACACAATACAGTATACTATACACAGTGCACACCATACAGTATACTATACATAGTGCACACAATACAGTATACTATACACAGTGCACACAATACAGTATACTATACATAGTGCACACAATACAGTATACTATACATAGTGCACACAATACAGTATACTATAGACAGTGCACACAATACAGTATACTATACATAGTGCACACAAATACAGTATACTATACATAGTGCACACCATACAGTATACTATACATAGTGCACACAATACAGTATACTATAGACAGTGCACACAATACAGTATACTATACACAGTGCACACAATACAGTATACTATAGACAGTGCACACACAATACATTATACTACACATAGTGCACACAATACAGTATACTATACATAGTGCACACAATACAGTATACTATAGACAGTGCACACAATACAGTATACTATACATAGTGCACACAATACAGTATACTATACATAGTGCACACCATACAGTATACTATACATAGTGCACACAATACAGTATACTATACATAGTGCACACAATACAGTATACTATACATAGTGCACACAATACAGTATACTATACATAGTGCACACAATACAGTATACTATACATAGTGCACACAATACAGTATACTATACACAGTGCACACCATACAGTATACTATACATAGTGCACACAATACAGTATACTATACACAGTGCACACAATACAGTATACTATACATAGTGCACACAATACAGTATACTATACATAGTGCACACAATACAGTATACTATACATAGTGCACACAATACAGTATACTATAGACAGTGCACACAATACAGTATACTATACATAGTGCACATAATACAGTATACTATAGAGAATGCACACCATACAGTATACAAATCAAATCAAATCAAATCAAAAAATGCTTTATTGGCACGTCCGAATAGGTATTTGGCATTGCCAAAGCTAGTAAAGTGTGTGTGGGGGGGAGTTGGGTTATAACAGTCCATGGAGTCTCATCTTCCTCTTCGTTGGTGACTGCTATATGGGGGGGGGGTTGGAGGTGGGGTGGGACAGGGCGGTTGGTTTGGGGTATAACAGTCCGTGGAGTCTCGTCTTCCTCTTCGTTGGTGACTGCTATATGGGGAGGTGGGGGCGGGGCGGGTGTATTGGGATAAATATAACAGTCCATGGAGTCTCATCTTCCTCTTCGTTGGTGGCTGCTATATGGGGAGGTGGGGGTGGGTGGGGCGGGTGTTTTGGGATAAATATAACAGTCCATGGAGTCTCATCTTCCTCTTGTTTGGTGACAGCTGGACACGTATTGGGCAGCGATCTCCACAGTGGCTTCTTCTTCTCCCAGTAGGATGTAGAGTTTCCTCTTCTCCCAGTCTGGGATGTGGGCAGAGAGTCTTTGGTAGTAGACGGCCCTCACAGCTGAGTATTTGGTGCAGTGTAGCAGGAAGTGGGTCTGGTCTTCTAGGGCCCCCTGGTCACAGTGCTGGCACAGTCTCTTCTCCCGTGGCTTGTACGTCTGCCTGTATCGCCCCGTCTCTATCTCTAGGTTGTGGGCGCTCAGTCTGTATCGGCTCAGGGTCTGTCTGTGCTTGGGGTGGCGTATTCTCTCCAGGTAGGTGGCCATGGTGTAGTCCCTTTGTAGGGATTGGCACACGGTGAGTTTCTTGGAGTTATTTATTTCATTTCTCCATTCTTCAATGTACCACTCTCTGTTTGCCTCTGTGGTCGCCTTTATTTCGGCCTTGGTTATCATCTGTTGGAGTTTTTGGTTTGGTGGTTGGCTGTTGTTTGGTTGGTGGGTGTCTGGTTTGCTCAGGTGGCTTAGCCAGGCTTGGTGGTGGTAGGAGTCGGGCTTGCTCACCTGGATGTGTGCCTGGAAAGCTAGCGCCCTCTTCTGTATGGTGAGCCATAGGGGGAGTCTGCCTAGCTCTGCCCTGCAGGCCATGTTGGTGGTGTTGCGATGGACATGGAGCAGGTATTTGCAGAACTCCAGGTGGAAGTTCTCTGTTGGGCTGGAATCCCACTTTGACTGGTCTGGGTAGGTGGCTGGGCCCCAAACTTCACTGCCATAGAGAAGGATCGGGGTGATGACTGCGTCAAATATCTTCAGCCAGACCCTCACCGATGGTTTGAGGTGGTACAGTTGTCTTCTGATGGCGTAGAAGGTTCTGCAGGCTTTTGCTTTCAGGGTTTCTATTGCTGCTTTGAAGCTTCCTGATTGGCTGAGCTCCAGCCCCAGGTAGGTGTAGCTGTTGGTTTTCTCCAGTGTGGAGCCGTTCAGTGTGAATTGTGGGGTGGTGGAGGCTTTATTGTGGCCCTTCTTCTGAAATACCATGATTTTGGTCTTCTTCTGGTTGATGGGTAGGGCCCATGTGGTGCTGAATTTTTCCAGCACTGACAGGCTTTCTTGGAGGTCTTTCTCGGTGGGGGCCAGGAGTAGGAGGTCATCGGCATACAGCAGGAACTTCACCTCTCGATTGTTCAGGGTGAGGCCTGGGGTTGGTGAGGTCTCCAGGGCTGTAGCCAGTTCATTGATATAGATGTTGAAGAGCGTTGGGCTCAGGCTACAGCCTTGTCTGACCCCTCGGGCCTGTTGGAAGTATGCGGTCCTTTTCCCATTCACCTTCACACTGCACTGGTTTCCGGTGTAGGAGCTCTTGATGACGTCGTACGTTCTTCCTCCTATTCCACTCTCTAGGAGTTTTAGGAGTAGGCCTGGGTGCCATACTGAATCAAACGCCTTCTTAAAGTCCACGAAGCAGGCGAATATCTTGCCTCTTCTGGTGTTGTGGACGTGCGTCTTGATGAGGCTGTGCAGGGTGTAGATATGGTCTGTGGTGCGGTGGTTTGGCATGAACCCTGCTTGGCTCTTGCTGAGGACCCCGTGTTGTGTGAGGAAGGTGAGGATTCTGTTATTGATGATGCTGTTGAACAGTTTCCCTAGCTATGTGCTGCTGACGCAGATCCCTCTGTAGTTGTTGGGGTCGTATTGGTCCCCATTCTTGTAGATGGGGGTTATGAGCCCTTTGTTCCAGTCTTCGGGGAAGTGTCCAGCATTGAGCACGAGGGTGAATAGCTTTGCCAGTGCCGCGTGTATTGCTGGAGGGCTGTATTTGATCATCTCTGGTAGGATGCCGTCAGGGCCACTGGCCTTTTTGCCTTTCAGCAGGGCAATTCTTTCCTGTATATCTTTTATGGTGATTGGCGAGTCCAGAGGGTTCTGGAAGTCTTTGATGACTTTCTCCATGTCCCTCAGTTTGGTGATTATCTGTTGCTGTTCTGGAGTTAGTTCTTCTTCTGGGATGTTTTTGTAGAGACCTCTGAAGTAGTTGAGCCAGATATTGCCATTTTGGATGTGGAGAGAGTTTTTCTTGGGCTTTATGCCCATGTGGTGCCAGGTCTCCCAGAATGAGCTGTCCTGGAGGGAGTCCTCTAGTTGCTGTATTTTGTGGGAGAGGTCCCTCTGTTTCTTCTCTCTGAGGGTGCCCTTGTATTGCTTGCATAGATTGCTGTAGGCTTCCCTCACCTCCTTGTTGTTGGGGTCCCTGTGTTTTTGGTTGGAGGCTGTTCTTAGGGTATGGCGTAGTGCTCTGCAGTCGCTGTCGAACCATTTGTGGGACTGTTTGTTGGTTTGTCTTATGGGTTTGGTTCGTTTCAGGCCTGCTAGTTCTGCTGTGGTCTGTAGGATGTACTTGAGATCCTTCACAGCTCTGGTGACTCCCTGTTGGTCTGGCTGATAGTTGTTTGTATGGAAGTTTGTGAGCAGTGTCTTGATTTCGGGTCGGTTGGTTGCGTTGCTATATTCTATGGCCTGTTGGTTGGCCCATTTGAAATGTCTTGGTAGGTTGTAGAGGCCGGACTGTTGGGGCTCATGTGTGGGTGTTTTGTTCCTGGTTCTCATGTATAGTAGGATCTGGTTGTGGTCTGATAGATGGGAGTCAGGTGCGATTGTGAAGTCTTCAATGTCTGACAGGTCTGCGTCTGTAATGGCATAGTCCACCACGCTGTTGCCCACTTGAGAGTTTAGTGTGAAGCGTCCTCTGGGATCGCCTGTGGTACGTCCGTTTATTATGTACAGTCCTAGGCTTCGGCACATGTTCAGCAGTTGTCTCCCACTCTTGTTGACAATTCTGTCTTGGCTGTTTCTTCTTGTCTGTGTGGGTTCTGGGTGGTGGATCTCACTACCGTGCGTATGTGGGTTGTCGTCAGGGGGCAGGTAGTCTATCTCTGTGCCTGTCCTTGCATTCAGGTCTCCGCATATTAGTACTCTGCCTTTGGGTTGGAAGTGGACAGCTTCCCTTTGTAGGACCTCGTAAGTGTCGGGGTGGTGGTAGGGGGACCCTGGTGGGGGCATATATACTGCACAGAGATAGATGTCCTGCTGGCCGCTGAGGATGGAGCTGCTTATTTTTATCCATATGTGATTAGTTCCACGTTTGGTAGCTTTTACGTGTTCTTTGAGCTCCTCCTTGTACCATATTAGTATGCCTCCTGAGTGGCGGCCATGTTTGGTGGTCTTATTTTTCTGGGCGGGCACTGAGAATTCCTTGTAGCCCATGGGTGTTAGGGACTCGTCATCTGCCCGGGTCCATGTCTCTAGGAGGATTTGAATGTCTATGTTTTTTAGTCTGTCTATGAAGTCTGGATCTTTTGATTTAGATCTATAGGCTGAGGCGTTCAGCCCTTGTATGTTCCAACTACTGATAGTTAGTGATTTCATCTTCGGTGTGTAAACCTTGTAATGAGCTGTCCTGCAGAGGACGGGCTGGGTTCTTGGTTGGTTGCAGTGTGGCCAGGTATTGGTTTATGTGCATTGCTGTTGTGGCCATTGTAGTGACCGCATGCTCTATTCTCTTTATTGTCTCTATGTCGGTGCTCTGGGTTGCTCTGGTTGGCTTTTTCTTGATAGGTGACATCTTTGGGGGGTTCTGTCTTGGATATTGGCGGTTGTCGGGTATTATTTCCATGGTTCTTTGTCTTGTTTGTTGTCTAGGCCCGGGGGCTCTGTTGAGCACTAAGTCTTTGAATTCCTTCGCTAGGAGGCTGACGCCATGTTTATTGAGGTGTTTGTCATCATATAGGTGACGCTTATCTATGGAGGGGTGTTGTGCCAGGGTGATGCCTGGTGTTTGTCTGATTCTGGTCGCCAGCTCTTTGTTGATCCCTATGATGGTAGCTTCAGAGATGTCTTCTCGTGGGAGCAGAGATGACAGGATGATACTACTGTCTGGGAACTGTTGCTTTGCTTTCTCTGCTAGTTGGACCAGTTGGCCCGCTGTCTGTTGGGGCTGGTCAGAGAGATCTTCTGTGCCTGTGTGTATGACAATGTGTTTCGGGGTAGTGAAGTATACTATACAGTATACTATACATAGTGCACACCATACAGTATACTATAGACAGTGCACACAATACAGTATACTATACACAGTGCACACAATACAGTATACTATACATAGTGCACACAATACAGTATACTATAGACAGTGCACACAATACAGTATACTATACACAGTGCACACAATACAGTATACTATACATAGTGCACACAATACAGTATACTATACATAGTGCACACAATACAGTATACTATAGACAGTGCACACAATACAGTATACTATAGACAGTGCACACAATACAGTATACTATACATAGTGAACACCATACAGTATACTATACATAGTGCACACAATACAGTATACTATACATAGTGCACACAATACAGTATACTATAGACAGTGCACACAATACAGTATACTATACATAGTGCACATAATACAGTATACTATACATAGTGAACACCATACAGTATACTATACATAGTGCACACAATACAGTATACTATAGACAGTGCACACAATACAGTATACTATACATAGTGCACACAATACAGTATACTATACATAGTGCACACCATACAGTATACTATACATAGTGCACACCATACAGTATACTATACATAGTGCACACAATACAGTATACTATACATAGTGCACACCATACAGTATACTATAGACAGTGCACACAATACAGTATACTATACACAGTGCACACAATACAGTATACTATACATAGTGCACACAATACAGTATACTATACATAGTGCACACTATACAGTATACTATACACAGTGCACACCATACAGTATACTATACATAGTGCACACCATACAGTATACTATACATAGTGCACACAATACAGTATACTATAGACAGTGCACACAATACAGTATACTATACACAGTGCACACAATACAGTATACTATACATAGTGCACACAATACAGTATACTATAGACAGTGCACACAATACAGTATACTATACATAGTGCACACAATACAGTATACTATAGACAGTGCACACAATACAGTATACTATACACAGTGCACACAATACAGTATACTATACATAGTGCACACAATACAGTATACTATACATAGTGCACACAATACAGTATACTATAGACAGTGCACACAATACAGTATACTATAGACAGTGCACACAATACAGTATACTATACATAGTGAACACCATACAGTATACTATACATAGTGCACACAATACAGTATACTATACATAGTGCACACAATACAGTATACTATAGACAGTGCACACAATACAGTATACTATACATAGTGCACACAATACAGTATACTATAGACAGTGCACACAATACAGTATACTATACATAGTGCACACAATACAGTATACTATATGTCACGGGATGGTTAGAGTCTATACTATAGGCAATGTGTAATATATATTTCATGTGGAATGTATTCTCTAACCTGTTGTAAACATCAGTGTGTAGTTGGCTGATTCGGGTCTAGTGTGTTAGCACATTGTATGCAAATACCTCTAACTAGTGAGGACAATGGGTGGAGATAATCTGATCAGTGTCTCCAAGAAGATGTTGGATGGTGCATTGTCCATAGTAGACAGGGAGTCTGCTCTCCTTGGTATAGGTGAGGGGGGAAGGATCTGTGACTCAGCCCTTCCCACCCACAGATATAGGTGTAACAGTTTTAGTATATAGTTGTAGCTGGAGTTAGTATGTGTTAGCCGGCCTGTGCACAGCTCTGCAGAGAGCCAGGATATAGTTACAGGACCAAGGAACCAAAGTTATCATTGGATTGTGACTTCTGTGGACTTATTGTTATTACGGTTGATGTGACCGCTGCCGGCTACTAACTTTGTGGATTACAATAAATTGCTGTTGTCTCCCGACCTCTTGCGTCCGTGTTGATTCAAAAGACCATCCGGAGGAAGACGTATACCTTTGCTCCGTGACAACTGGTTGGCAGCGGTGGGATCAACAGCGGATAGCGAGATGGACTACAGCAGCCCAGCGATTAATGGAGCCACAACCTCAGAATACAGGAACTGGACTATGGCAAGTCTACAAGTAAGGGCCCGGGAACTAAACCTGAGTTACCAGGGAAGAACGAAAGAGCAACTGATCGAGGCACTGGAGGAGATGACCCTGCAAAGCGACCATGAGGAGGGCTGCCCCCAGGAGACAGTAGAGATACAGGAGTGGCAGGTACAGACCCAAAAGAGCAGATGGGTTGTTTTGTATGAGGAGGAATTGGCAGTGCTGGGGCTAGGAGCAACTGCAGAGCAAAGGAGTAGAGCATTACAGAGGGCTCAGGAAACGGAGAAGGAGGAACAGAGAATGGCGCATGAAAAGGAAAGAATGGCGCATGAAATGCGAATGGCTGAGATAACTATGAGGAATTATAATCAAACGTCGACCCCCAGCCCAACAGTGAGAGAACCACCATATGTCTCCCATAAACACTTCAAGACCTTTGAGGAAGCGGCTGGGGATGTTGATGGATATTTTCAGGACTTCGAACACCAGTGCCACCTGATGGAAGTCCCAGAGAAGGATTGGGTCCGGTATCTGGTGGGGCACCTACGAGATGGGGCTGCGGAAGCTCTCAGAGCCATGGACCCTAGTGATCAGCGGGACTATGAGGCCATTAAAAGAGCGGTGCAGAAGTATTATGCAGTCACTCCAGAGACCTACCGAGTTCAGTTCCGCTCTTTGTCTTACAATGGGGGAAGCTCCTTCCACATGTTCGCCCACAAGTTGAAGCAAGCATGCAAGCGCTGGCTAGAAGGAGAGGAGGCTGTCACAGTCGATAAGATCCTCCAAGTCATACTTAAGGAACAGTTCTTTTCCCAGTGCCCCGCTGAGATCCGTGAGTGGGTGCTGGAACGGAACCCAGCCACAGTTGAGCAAGCTGCTTCTCTTGCAGATGAGGGCCTGACCATCAAGCCGCAGTGGAAGAGGTTGTTTGCAGAGGAGCGGAAAACTACCACAGTCCGCCAGACACCCTTCAGCCAGCCAACCACCTTTCGTGCCCGGCCTCAGGATTACAATTCCCCCTCTACCCCTGCCCCAGCCCATCGGCCTCCAGCTATGAACAACCCTGTCCCTAGACAACGACCTACTGGAAGAATGCTAGAGCGCAGATGTTTTGGGTGCGGGCGGCCTGGACATTTGCAAGCTAGTTGCCCTGTTAACATGGGGGCACGGGCCACCGTGGCATCCCGGCCTATTCACTACCTGGGAACCACTCCTAGGACAGAAAGTTTGGCCCCATTTCCAGATGACTCCATGAATGACACATCTGTTCCACCTCCAGGGGTCTATGGGATTCAGCCTTCCGCCACACATCCCGCAAACCTTCAGAGGAAGCACTTGCAGGAGGTCCTACTGGATGGCCGAACAGTTGTTGGATTCCGGGACTCGGGAGCTTTCCTAACGGTAGCGGACCCCCGAGTTGTGCGACCCGAGGCCCTAGAGGAGGGTCCTGGCATTTCTATCAAGTTGGCAGGGGGTACTCAAAGACGTATTCCTAAAGCTACCGTGGAACTCGACTATGGTTATGGACCAAAACGATGCACAATTGGTGTGATGAGCGGGCTGCCGGCCGATGTTCTGTTAGGCAACGATGTTGGAAATCTACAGTGCCACTTTGTGGGAGCAGTGACCCGAAGCCAAGCTCAGGGAGAAGCCAACATGGATCCACCGGATTTTCTGACAGATGCCAGCCCTTCAACCCTACAACTTTACCATTCAGTACCGCCGAGGGAACCAACACCAGAACGCGGATGGGTTATCCCGGCAGGAGGACATATGAGCTATAGAGACTGATGTGCATTCCCCAATTTACCTGTGTAGGCCAATTGTGTCATGCACATGTTTTGAGAGGGGGAGGGGTTGTCACGGGATGGTTAGAGTCTATACTATAGGCAATGTGTAATATATATTTCATGTGGAATGTATTCTCTAACCTGTTGTAAACATCAGTGTGTAGTTGGCTGATTCGGGTCTAGTGTGTTAGCACATTGTATGCAAATACCTCTAACTAGTGAGGACAATGGGTGGAGATAATCTGATCAGTGTCTCCAAGAAGATGTTGGATGGTGCATTGTCCATAGTAGACAGGGAGTCTGCTCTCCTTGGTATAGGTGAGGGGGGAAGGATCTGTGACTCAGCCCTTCCCACCCACAGATATAGGTGTAACAGTTTTAGTATATAGTTGTAGCTGGAGTTAGTATGTGTTAGCCGGCCTGTGCACAGCTCTGCAGAGAGCCAGGATATAGTTACAGGACCAAGGAACCAAAGTTATCATTGGATTGTGACTTCTGTGGACTTATTGTTATTACGGTTGATGTGACCGCTGCCGGCTACTAACTTTGTGGATTACAATAAATTGCTGTTGTCTCCCGACCTCTTGCGTCCGTGTTGATTCAAAAGACCATCCGGAGGAAGACGTATACCTTTGCTCCGTGACACTATACATAGTGCACACCATACAGTATACTATACATAGTGCACACCATACAGTATACTATAGACAGTGCACACAATACAGTATACTATACACAGTGCACACAATACAGTATACTATACATAGTGCACACAATACAGTATACTATACATAGTGCACACAATACAGTATACTATACACAGTGCACACCATACAGTATACTATACATAGTGCACACCATACAGTATACTATACATAGTGCACACAATACAGTATACTATAGACAGTGCACACAATACAGTATACTATACACAGTGCACACAATACAGTATACTATACATAGTGCACACAATACAGTATACTATAGACAGTGCACACAATACAGTATACTATACATAGTGCACACAATACAGTATACTATAGACAGTGCACACAATACAGTATACTATACACAGTGCACACAATACAGTATACTATACATAGTGCACACAATACAGTATACTATACATAGTGCACACAATACAGTATACTATAGACAGTGCACACAATACAGTATACTATAGACAGTGCACACAATACAGTATACTATACATAGTGAACACCATACAGTATACTATACATAGTGCACACAATACAGTATACTATACATAGTGCACACAATACAGTATACTATAGACAGTGCACACAATACAGTATACTATACATAGTGCACATAATACAGTATACTATACATAGTGAACACCATACAGTATACTATACATAGTGCACACAATACAGTATACTATAGACAGTGCACACAATACAGTATACTATACATAGTGCACACAATACAGTATACTATACATAGTGCACACCATACAGTATACTATACATAGTGCACACCATACAGTATACTATACATAGTGCACACAATACAGTATACTATACATAGTGCACACCATACAGTATACTATAGACAGTGCACACAATACAGTATACTATACACAGTGCACACCATACAGTATACTATAGACAGTGCACACAATACAGTATACTATACATAGTGCACACCATACAGTATACTATACATAGTGCACACAATACAGTATACTATAGACAGTGCACACAATACAGTATACTATACACAGTGCACACAATACAGTATACTATACATAGTGCACACAATACAGTATACTATAGACAGTGCACACAATACAGTATACTATACATAGTGCACACCATACAGTATACTATACATAGTGCACACAATACAGTATACTATACATAGTGCACACAATACAGTATACTATAGACAGTGCACACAATACAGTATACTATACATAGTGCACACAATACAGTATACTATACATAGTGCACACCATACAGTATACTATACATAGTGCACACAATACAGTATACTATACACAGTGCACACAATACAGTATATACATAGTGCACACAATACAGTATACTATACATAGTGCACACAATACAGTATACTATACATAGTGCACACAATACAGTATACTATAGACAGTGCACACAATACAGTATACAGTACTATAGACAGTGCACACAATACAGTATACTATAGACAGTGCACACAATACAGTATACTATACACAGTGCACACCATACAGTATACTATAGACAGTGCACACCATACAGTATACTATACATAGTGCACACAATACAGTATACTATAGACAGTGCACACAATACAGTATACTATACACAGTGCACACAATACAGTATACTATACACAGTGCACACAATACAGTATACTATACATAGTGCACACAATACAGTATACTATAGACAGTGCACACAATACAGTATACTATACATAGTGCACACCATACAGTATACTATACATAGTGCACACAATACAGTATACTATACATAGTGCACACAATACAGTATACTATAGACAGTGCACACAATACAGTATACTATACATAGTGCACACAATACAGTATACTATACATAGTGCACACCATACAGTATACTATACATAGTGCACACAATAGAGTATACTATACACAGTGCACACAATACAGTATATACATAGTGCACACAATACAGTATACTATACATAGTGCACACAATACAGTATACTATACATAGTGCACACAATACAGTATACTATAGACAGTGCACACAATACAGTATACAGTACTATAGACAGTGCACACAATACAGTATACTATAGACAGTGCACACAATACAGTATACTATACATAGTGCACATAATACAGTATACTATAGAGAATGCACACCATACAGTATACTATACATAGTGCACACAATACAGTATACTATACATAGTGCACACCATACAGTATACTATATACAGTGCACACAATACAGTATACTATACATAGTGCACATAATACAGTATACTATAGAGAATGCACACCATACAGTATACTATACATAGTGCACACAATACAGTATACTATACATAGTGCACACCATACAGTATACTATACATAGTGCACACAATACAGTATACTATACATAGTGCACACAATACAGTATACTATACATAGTGCACACAATACAGTATACTATACATAGTGCACACAATACAGTATACTATAGAGAATGCACACCATACAGTATACTATACATAGTGCACACAATACAGTATACTATACATAGTGCACACAATACAGTATACTATACATAGTGCACACAATACAGTATACTATACATAGTGCACACAATACAGTGTACTATACATAGTGCACACACAATACAGTATACTATACATAGTGCACACAATACAGTATACAGTACTATAGACAGTGCACACAATACAGTATACTATACATAGTGCACACAATACAGTATACACTACTATAGACAGTGCACACAATACAGTATACTATACATAGTGCACACAATACAGTATACTATACATAGTGCACACAATACAGTATACTATACATAGTGCACACAATACAGTATACTATACATAGTGCACACAATACAGTATATGTCACGGGATGGTTAGAGTCTATACTATAGGCCATGTGTAATATATATTTCATGTGGAATGTATTCTCTAACCTGTTGTAAACATCAGTGTGTAGTTGGCTGATTAGGGTCTAGTGTGTTAGCACATTGTATGCAAATACCTCTAACTAGTGAGGACCAGTGAGGACAATGGGTGGAGATAATCTGATCAGTGTCTCCAAGAAGATGTTGGATGGTGCATTGTCCATAGTAGACAGGGAGTCTGCTCTCCTTGGTATAGGTGAGGGGGGAAGGATCTGTGACTCAGCCCTTCCCACCCACAGATATAGGAAGTAACAGTTTAGTATATAGATGTAGCTGGAGTTAGTATGTGTTAGCCGGCCTGTGCACAGCTCTGCAGAGAGCCAGGATATAGTTACAGGACCAAGGAACCAAAGTTATCATTGGATTGTGACTTCTGTGGACTTATTGTTATTACGGTTGATGTGACCGCCGCCGGCTACTAACTTTGTGGATTACAATAAATTGCTGTTGTCTCCCGACCTCTTGCGTCCGTGTTGATTCAAAAGACCATCCGGAGGAAGACGTATACCTTTGCTCCGTGACAACTGGTTGGCAGCAGTGGGATCAACAGCGGACAGCGAGATGGACTACAGCAGCTCAGCGATTAATGGAGCCACAACCTCAGAATACAGGAACTGGACTATGGCAAGTCTACAAGTAAGGGCCCGGGAACTAAACCTGAGTTACCAGGGAAGAACGAAAGAGCAACTGATCGAGGCACTGGAGGAGATGACCCTGCAAAGCGACCATGAGGAGGGCTGCCCCCAGGAGACTGGAGAGATACGGGAGTGGCAGGTACAGACCCAAAAGAGCAGATGGGTTGTTTTGTATGAGGAGGAATTGGCAGTGCTGGGGCTAGAAGCAACTGCAGAGCAAAGGAGTAGAGCGTTACAGAGGGCTCAGGAAACGGAGAAGGAGGAACAGAGAATGGCGCATGAAAAGGAAAGAATGGCGCATGAAAGGCGAATGGCTGAGATAACTAAGAGGAATTATAATCAAACGCCGACCCCCAGCCCAACAGTGAGAGAACCACCATATGTCTCCCAGAAACACTTCAAGACCTTTGATGAAGCGGCTGGGGATGTTGATGGATATTTTCAGGACTTCGAACACCAGTGCCACCTGATGGAAGTCCCAGAGAAGGATTGGGTCCGGTATCTGGTGGGGCACCTACGAGATGGGGCTGCGGAAGCTCTCAGAGCCATGGACCCTAGTGATCAGCGGGACTATGAGGCCATTAAAAGAGCGGTGCAGAAGTATTATGCAGTCACTCCAGAGACCTACCGAGTTCAGTTCCGCTCTTTGTCTTACAATGGGGGAAGCTCCTTCCACATGTTTGCCCACAAGTTGAAGCAAGCATGCAAGCGCTGGCTAGAAGGAGAGGAGGCTGTCACAGTCGATAAGATCCTCCAAGTCATACTTAAGGAACAGTTCTTTTCCCAGTGCCCCGCTGAGATCCGTGAGTGGGTGCTGGAACGGAACCCAGCCACAGTGGAGCAAGCTGCTTCTCTTGCAGATGAGGGCCTGACCATCAAGCCGCAGTGGAAGAGGTTGTTTGCAGAGGAGCGGAAAACTACCACAGTCCGCCAGACACCCTTCAGCCAGCCACCCACCTTTCGTGTCCGGCCTCAGGATTACAATTCCCCCTCTACCCCTGCCCCAGCCCATCGGCCTCCAGCTATGAACAACCCTGTCCCTAGACAACGACCCACTGGAAGAATGCTAGAGCGCAGATGTTTTGGGTGCGGGCGGCCTGGACATTTGCAAGCTAGTTGCCCTGCTAACATGGGGGCACGGGCCACCGTGGCATCCCGGCCTATTCACTACCTGGGAACCACCCCTAGGACAGAAAGTTTGGCCCCATTTCCAGATGACTCCATGAATGACCCATCTGTTCCACCTCCAGGGGTCTATGGGATTCAGCCTTCCGCCACACATCCCGCAAACCTTCAGAGGAAGCACTTGCAGGAGGTCCTACTGGATGGCCGAACAGTTGTTGGATTCCGGGACTCGGGAGCTTTCCTAACGGTAGCGGACCCCCGAGTTGTGCGACCCGAGGCCCTAGAGGAGGGCCCTGGCATTTCTATCAAGTTGGCAGGGGGTACTCAAAGACGTATTCCTAAAGCTACCGTGGAACTCGACTATGGTTATGGACCAAAACGATGCACAATTGGTGTGATGAGCGGGCTGCCGGCCGATGTTCTGTTAGGCAACGATGTTGGAAATCTACAGTGCCACTTTGTGGGAGCAGTGACCCGAAGCCAAGCTCAGAGAGACGCCAACATGGATCGACCGGATTTTCTGCCAGATGCCAGCCCTTCAAACCTACAACTTTACCATTCAGTACCGCCGAGGGAACCAACACCAGAACGCAGATGGGTTATCCCGGCAGGAGGACATATGAGCTATAGAGACTGATGTGCATTCCCCAATTTACCTGTGTAGGCCAATTGTGTCATGCACATGTTTTGAGAGGGGGAGGGGTTGTCACGGGATGGTTAGAGTCTATACTATAGGCCATGTGTAATATATATTTCATGTGGAATGTATTCTCTAACCTGTTGTAAACATCAGTGTGTAGTTGGCTGATTAGGGTCTAGTGTGTTAGCACATTGTATGCAAATACCTCTAACTAGTGAGGACCAGTGAGGACAATGGGTGGAGATAATCTGATCAGTGTCTCCAAGAAGATGTTGGATGGTGCATTGTCCATAGTAGACAGGGAGTCTGCTCTCCTTGGTATAGGTGAGGGGGGAAGGATCTGTGACTCAGCCCTTCCCACCCACAGATATAGGAAGTAACAGTTTAGTATATAGATGTAGCTGGAGTTAGTATGTGTTAGCCGGCCTGTGCACAGCTCTGCAGAGAGCCAGGATATAGTTACAGGACCAAGGAACCAAAGTTATCATTGGATTGTGACTTCTGTGGACTTATTGTTATTACGGTTGATGTGACCGCCGCCGGCTACTAACTTTGTGGATTACAATAAATTGCTGTTGTCTCCCGACCTCTTGCGTCCGTGTTGATTCAAAAGACCATCCGGAGGAAGACGTATACCTTTGCTCCGTGACAGTATACTATACATAGTGCACACAATACAGTATATACATAGTGCACACAATACAGTATACTATACATAGTGCACACCATACAGTATACTATACATAGTGCACACAATACAGTATACTATAGACAGTGCACACAATACAGTATACTATACATAGTGCACACAATACAGTATACTATACATAGTGCACACAATACAGTATACTATACATAGTGCACACCATACAGTATACTATACATAGTGCACACAATACAGTATACTATAGACAGTGCACACAATACAGTATACTATACATAGTGCACACAATACAGTATACTATACATAGTGCACACCATACAGTATACTATACATAGTGCACACAATACAGTATACTATAGACAGTGCACACAATACAGTATACTATACATAGTGCACATAATACAGTATACTATAGAGAATGCACACCATACAGTATACTATACATAGTGCACACAATACAGTATACTATACATAGTGCACACAATACAGTATACTATACATAGTGCACACAATACAGTATATACATAGTGCACACAATACAGTATACTATACATAGTGCACACCATACAGTATACTATACATAGTGCACACAATACAGTATACTATAGACAGTGCACACAATACAGTATACTATACATAGTGCACACAATACAGTATACTATACATAGTGCACACAATACAGTATACTATACATAGTGCACACCATACAGTATACTATACATAGTGCACACAATACAGTATACTATAGACAGTGCACACAATACAGTATACTATACATAGTGCACACAATACAGTATACTATACATAGTGCACACAATACAGTATACTATACATAGTGCACACCATACAGTATACTATACATAGTGCACACAATACAGTATACTATAGACAGTGCACACAATACAGTATACTATACATAGTGCACACAATACAGTATACTATACATAGTGCACACAATACAGTATACTATACATAGTGCACACCATACAGTATACTATACATAGTGCACACAATACAGTATACTATACACAGTGCACACAATACAGTATACTATACATAGTGCACACAATACAGTATACTATACATAGTGCACACAATACAGTATACTATACACAGTGCACACAATACAGTATACTATACATAGTGCACACAATACAGTATACTATACATAGTGCACACAATACAGTATACTATACATAGTGCACACAATACAGTATACTACACATAGTGCACACAATACAGTATACTATACATAGTGCACACAATACAGTATACTATAGACAGTGCACACAATACAGTATACTATACATAGTGCACACAATACAGTATACTACACATAGTGCACACAATACAGTATACTATACATAGTGCACACAATACAGTATACTATAGACAGTGCACACAATACAGTATACTATACATAGTGCACACAATACAGTATACTACACATAGTGCACACAATACAGTATACTATACATAGTGCACACCATACAGTATACTATACATAGTGCACACAATACAGTATACTATACATAGTGCACACAATACAGTATACTATACATAGTGCACACAATACAGTATACTATACATAGTGCACACAATACAGTATACTATACATAGTGCACACCATACAGTATACTATACATAGTGCACACAATACAGTATACTATACACAGTGCACACAATACAGTATACTATACATAGTGCACACAATACAGTATACTATACATAGTGCACACAATACAGTATACTATACACAGTGCACACAATACAGTATACTATACATAGTGCACACAATACAGTATACTATACATAGTGCACACAATACAGTATACTATACACAGTGCACACAATACAGTATACTACACATAGTGCACACAATACAGTATACTATACATAGTGCACACAATACAGTATACTATACATAGTGCACACAATACAGTATACTACACATAGTGCACACAATACAGTATACTATACATAGTGCACACAATACAGTATACTATAGACAGTGCACACAATACAGTATACTATACATAGTGCACACAATACAGTATACTATAGACAGTGCACACAATACAGTATACTATACATAGTGCACACAATACAGTATACTATAGACAGTGCACACAATACAGTATACTATACACAGTGCACACAATACAGTATACTATACATAGTGCACACAATACAGTATACTATACATAGTGCACACCATACAGTATACTATACATAGTGCACACAATACAGTATACTATACATAGTGCACACAATACAGTATACTATACATAGTGCACACAATACAGTATACTATACACAGTGCACACAATACAGTATACTATACACAGTGCACACAATACTATACTATACACAGTGCACACAATACAGAATACTATAGACAGTGCACACAATACAGTATACTATACATAGTGCACACAATACAGTATACTATACATAGTGCACACCATACAGTATACTATACACAGTGCACACAATACAGTATACTATACATAGTGCACACAATACAGTATACTATACATAGTGCACACAATACAGTATACTATACATAGTGCACACAATACAGTATACTATACATAGTGCACACAATACAGTATACTATACATAGTGCACACAATACAGTATACTATACATAGTGCACACAATACAGTATACTATACATAGTGCACACCATACAGTATACTATACATAGTGCACACAATACAGTATACTATACACAGTGCACACAATACAGTATACTATACATAGTGCACACAATACAGTATACTATACATAGTGCACACAATACAGTATACTATACACAGTGCACACAATACAGTATACTATACATAGTGCACACAATACAGTATACTATACATAGTGCACACAATACAGTATACTATACATAGTGCACACAATACAGTATACTATACATAGTGCACACAATACAGTATATACATAGTGCACACAATACAGTATACTATACATAGTGCACACCATACAGTATACTATACATAGTGCACACAATACAGTATACTATAGACAGTGCACACAATACAGTATACTATACATAGTGCACACAATACAGTATACTATACATAGTGCACACAATACAGTATACTATACATAGTGCACACCATACAGTATACTATACATAGTGCACACAATACAGTATACTATAGACAGTGCACACAATACAGTATACTATACATAGTGCACACAATACAGTATACTATACATAGTGCACACCATACAGTATACTATACATAGTGCACACAATACAGTATACTATAGACAGTGCACACAATACAGTATACTATACATAGTGCACATAATACAGTATACTATAGAGAATGCACACCATACAGTATACTATACATAGTGCACACAATACAGTATACTATACATAGTGCACACAATACAGTATACTATACATAGTGCACACAATACAGTATATACATAGTGCACACAATACAGTATACTATACATAGTGCACACCATACAGTATACTATACATAGTGCACACAATACAGTATACTATAGACAGTGCACACAATACAGTATACTATACATAGTGCACACAATACAGTATACTATACATAGTGCACACAATACAGTATACTATACATAGTGCACACCATACAGTATACTATACATAGTGCACACAATACAGTATACTATAGACAGTGCACACAATACAGTATACTATACATAGTGCACACAATACAGTATACTATACATAGTGCACACAATACAGTATACTATACATAGTGCACACCATACAGTATACTATACATAGTGCACACAATACAGTATACTATAGACAGTGCACACAATACAGTATACTATACATAGTGCACACAATACAGTATACTATACATAGTGCACACAATACAGTATACTATACATAGTGCACACCATACAGTATACTATACATAGTGCACACAATACAGTATACTATACACAGTGCACACAATACAGTATACTATACATAGTGCACACAATACAGTATACTATACATAGTGCACACAATACAGTATACTATACACAGTGCACACAATACAGTATACTATACATAGTGCACACAATACAGTATACTATACATAGTGCACACAATACAGTATACTATACATAGTGCACACAATACAGTATACTACACATAGTGCACACAATACAGTATACTATACATAGTGCACACAATACAGTATACTATAGACAGTGCACACAATACAGTATACTATACATAGTGCACACAATACAGTATACTACACATAGTGCACACAATACAGTATACTATACATAGTGCACACAATACAGTATACTATAGACAGTGCACACAATACAGTATACTATACATAGTGCACACAATACAGTATACTACACATAGTGCACACAATACAGTATACTATACATAGTGCACACCATACAGTATACTATACATAGTGCACACAATACAGTATACTATACATAGTGCACACAATACAGTATACTATACATAGTGCACACAATACAGTATACTATACATAGTGCACACAATACAGTATACTATACATAGTGCACACCATACAGTATACTATACATAGTGCACACAATACAGTATACTATACACAGTGCACACAATACAGTATACTATACATAGTGCACACAATACAGTATACTATACATAGTGCACACAATACAGTATACTATACACAGTGCACACAATACAGTATACTATACATAGTGCACACAATACAGTATACTATACATAGTGCACACAATACAGTATACTATACACAGTGCACACAATACAGTATACTACACATAGTGCACACAATACAGTATACTATACATAGTGCACACAATACAGTATACTATACATAGTGCACACAATACAGTATACTACACATAGTGCACACAATACAGTATACTATACATAGTGCACACAATACAGTATACTATAGACAGTGCACACAATACAGTATACTATACATAGTGCACACAATACAGTATACTACACATAGTGCACACAATACAGTATACTATACATAGTGCACACAATACAGTATACTATAGACAGTGCACACAATACAGTATACTATACACAGTGCACACAATACAGTATACTATACATAGTGCACACAATACAGTATACTATACATAGTGCACACCATACAGTATACTATACATAGTGCACACAATACAGTATACTATACATAGTGCACACAATACAGTATACTATACATAGTGCACACAATACAGTATACTATACACAGTGCACACAATACAGTATACTATACACAGTGCACACAATACTATACTATACACAGTGCACACAATACAGAATACTATAGACAGTGCACACAATACAGTATACTATACATAGTGCACACAATACAGTATACTATACATAGTGCACACCATACAGTATACTATACACAGTGCACACAATACAGTATACTATACATAGTGCACACAATACAGTATACTATACATAGTGCACACAATACAGTATACTATACATAGTGCACACAATACAGTATACTATACATAGTGCACACAATACAGTATACTATACATAGTGCACACAATACAGTATACTATACATAGTGCACACAATACAGTATACTATACATAGTGCACACCATACAGTATACTATACATAGTGCACACAATACAGTATACTATACACAGTGCACACAATACAGTATACTATACATAGTGCACACAATACAGTATACTATACATAGTGCACACAATACAGTATACTATACACAGTGCACACAATACAGTATACTATACACAGTGCACACAATACTATACTATACACAGTGCACACAATACAGAATACTATACACAGTGCACACAATACAGTATACTATACACAGTGCACACAATACTATACTATACACAGTGCACACAATACAGTATACTATACACAGTGCACACAATACAGAATACTATACACAGTGCACACAATACAGTATACTATCGACAGTGCACACAATACTATACTATACATAGTGCACACAATACAGTATACTATACACAGTGCACACAATACAGAATACTATACTTACTATACTATACTACATTCTTACAGGCTTCTTTTTTACAGGGTTCACTGAGCAGCAGAAATGACACATCTCCTGTGTTTTATGCCTCGCTGTGATTCTTGGGATACCAAATTTATTTAGTTTTATTTACATTTTAATTCTTTAACAAAAATCAAATTTTGCCCCCAAATTTTTTTCTTAAAGTCGCCATATTCCGACAGCCGTAACTTTTTGTGTTTCTGTGTACGGGGATATATAGAGCGTCTTGTTCTGGCCGGGTCAGGTGTACTTTTTAGTTGTACTATTTTGGGGAATGTCTATCGCGTTGATCACTTTATATTCAAATGTTTATCAGATGCGAAACGGCGGTCCGGCACTTTTGAATTTTTTCTTTCTGCTATAGCGTTCACCATATGGAAAAATATTTTTACACATTTTTAGACCGGGTATTTTTGAACACAGGGATACCTAATGTGCATGTGTTTCATAGTAGTTTTTTATTTTTTTATGTATTCTAAGGGGGTGATTCAAATTTTTAATTCTTATTAATTTTTTTTTTATAATTTTTTTTTAACTTTTCTATTTTTTTATATTGTAATTATTAGACCTCCAGGGGATCTGATCACGAATGCATTGCAAAATACTGGCATTTATATGACAGACTGCCAGACAAGCCAGGGAGCCTTTCATAGCGTTGTGAGCAGTCACGGCAACAGATTGCTGACCCCAGATTTAGCACCGGGGGCTTTAATGCCCACAATCAGTACAGGCACTGATCATAGGCACTAACATTGGTCTTTGCTGTCTGTAGTGCCCGTTCAGCAGGGGGTTTAACAGTCTCTACACCTTGACCAACAAGTGGGTGGGGTTTGCTAAAAGCAGGCGGGATTTAATATGCAACACTGTGCACTAAGAAATGTGTCAAAAAGTATTAATTTTTTTGGTCAGAAAATAAGTCATGTAATAAGTGGTGCACAGCAAGGTTACATGCACAGTTAAAATGGATTAAAGTTGACTCCACCTCTGTCCTGTGTCCTTGTGTGACCACATTGAGCATGGAGAAAAGAAAGAAGACCAAAGAACTGTCTGAGGACTTGAGAAGCAAAATTGTGAGGAAGCCTGAGCAATCTCAAGGCTACAAGTCCATCTCCAAAGACCTGAATGTTCCTGTGTCTACCGTGCGCAGTGTCATCAAGAAGTGTAAAGCCCATGGCCCTGTGGCTAACCTCCCTAGATGTGGACGCAAAAGAAACATGGACGAGAGATTTCAATGCAAGATTGTGCGGATGGCGGATAAAGAACCTCGACTAACATCCAAACAAGTCCGAGCTACCCTGCAGTCCGAGGGTACAACAGTGTCACCCCGTACTATCCAGCGTCAGCGTCTGAATGAGAAAGGACTGTATGGTAGGAGACCCAGGAAGACCCCACTTCTTACCCACAGACAGAAGCCAGGCTGGAGTTTGCCAAAACTTACCTGAGAAAGCCACAACCATTCTGGAAGAATGTTCTCTGGTCAGAGGAGACAAAAGTAGGAGAAGGCCTCAACATAGAGATTACAGGGAAAAAAGAGAAGAAGACGCCCCCTACAGTCAGACATGGCGGAGGTCCCTGATGGTTTGGGGTTGCTTTGCTGCCTCTGGCACTGGACTGCTTGACCGTGTGCATGGCATTATGAAGTCTGAAGACGACCAACACATTGTGCAGCATCATGTAGGGCCCAGTGTGAGAAAGCTGGGTCTCCCTCAGAGGTCAGGGCTCTTCCAGCAGGACAAGGACCCAAAACACACTTCAGGTCAGCACTAGAAAATGGTGGTGAGAGAAAGCCCTGGAGACTTGTAAAGTGGCAGCAATGAGTCCAGCCCTGAATCCCATAGAACACCTGTGGGGGAGGGGAGATCTCTTGGTGGCAGTTTGGAGAAGGCCCCCTTCACATCTCAGGGGGGACCGCGAGCAGGAGCCAAAGAAGAAGGGTCTAAGATTCCAGCAGAGCCTTGTAAGAAACTCATTGCTGGTTAGCGGAAGCGGTTGTGCGCAGTTATTGTGTCTAAAGGTTGCGCTACCAAGTATTAGGCTGAGGGCGCCAATACTTCTGTCCGCACCAGTTTTGGAGTTTTGTGTAAAATGATCAATGATGTGACTTTTTTTTCATTCTCTTTTGTGTTTTTTCATTGCAAGCAAAATAAATGAAGATATCACCGAAGAGTTTGTGCTTGTAATCATTATCTGGGGGACACCGAGGATTATCTGACAGAATTGCAGGGGGGCCAATACTTTTGGCCAACACTGTACCTCTGCTGCCACTGCCTGGACAACCGCTTTACGGCAAAGGCCCCACATAGTGAGCTGCAGCAAAATAGTGCTGCAGGAAACACTGTGGCAGCAACACATTGCGGTTTTTCCCACAGCACTTTTCAAAGAAAGTCCGTAGAGGTTCCATATGGCTAAATGAATGTTGTTTTTACATCGTCCAATGTTTGGTCATAATAAGATGATATAAAATGGGATTGTGCACAGGCTGATGCAAACCATATAGAGGATGAGCGTTTGCTCGTTTGCTAAAGCATTATACTCCTAAGGATAGGTCATCAATATCAGATTGGTGGGGTTCTGACATCTGGCACCTCCCATAGTTCAGCTGATCTAAGCAACTGATACACAGAGAATTGAGCAGGAAGCAGACAGCGCTGTTCTTGTTTAGTGGTCAGGCCAGGTACTGCAGAGCAGTAAGTTGCGCTGACCCCAGTGCTGACTGCTTCCTGCTCAATTTGTGAGTATAAGCTACAGAGAACAGGGGGTGCCGGATGTAAGACATCCTCCATTCTGATATTGATGACCTATTCTAAGGCCATCAGTATATTTAGCCTGGAAACCCCTTTAATCTGATGGTCTTGTCCCATAACCTTTGTGTATTACTGACACCACATCTTATTTGCATGGGAAGTTGTGCTGCTGAAGTGATCAGTTTTTGGTCTGGTCTCTGCACTGGTTACATAGGGCAATAATTATGTAGCAATAATAAATGTATATCATTGCCCTTCGCTGCCCCAAGCCCATGTCATTGCTTTCTGTATTCTCCGGGTGACTCATTAATCTATTCCACCTTGTCCTACAATCTTCTCACAATACAGACTTTTCCTATTTTTCTTGCTTTTCTTTGTAATCTATATAAAGTTCGATTTCCTGCGTCTATTTCCTGCTACTTATAATGAAAAAAAGTCCAGATCGCTTTCACATGCGAGAAGTATTTTCCTCCCTATTATATTTGGCATTGGCTGACAACCCCGACCTTCCTGTCAGTCAAACCCTCCATTGACTCCATTTGGTTTGTGGACTTTTACTTGTTTACCTGAAATGGCCTCGGCAGAAGCGGAATCTCTGATAGAAATTTTCCTTGAACTGTCAATGGAACAAAAAAAAAGAAAGTGCGCCCAGAGGTTTCTGCTTTCTATCACCGTAACAGATGGTCAATCTCATAAGCTGCCACGCAAAATGTGCGCCCCTGACCCCCCAAATAGATAATGACAATCATAAAATTTCAGCACCTGATATACAGAAAACAGAGCAGGAAGCAGACAGCACCGTTCTCTGTAGTGGCCAGACCAGGTACTGCAAATCAGCTCCTAGTCAATCGAATATATATAACTATAAATGTATAAGTTTACACAATGCGTCTGGAGTGTATACTGTATATGTGACACGGCTCATCGGACCTGACACCTCTCATACACCTTGTGCATGCAGTTAGCACATGGGCAGGTAGATAATGAAGGATAATGAAGGCCTTGTCGTTCCAGGACAATGCTACAGTACAGTAATCATCTGTGTGATCGATCAGTCCAAGCTTGTGGTCACATAACCTGAATGTCCTGACAGATCACCAAATTATAAAGGGTGGACCGAAGAGTTGTTCTAAATGCCTGAAGCAAGTGTGTCCCTTCTATATATACAGTATACCGGCATTGCTGCGACTCCAGTGACCCGGTCGCCCACCGGGTGAATTGGAAGTTGGTAGGCCAAAGCAGCAACAGGCCATAGTCAGACAGAAGCGGTAAGGATTCTCTAAGTTTGAAAAAATTTGTAATTCCTGTGAAAGTAAATATGTAACAATCTATATATCTAATGAATTATACAATGTTAATAATTGTATAATATAAAAATAATCATTATATTTTAAAGCTGCAGTTGATATCTTTTCTCCAACTTCCTTCTCCACCGAATACAGACCTTGACTCCACGACTCCGACTCCACAATCCCGATGATAACTCATACTGATGAACCAGTACTTGTCGTGGCCCCAACTCATCCCACTGGATGAACCCAGTATTATCCATGTAAATACATTTAGTGACAGCTGGGAAGATATTTAACTTGGATATGCCCAATCATTATCCCGGGTCAGTAACATATTTCTTCCCTGTTCTGAGCCCTGTTACATAATGTCTGCACTATCAATAAAGCATGAAAGTTGGTGGAGGAAAAAGTGTTGCACAAGGGACTTTTTCCTCCGATGGTGTCAGTTTTAAAAGGATGGCTACCCGACAGACATCATTATAGTCCATATGGTCTGCTGAGCTCTATGTATACCTGACGGACGACAGCGTTCTATGTTGTGTATAAGATATGGTTGAATGGGACTGAGCTGCTGCTATACCATGTGACTGATGAACGTGATGTCATGAGCACAGGGAAGATGTGTAGGGCGGGGTGCCAACTATCCTGTCCCCACCGATCACATATTGGGCTATCCCAAGGATACATCATCAATTATTCAGTCCCACAAAACCCCTTTAAGGCACATGTATGACATTATAAAGTAACTGCTGCCGTTTTGCGGGGACAGAGCTACTCTCGCCCAGGGGCTGTTTGTGTGTAGGGGGTAGTCGGTGTAGAATACAATGATCATGGCACACCCACAACCTGCAGAACACGTTTATACCGCATGTCCTGAAAACACCTCTGTAGTATCCGACTCCTAGAACATACAGAGGGCTATTGTCCTATAGGCGTTATTATATAACACTTACCTATGTATAAGCATTATGTAACTAATCATATGCAAATCACATCCATCACATTTACATAATCCGAGGTGTGAAACAATCAATCTGCTGACGTTACTTTGTATCTCTTGGAGTCTTTCATAATGCAAGGCAATGACACATAGAATAAGACAAAATATCAAAGGTCAGATATAATGGGGGGAATTATTAAGACTGGAAACAGCAAGAAAGTCCTTGACTGGCGGTCTCGTAACAAATCAGGGGCCAGAATGGGAATCTATGCTGCGGGTTTTTTTCTGCAATGTGTAAGTGGGATTAGCCAGGGTCCCATCACTTTACAGGTACTGTAGAATGCAACGCTCTTGCAATATGGGGCTTCAGCCTTTCATTGTTAAGTAACCTGTTAGGGTGCATCCATTGGGTAAGGAGGATTGTGTCACCTTAGGGAGATGTGATGAGCCCTCCTTTTATTGTGTAGAGTCTTCTGTACACGTTCTATTGAGTTCTAGGAAAGACATAGGCAAATAGATTGTTCTTGACGGGAAACCGAAAGCTTCCTATAGATCAACAATTGGTTTTCTATGAAACCTAAAAACATTGCCTGGGATAAAAGCCAAACTAGAACATCTCCAAAAGGAAGCTCATGCACCGCCAACTATTTCAGGGTTATTGCTGCTCATCAATGCAAAACAGGGGACTCATTTGGCTGGATGAGAGGTCATAGTAGCCATGTCTATGTGTACCAAAAGAGAACCTTTCACGTCCTCTGGCCCCCGCAGTATTATATACCAGTGTGCTGAATTCAATGTACGGTCAGCTTTCCAGTACTGTATAAAACTGCCCATTCACATCAAAGGTCCTCTTTAAGGAGACATCGCCTTTAAAGGCCAACTTGTGGTGTGTAGAGTCTTACAGATCATACATGCCCTATCAGGAATTCTGGGGCAGAAATATGCAAACAAGTTTTCCTTGATGGAAAAAGGAAAGCTTACTCTAGCTCCACCTTTTGGAAGGTAACTCCCTAGAGATCAATGCCTAGTTTACAAAGAAACCTAGAAACATCTGGGAGAAATTATTTATTAGGTTACAATTTTGGTGCACCTGATTTACTAAGACGCCAGAGCCTCATAACTGTAGGAAACGCCAGTCTTAATAAATTCCGTCCAGTGTTTTTAGGTTTCGTAGAAAATCAATATTAAGCTTCATTCTGAAAGGTGGTGCTAGAGTGAGTTTTCTTTTATCTATCAAGGAGGACTTATTTGCAAATCTGTTTCCCAGATTCCTCTAGTAGAACATGTATGGTCTGTAAGACCAGACACTGCAAGGTGGTCTGATAAGGGCAATATCTACCTAAGGTGACATAGTACCTCTTTTGATCCACATCTATGATCTCTCCCCTGGCCAAATCAGTACCCTGCATCTTACTGATGAGAGGCGTTATCCCTGAAACAGCTGTTGACGGATGGGTCTTCCTCACTTTTGGAGGTTGTGTATTGATTTAGTTGTAATCTCAGGCAGTCTCAAGATTTATTAGCATGTTGGGTATTGATCTACAGGGTGTTACCTTCCAAAAGATGGCGCTAGAGTTACTTTCCCTTTTTCCAAGAATAAGAACTTGTTTGCATATTCTTTTGCTGATATTTTTGCATTGATAGACGTCTTTCATGTGTGACTTCCACCTGGAGAGGACCGCATCTCAGCCTGTTCATGCTCTACATGGATATCTTGTCATTGATTTCTCCATTGTGTAATACTTCCATTTTCCCCACGCTGGTGCTGCAGGGGAATGGAGCTCTAACCACCAAGGTCCCCTGCAGATTGTAGCTTATCACTGAAACCATTTTTTGGCTTATTTCTAAAAAAAAAAATAGAATTACCCAAAGCAGGTGACCCAGAGTGTCAATTTTTAGGAAAACCCCATAGAGCCTTTCAACACCTTGGTCAATCCATTTGCATACTAAAGGAATCGTTTTAATTTCCTTCTCCCTATAAAAGAATAAGGTTCCCAGGAGTTGATTTACCATCTGGTAACGTAACCCTGAAAGTCCTTTTGTAAACAGTCTTGGAGGTGCCAAGTTTTGAGTGTTGGTCCATTGCTCTGTACAGGCGTGCTGTAACTGAAGCCCGGGCCGCTCCTCCATGACATGATTTAGTTCCATATGCTGGTGGTGATGACACCAATAGATTAGCTGGGCGGCTTTGGTCACAAATACTGTACGTTGCATTAGCAATTACTGAAATGTGATTTATGGATCCTCCGTCATCACAAGGACTGACTGAGCCGTAACTATAAGCTGAAGGTATTATGCAATCGATATTATTATCGAGCGATGTGTTATTATATTACAGTATTAACATAAGAAGTCTGATTGCAAATAAACTGATTTTAATTGATTAATTGAATTGAATTGATTAATTGCTAAAATATCCAAGCAAAGACCCATAAAGAGGTCAAATCTCCAAAGTACCGTCACTCACTGACGAAGACAAACAAGGGTATAGTTGGACAGTAACTGGTGAAGGTTGGAGTATAGCGAGGGCTCTGGGACCCTTCACTGCCCACTTGGTACAAATGCTTCCCAGACGATGACACGAGACCAGGCAGGACTTGGAGGTGAGAACTGTTCAGAGAGGTCCTCACACCAGGACCGAGGACCGTGAGATACACCACTAGGACTACCAGCGCCATCCTGTTGTGCTGCTGTGAATCTTTGAGAGGCGACCCTCTAGGCAAGACCTGCTTCAATATAAGTGCAAACTCTGCTGCCAAAACTGGAGTTCCAGAACTGATGACAATTCTGCTGGGCAGCGATCACATGACCAGATAGGTTCATAGGGGTCAAAGGGGATGTGACCATGGACTACCCAATACTGTCTTAGTCCAAATCCTCGTTAGAATGGGGAAGCACCCAAAACAGCTTCAAGAACCCCCTAGGCTTGTCGCTCTTCATTGGGACCATATCGGCCTCCTTACTCTTCAGGACTTGAATAAACAATCCTTTCGTTAGGCCTCAGGACAACCAGTCTCTTACTAGCCACTAGCCTGTCTCTAAAACTCTGGACTGGCCCTTCCACATTCCACATGGACCCAGCAATGGTTCCCACACTGTGGCACATGCTGTCTATTCCCATTGAAAATACTTGGACCTGTTGGTGCAAAACTTCTCAGCATTGGTATTGGACACCTTGGGTGACAGCTGGGGTTGAGCCGATCTTGACTTTTCAGGATCGATTTTGAAATCCGATTTCCGATCATTTTTCATTCGAACCCGATCTCGATCCCAATTCCGATCCCAATGCAAGTCAATGGGATTTTTTTTACTAATCGGAGATTGGATTTTTAAAACAATCCTATTCACTACACAGCATGGAATCTAACAATTGAACGCTTTAATTGTTAGAATCCACACTGTGTAGTGAATCAATAAGTAGCCAGAGGATTTTTTTATTAATCCTCTGGCTACTTAGTCCCCCCTGGTGTCCACTTACCTGCAGAGATGGCTGGTGCCGTGCCCGGTGTTCTTGGTCTTCTTCGCCTCGCTGCCCCCGCTTCCCAGGTTAGGAGAGTGTGGGCGGGTTAAGAGAGTGTGGGCGGGTACAGGGCGGGGAGACATAACGTCTCCCCTCCCACACTCTCCTAAGCCACAAGCCCCGCCTTCTTCCTAGCTCTTTAATACTAACCTGGGAGGCGGGGGCAGCGAGGCGAAGAAGAACGAGAACACTGGGCACCGGACCAGCCATCTCTTAAGGTAAGTAGCTACTAGAGATGTTAGCTAGTCTGCCATTAGAATGAATGGATGCAGCCGGCGCGCAGGAGGTTAAGGCTGTCTGCCGGCTGCTTCCATTCATTCCTATGACACTGCAGCGGAGCCTTCACACTGAGTATACACTCCGCTCAGAATGAGCAGAGCGTATACTCAGTGTGAAGGCTAACATTGTTAGCTTTTCCCACAATGCTTGCCCAGTAGCAAAGCATTGTGGGAAATAATCACCGATCTTGATCCCACTTAAAAAGATCGTGTTCGGAATTCTGATGGCGATCGTGAAATTTTCTCGATCGCCGATCGGAATCCGTTCTTTTCCAAGCACGATCGCTCAACCCTAGTGACAGCCCAGCACCAACTCCCAAAAAGAGACATGTGGACATGACATGGTAGTGTATGATCCCTAATGCAGAATATGTTCCACAGTTTCCTAACTAAATTTCTGATATTTCAGCAGATGTTTTGGCAGTTTACAGGTCTGTAGCATTCAGGCATGTGTTAACACAATTCCAAGGAGGAAAGACATCAGCAATGATCTTAGAGAAGTAATTGTTGTTGCCGATCAATCTACAAAGGGTTATGAGGCAATTTCCCAACAATTTAAAGTCCATCATTCTACAGTGAGAAAGATTATTCACAAGTGGAAGCCATTTAAGACAGTGGACAATCCTCCCATGAGTGGACGGTTGGACAAATTCACCCTGAGGTCAGACTGTGCAAGGCTCAGATAAGTTGCAAAAATTCCCAAGGGCTGAATCTATAATCTACAGTACAAGTCTCTACAGGTCTCAAGATAGCATATTAAAAGTTCAAGCTCTTGACAATACAATTAGACAAGTAGGGCTTGTTTGGAAGAGTTGCCCGGAGAAAGGTTGTTCTTCTTCAGGTTGGATTTATCTCACTTTAACACCTTCTAAGGACCAGAGATTTTTTTTATTATCTTCCGATACGTAAAACCAAAAATATTCAAAGAGGGTGGACTTTGTGTTTCTGTAGAGAAGGCAGATACTGGAAATTACCAACTACAACCTATCCCCACAGTGGCCCATTGGTAAGTGTTTGCCTCAAGAAGATGAGTCCCTATAGAAGGTCCCATATCCCGATACTCCCCCTACAAACTGGACAAGGTTGAGCGTTTTTGTCTTTCTTTTTTTTTTTTTTTTTAAATGTAGATTGTGAGCCCCACATAGAGCTCACAACGCACATTTTTCCCTATCAGTATGTCTTTTTTCGGAATATGGGATGGAAATCCATGCAAACACGGGGAGAACATACAAACTCCTTGCAGATGGTTTTATACCCATGGCGGGATTTGAACACCAGGACTCCAGCGCTGCAAGGCTGCAGTGCTAACCACTGAGCCACCGTGTGGCCCCTTGCGTTTTTGTCTTTCGTTTTTGTAGAATTCTGGGACTGTTCTTGCATTCTTCAGTCTCTGATAATCTCATTATAACACAAATCTATTTGACCCACACGTCCACATTTTATCCAGAACCCAAAGTCCAGCTGTGAGGGAAACCTTGGAGAGAGTCCAGATGTCAGTATCCCACATTAACGAATGATCTCCTATTTCCTGCAGAGCTTGCTGGGAGCCGACCACATACATACATGGAATCTGGACGTTACATATACAACATGGGCTTCAGTTTATATTCCATCATAAATGTCACCGCGATTCTCGTGTTGGCTACAGTTACTTTTTTTTCTTCTTCTGGTAATAGTAAAATTTTGTAAAGCGCGGAGGAACCCCCCAGAAGTGGTACAGACTGTACAATGTTTTATATTCTTATGGCTGTGTTTATATATATTGGTGGATCTTCCTTGGCCTATGGCTCATGTAATACGGCCCTAGATGCCACATTTGGAGGGGATTATTTGCAGTGGACTCTGGGCCAGAGATGCAGGGACACCATGTTGGTGTAAATGAGGTTAACTTCCTCACAGAGTAGGATTTTAGGCAGTACTCAAGGGTGTAACTTGAAGCTCCTGGGCCCCAATGCAATATTTAAAGAGGTCCCTATTTTGGGCCATTTAGAATAGTGGTATATTTTATGTTGCAGATGGATCTTTGGGCCCCTTCAGGGTCCAAGGCCCAGCAGGGACTGTATACCCCCTATAGCTATGTCCTTGGCCATACTGCTTGTGCTTGAAGATCCTAAGATTAGGAGGCCTCCTTCACATCTGTATTCGGGGAGTCTGCATGGGGACCCCTCTGAATGGACTACCGAACGCATTGGCAAGTGGTGTGCAGTGAAAGACTATAGACTATAATGGGGTCCGTGTGCTTTCTGCATGGTCTACGCACAAGTATTTTGGTGTTTTGTTTCTTGAGATGTGTTCAGCTATTCCAAAGTTATAAGCCCTTTTATTGTTTATGTCAATTAGTGGGCAGTAACATTGAATGGCAAACCGCACACAGAGACCGCGCCCCCAGGGAAACCACAGTGTGACCGCCCACTACCATACCTTAATTTGCATCAAGGGCTTATAATGTTGGAATAGCCGAACATATTTCAATAAACAAAACACCGAAACGTTCAGGGTGACAGCAATCAGTTCATGTATGTCTTTGGGCTTTTCGGAAATGGTGACAGGTCCTCTTTAAGAGGCCTGTGTCTTAAATGAATAAGATTGTACCAGCTTTGCAAACTTAGAAAAAGTTATAGTTTCTAAAACATGGAGAGTCTTCAGAGTGTTTGATCAGGGATTTGCAGCATCAGAGTCGTTTCCGCTCCACTGACTTTTACAATTGTAAACTGTGATTTGTTCGTAAAGGAAAATGCACAGTCATGCTCCAAATAGTGCTGAGTCGTGCGTGTCCGGGGTAAAGCCTGACATGACAGCACAATGTCGCTCTCCCTGTGTGCGATCACCTCCGCCTTACCTGACAGCGCGATTATTGATGGTGCTCGGTGACAGGTCGGCTATTATTGGAATGGTTTCTGACTTGCCTACATAGTCCCTGGAATATCTTCACTATACTGTGCACGGGGGGGGGGCTTATGGTCCAACAAAAATTGTGGTTCATCCTACTGTCTACTGGGCTGCAGGTACATAGGTGTGTTAGATGGTAATCCCTAATTGACACATTACCTAAAACATACAGTCAATCATAAAAATATCGTAAAACCCCCCTTATTAGACACCAATATTGAGAGACAAATGTAATTTTTCGTATAATAAAAAGTTGTACAATTTTCCAATCTACTTTCTGTATCAGTTACTCGCAATGTCCTAAATCTCTGCTGGATGTCATTCATTCTATTCACTTCCAGGGCATAAAAATTAGTCCATGGTCACGTGATATACAGTCCAGGTCACGTGATATACAGTCCAGGTCACGTGATATACAGTCCAGGTCACGTGATATACAGTCCAGGTCACGTGATATACAGTCCAGGTCATGTGATATACAGTCCAGGTCACGTGATATACAGTCCAGGTCACGTGATATACAGTCCAGGTCACGTGATATACAGTCCAGGTCATGTGATATACAGTCCAGGTCATGTGATATACAGTCCATGGTCATGTGATATACAGTCCAGGTCATGTGATATACAGTCCATGGTCATGTGATATACAGTCCAGGTCATGTGATATACAGTCCATGGTCATGTGATATACAGTCCATGGTCATGTGATATACAATCCAGGTCATGTGATATACAGTCCATGGTCATGTGTTATACAGTCCATGGTCATGTGATATACAATCCAGGTCATGTGATATATAGTCCATGGTCATGTGATAGACAGTCCATGGTCATGTGATGTACACAGGTGCACCATTTATTACCTTCCCCTTGTAAATCGCTGCCTCTGTTGCTGAGATGTCGCTGTTTTTGTCAATATGATAATATTGGTGATAAATTTATTGTTTTTCTTTACCTTGTCACCATACACATCTCCACTTTCTTTTTTTCTGAGTCATTGTTTTTCTGACACTTTCCATCATCCGTGGGGACGTCAGGAATTTTCCAGAGGCTAAAAATCATGTTTACAATGAATGTACCTGAGTAATAACTGAGACATCCGCGGCTTCCAGGTGAGATAAAGATCTACATTATCCAGGAGACACAAAGTCATTATCCTACTGTCTGCTCATAACCTGCAGCCAGTCTCACTGAATTACGGTATCTATCTATCTATCTATCTATCTATCTATCTATCTATCTATCTCCTATCTATCTATCTATCTATCTATCTATCTATCTATCTCCTATCTATCTATCTATCTATCTATCTATCTATCTATCTATCTATCTCCTATCTATCTATCTATCTATCTATCTATCTATCTCCTATCTATCTATCTATCTATCTATCTCCTATCTATCTATCTATCTATCTATCTCCTATCTATCTATCTCCTATCTATCTATCTATCTATCTATCTATCTATCTATCTCCTATCTATCTATCTATCTATCTATCTATCTATCAAATCAAATCAAAAAAGCTTTATTGGCACGTCCGAATAGGTATTTGGCATTGCCAAAGCTAGTAAAGTGGGCGGGGGGGGGGGGAGTTGGGTTGGGTGGGTGGTGGGTATGGGGGGTGGTTTGGGTTAAAACAGTCCATGGAGTCTCATCTTCCTCTTCGTTGGTGACCGCTATATGGGGAGGTGGGGGTGGGGTGGGGCGGGTGTATTGGGATAAATATAACAGTCCATGGAGTCTCATCTTCCTCTGGTTTGGTGACAGCTGGACACGTATTGGGCAGTGATCTCCACAGTGGCCTCTTCTTCTCCCAGTAGGATGTAGAGTTTCCTCTTCTCGTCTGCAGATATGAAGTCTGGGATGTGGGCAGAGAGTCTTTGGTAGTAGACAGCCCTCACAGCTGAGTATTTGGTGCAGTGTAGCAGGAAGTGGGTCTCGTCTTCTAGGGCCCCCTGGTCACAGTGCTGGCACAGTCTCTTCTCCCGTGGCTTGTACGTCTGCCTGTATCGCCCCGTCTCTATCTCTAGGTTGGGGGCGCTCAGTCTGTACCGGCTCAGGGTCTGTCTGTGTTTGGGGTGGCGTATTCTCTCCAGGTAGGTGGCCATGGTGTAGTCCCTTTGTAGGGATCTATCTATCTATCTATCTATCTATCTATCTATCTCTTATCTATCTATCTATCTATCTATCTATCTATTCATCATATTTCTCTTTATCTATCTACTAACAAAGACCATAACATACAAACACCATATCACAGCATAAAGTCCACACTTACCCCATAGCAGATGATATATGGCTGTGCAGGATGCAGACAAGCCGTATTGCAGTGTATGGAAAGCTCAGGTGGAATTGCTAATAAAACATCTAGTCACAGACTTACACTCCATGATAGGGGAGGACGCCAGTATATCACATACACACAGAGACAACTCACATATGGCGCCATTCACATGATAATCTGAGGCATGCAGTTTCATAGAACCTATTAGTCAGGTAGGTTGTCCAGCACCTCCATACATGCACCCTGCAAATATAACAGGACCATCCTAGTAGACCCACAACAGCACGAGGAGCCCTGTATGACTTACCTATGTGTGCAGATGCTGCCCCCACCCTTATGGATTGTAGATGTTTTGCACCTGTGCTTGTCATATACTGAGGCCCATCTGCACCCTGCTCAGAGCCCTGTTTCCTCTGGTATTGGGTAAGTGTGGCCTTTTATTTATTTTGCATACTCACACAGCGTTTTATATCAATCCCTGTCCCATATAGGACTCACAATCTACGTTCCCTATGTGCATGTTTTTGGAGTGTGGGAGGAAACCAGAGTCCCCGGAAGAAACCCACAAAACATGGGGAGAACATGCAAACCCCTAATTCTCATAAAAGGCCATCACTATTCTTTGATAGTGAATAGTGAATAGTGATGTCATCGGCTATGGACGGCCTTCTGTAAAGTTATGTCTCAATGCTGTAGAGTGATGGGATGTGCCAACAAACAAAATGTGACCATGAAGATGTTGAGGTGTCTCCTCACATAGTAACTGAGTAACTCCTTGGGATTCTTGCACTGTTGAACTTGTTTCCTTGCACGTTTTCACTCTTCTCCTTATAGCTACACCAGGGTGCAGGTTACACACTTCAACTAAAGATAGTCTGAATCAGAAGCAAAATACTAAATATCGCATCGGCCCTTCCAAGGATAATTGTCTCCAATGCCGTGGTGCACACGATATGATAAATTTGGTAAATCTTCTACACAGAAACATCCCCTCGCACAGGTAGAGGTTGCTACAGTAGCCAATCGATTTGCATTGCAAAATAAGGGTTATTTTGCAATGCAAATAGATTGAATTACTCCACATCAGACACGTTAACTTCCCCTTGCCGCCTCTTGGATGGCTTACCTTGTGCCAATAGTTTGCTCCAAATTATTGGCAAATTTTGTCCCACATTGGTGCATTCAAGTCTTGCTGCTCTTCTCTAAGCCATGCCCTTGTCTAAACTGTAGGTGAAATAATTTAAATGAAATGTGTCGGTACTATACGGCACAATGATGAGGCAAGGAGTGGGATTTATTTATTGCTTTGCTGTTAAGCTTTCCCAGGACCCTGAAATGCAAATCAAGCAAGCTTTGGAATGATCTGGGAGCAAGCTGGTGGATTTATTTAGCATTCAGCAGTCTCCATTACTACATTACCTGCTTTTCCAGAAACCTGAAAGGTCAATCCTGTCAAACTACTGTAATACTATAGAGCAAGGAGGTATAATTGTGTAAGTAAATATAGTATACAGTATTCCTTATAACAGCTCTACATGTTACCCAGCTTTCACAGAAGTCTGACACGCTCTAGACTGGGGGTAGGGCAGGGCCGCCGATAGGGCAGTACTACTGGTACTGGCGTCAGGGGCCCGGCCAAATTGAAAAATGGGGGGGGCCCGGTTTTGGCCCGCCACCGTGTGCCGGCCCCCTGGCGCCCGTAGCAGTCATTGTGTATGTCCTATTTCAACTCAGATCTGCATCCAGAGGACGCAGATCTGAGTTGAAGACATATGCGGCTGAAGCAAGGAGCTGACACAGGTCAGCTTCTCGCTTCGCTGCTGCGCGCCTCTCTCCCTGACACATATGCAGCTGAAGCTGATCACATCGCGTCTACAAGCCAGTAGCCGGCGAAGCGAGGAGCTGACACAGGTCAGCTCCTCGCTTCAGCCATCGCGTCTACAAGCCAGTAGCAGCGGCGGCAGCGAAGCGAGGAGCTGACACAGGTCAGCTCCTCGCTTCGCCGCTGCGCGCCTCTCTCCCTGACACATATGTGGCTGCAGCGAGGAGATGACCTGTGTCAGCTCCTCGCTTTGCCGCCTCCGCTACTGGCTTGTAGACGCGATGTGATGACGTCACATCGCGTTTATAACTGTGCGCCAGTGAGACAGAGGCGTGCAGAGAGCTGCGAGGGAGCGAAGGAGAAGGTAAGTCAGTCAGTGTAATGTGGAACGTGAAACTGGGGGCAGAGAGAGGACGGCATGACAATGGGGGCAGAGATGGAGGGGACATGAATATGGGGGCAGAGATGGAGAGGACATGAATATGGGGGCAGAGATGGAGGGGACATGAATCTGGGGGCAGAGATGGAGGAGACATGAATATGGGGGCAGAGATGGAGGGGACATGAATCTGGGGGCAGAGATGGAGGGGGGAACATGAAACTGGGGGCAGAGATGGAGGGGGGGGACATGAAACTGGGGGCAGAAATGGATGGGCGGACATGAATCTGGGGGCAGAGATTGGGTGGGAGACATGAAACTGGGGGCAGATGAAGGGTGTATATGAAGCTGGGGGAGAGATAGAGGGGGGACATATAATGTACGGGTGACTGTAGGAGGATTATACTGTGTGCGGGCACATGAAAAATTAATGAGAATGGGTGGAGTCAACATAACGGTGGGTGGGGCTAAATTTGCCGCGGCGCGCAAAGCGCGCCGCACATTTGATCCCTCTTTTAGTTCTTCAAAAGTTGGGAGGTATGGGTACAGGGGGCAGTGGAAAGATGTTAGAAGGTGGACGGGGGGGGAAGGGGGATTGTTGGGGCATCGGGTGTGCGGCACTGCGGAGAGGGAACTGGGGCCTTGTAAAGCTGCTAAATAAAGGTAAATGTAATACAGAATTGGTATGTCGCAAAATAAAGTAGCTTTAAAATGGCGGCAGCGGGGGGGGGGGGGGGGGGGGCAGACACTTAGGCTGTATGGGGCCCCAAAATTCCTGATGGCGGCCCTGGGGTAGGGAACCTCCAGCTCTCCAAATGCTGTGAAACTACAACTCCCAACATGCTCCATTCACTTCCATGGGGGTTCCAAGAACAGCAGAGCAAGTATGCATGCTGGGAGCTGTAGTTTTGCAACAGCTGGAGAAACGTACGTTCCCTACCCCTGCTCCAGAACAATGATAGTTATTTTAGATTATATAACTTCATTTATTATTCAGCAGTCCCTATTACCTGCTATGCTACCTAGATTTCCTGGGACCCAGAAAAGAAAAACCAGTATGGTTTGCCTTACTATTTAGTACTATATATATATATATATATATATATATATATATATATATATATATATATATATATACACTCACCGGCCACTTTATTAGGTACACCATGCTAGTAACGGGTTGGACCCCCTTTTGCCTTCAGAACTGCCTCAATTCTTCGTGGCATAGATACAACAAGGTGCTGGAAGCATTCCTCAGAGATTTTGGTCCATATTGACATGATGGCATCACACAGTTGCCGCAGATTTGTCGGCTGCACATCCATGATGCGAATCTCCCGTTCCACCACATCCCAAAGATGCTCCTCTATTGGATTGAGATCTGGTGACTGTGGAGGCCATTGGAGTACAGTGAACTCATTGTCATGTTCAAGAAACCAGTCTGAGATGATTCCAGCTTTATGACATGGCATTGCATTATCCTGCTGAAAGTAGCCATCAGATGTTGGGTACATTGTGGTCATAAAGGGATGGACATGGTCAGCAACAATACTCAGGTAGGCTTTGGCGTTGCAACGATGCTCAATTGGTACCAAGGGGCCCAAAGAGTGCCAAGAAAATATTCCCCACACCGTGACACCACCACCACCAGCCTGAACCGTTACCGATACAAGGCAGGATGGATCCATGCTTTCATGTTGTTGACGCCAAATTCTGACCCTGCCATCCGAATGTCGCAGCAGAAATCGAGACTCATCAGACCAGGCAACGTTTTTCCAATCTTCAATTGTCCAATTTCGATGAGCTTGTGCAAATTGTAGCCTCAGTTTCCTGTTCTTAGCTGAAAGGAGTGGCACCCGGTGTGGTCTTCTGCTGCTGTAGCCCATCTGTAGCCTCAAAGTTGGACGTACTGTGCGGCGTTCAGAGATGCTCTTCTGGCTACCTTGGTTGTAACGGGTGGCTATTTGAGTCACTGTTGCCTTTCTATCAGCTCGAACCAGTCTGGCCATTCTCCTCTGACCTCTGGCATCAACAACGCATTTCCGCCCCCCACAGAACTGCCGCTCACTGGATGTTTTTTCTTTTTCGGACCATTCTCTGTAAACCCTAGAGATGGTTGTGCGTGAAAATCCCAGTAGATCAGCAGTTTCTGAAATACTCAGACCAGCCCTTCTGGCACCAACAACCATGCCACGTTCAAAGGCACTCAAATCACCTTTCTTCCCCATACTGATGCTCGGTTTGAACTGCAGGAAATTGTCTTGACCATGTCTACATGCCTAAATGTACTGAGTTGCCGCCATGTGATTGGCTGATTAGAAATTAAGTGTTAACGAGCAGTTGGACAGGTGTACCTAATAAAGTGGCCGGTGAGTGTATATATATATATATATATATATATATATATATACATATATATATATATATACAGTATATATATATATATATATATATATATATATATATATATATATATATATATATATAGTATCAGGGCAATAGTGAGGTCTTGTATTCAGAATGCCTCCCCATTGGTTGTTACTCAGCTTTCCAAAGCTCCTTAAAGGTAAGCATACTTAATATTGCAGGTATATTAGAAAGAGGGGAATTATCAAAGCGTAACTACAAATATTTGCCATTCAGCCAAAGTAGGTTGTATTGTTGTCACTGTGTGTACACTACTACTACCAAAAAAACTGACAGAATTGTAGACAATTTTTTGCTTCTTAAGAAATGGGACACGTCCGAATTCTAGACTGCATTGGGATAATCTGATAATCTGACCCAATCATTCATAGTAGCCCAGAACCTTCTAGATACCTTCCCATAAAAATCCAAAACGACCAAAATAAATTTAGACTCAGCGGATATTCCTTTTCCTCTTCGGCTTCTGAATGTAGCAGTCAATGTGAATTTGTAGCCGTGGACAGGAAACAGTCACTTCTGAAAGTTCCGTCTCAGCAGATTTCTAATGTCCTATGGAAGGACTTATAGAACATAATAACATCGATACTAAATATAACTTTTTATTAAGTTGTCACTTGGAGACCGGAGGAAACCGGTATTTAAAAATAAGAAGTCCTCTTCCGTCTGAATGTTGGCTTAAGGAAATCATATTATGTATATCTAGTGGCCGACCGATCCTTGAGACTCTTCTGGATGGTTTTTGTTATAATTTTTGAAACTAGATCGCCTTGCAGAGATCCAGCCGGTGTAGGGATCCTGTTATAGTCAATGGTGTCACTCAGGATCCCTTGTTATTAGATGAATTTTGTTGTTCTTCTGGTTCTTCATTGGACTCGAGACAATGTTGCAAATGTGAACATAATTGTATTACAATTCTGTCTCCCATTTTCTTAGAAATCTGCATTGTGCCGCTACTAAAATTTATGAAGGAATTGACACGATTTTTGAATAACTTGACTGTGATATCGTCCAATGAGAGCTGAGAGTATTAGATTACGTGGGGACACGCCCGTTTGACAATCACAGGTATCATAGGTCCTCTGAGACGCGTGATTTGAGCCCAGAGACTGGAAGAAGACACCGATGTACCACCAGATACCACCAAGGAGTGAAGTAACGTAAGAGTAAATGTTTGTTATTTTATCCTATGTCCACCAAGTCTCCACTTATTATATTCTTGGGTCCGAAGAGAACCCAGAGTATAATAATAGCAGCTTCATTTTGGGATCAACTTGTTTGCCGCGAACTGGAACACGAATGCAAACCCACGAATATTCGTTGAAAAGAATTCTCATCTTTGCCCATCTCTACTGACGTGTCGGCCGTGGTCAGGCACAACCAGTAAAGATCCTCCAATGAATTAAAAAGTTGTAATTTATTCCTATGAATACAATATACAATAAACTTTACATCTAATTCATTATAGAATATTAACAATAATATTATAGAATTAAAAATAATGAATCATTTGCTTTTGCGGATGGAGTTGGTGACTATTTTCCTCCACCGACTCCACCCCAGGTCCTGGCCCCAATGTAAGATCTGTAGGGGGGGACCATCTTACCATGTGTGACCTATAACACTGGTGTCTTCAGGTGCTGTAGTGAGTACTTTGGCAGTGATCGCTACCTCTCTAACCCTATAACTGGGGTCTCAGTTACGTGGCCTGTGGATTGTGTGCAAACCCTGAGGCTGCAATCTGTGACCCGGTTCTAAAGTGTCTCAAGCATGTAGGTGGATTAGAAACGTGGAGCAGCTTCGGTGTATATACTTACCTCTCCGCTCCCTGGCACCTCCCTCTCTCTTCCCCTATTTCTGATTTAGGTCTGTGATGTATGTGCCCCTGGAACAGGGGAAGAGAGCGGTGATGTAGTACTGGCCGGTGGCCACTTGTGGGCGACAATAAGCTATTATGGGGCCACTGTTGGGGGGACATTAAACTATGCAGGGTCACTGGTGGGGGATATTAAAGTGTACGGGGCCACTGTGGGGGACATTAATGTGTACAGGGCCACTGCTGGGGGACATTAATGTGTACGGGGCCACTGCTGGGAGACATTAGAGTGTACGGGGCCACTGTCAGGAGACATTAAAGTATATGGGCCACTGTTGGGGAACATTAAAGTATATGAGGCCACTGTTGGGGGACATTAAAGTATATGAGGCCACTGTTGGGGGACATTAAAGTATATGGGGCCACTGTTGTGGGACATTAAAGTATATGGGGCCACTGCTGGGAGACATTAAAGTATATGGACCACTGTCGGGAGACATTAAAATATATGGGGCCACTGTTGGGGGACATTAAAGTGTATGGGGGCTAGTCCTAGGGGACATTAAAGTATATGAGGCCACTGTTGGGGGACATTAAAGTGTATGGGGGCTAGTCCTAGGGGACATTAAAGTATATGAGGCCACTGTTGGGGGACATTAAAGTGTATGGGGGCTAGTCCTAGGGGACATTACAGTATATGAGGCCACTGTTGGGGGACATTAGAGTATATGGGGCCATTGCTTGAGTTGTTTAACAGCCAATTTGTATGGTATAGAATATGGATGTAATTCAACCCATAAACCCCAAATCTTTTCTATGTCGGTCTATTTACCTGTCTGAGTTTGAGACCCCTGCCCTATAACCACGTCCCTGGCCACGCCCTGGCTATGAGGTCACGTTCTAGAACTCATTTGTTGCTGTTTTAGGAATCTCTTAAATGTTCTAAGTGTCATCGGGACAGCGATAACAACGTGTTTTTCTATTTGATCTGTCAAATCTTCCAAATCTCGAGTCATAAAACCAGTTTCATTCTGGATTGTGTCGGGTCTCATTTAACATTCCTGACACCTTCATAGCAAAAACAGCTGTAAATTGTGAATATTCTGTTATTACCCGGATTGTTCCTTTGTGTACTTGGGTCTTCAGGGCTTGCCGTGGGCTGAGGAGAGGTCAGAGTTCAACCCGATTTTGTACTTAACCAGCTATTACTGTTATTATGACGTTTACCTAGAACTAGTTGGCCATTGGGACAGAATGTGAAATATTTGCTAAAAAGTTTCAAATTTATTTTCGGATTACTTTTTCATTCACATGGAAACTGGAATATGTTTTTTGCATTTGCTAACAGAGCCCCGAACCCCAGAAATGTAATAAAGTTATTGCAGTCAAGCACTAAGAAAACTCCTTAAGGAGCGTGCCTTACAAGATATGGAGACTTACAAGATATTTTTACTCCACTGGGGGATTCTGGGGAATATGCAAATCTGTTTTCCAGGATGTAATTAGGAAAACAATGTCTCTGCTCACTGGGACAGCCCCCTTATACATCATGTATGACTTTTTAGATCCCCTAATACCATAATGCGGGGATATTGCCCAACTAGTATTTCTATTCCAAAAGGAACAAATTCCCAGCTGTGGACAGCAATGTTTTGATCTGTTGGATCTCATGAGCACAGCATAGGGATATTAATTTGGCAGGGTGAGAGACTGTAGACCGGGGTCAAGGACTAATAAAATTGTACAAGACCTATGATGTATATTTCAGATTGAAAACCATCCAATTATATGGATCCTTGTAATATTGTATCTTGTGCACCATACACTGTATACGATGGACTGTCCCATTGATATCCTCCTCAATCACTTGTATACATGTTGTCTGGATTGTATTTAACCAAAACATCGCTTCTAGGGAATATCTATCTATCTATCTATCTATCTATCTATCTCCTATCTATCTATCTATCTATCTCCTATCTATCTATCTATCTATCTATCTATCTATCTCCTATCTATCTATCTATCTATCTATCTATCTATCTATCTATCTCCTATCTATCTATCTATCTATCTATCTATCTCCTATCTATCTATCTATCTATCTATCTATCTGTCTGTCTGTCTGTCTGTCTGTCTGTCTGTCTATCTATCTATCTATCTATCTCCTATCTATGTATCTATCTATCTATCTCCTATCTATCTATCTATCTATCTATCTATCTATCTATCTATCTCCTATCTATCTATCTATCTATCTATCTATCTATCTATCTATCTCCTATCTATCTATCTATCTATCTATCTATCTATCTATCTCCTATCTATCTATCTGTCTGTCTGTCTATCTATCTATCTATCTCCTATCTATGTATCTATCTATCTATCTATCTATCTATCTATCTATCTATCTATCTCTCTCCTATCTATCTATCTATCTATCTATCTATCTATCTCCTATCTATCTATCTCCTATCTACCTATCTGTCTGTCTATCTATCTCCTATCTATCTATCTATCTATCTATCTATCTATCTCCTATCTATCTATCATCTATCTATCTATCTTCTATCTATCTATCTATCTCCTATTCTATCTATCTATCTATCTATCTATCTATCTATCTCCTATCTATCTATCTATCTATCTATCTATCTCCTATCTATCTATCTCCTATCTATCTATCTATCTATCTATCTCCTATTCTATCTATCTATCTATCTATCTTCTATCTATCTATCTATCTATCTATCTATCTATCTATCTCCTATCTATCTATCTATCTATCTATCTATCTCCTATCTATCTATCTCCTATCTATCTATCTATCTATCTATCTATCTCCTATCTATCTATCTATCTATCTATCTATCTCCTATCTATCTATCTATCTATCTATCTATCTATCTATCTCTCTATCTCCTATCTATCTATCTATCTATCTATCTATCTATCTATCTCCTATCTATCTATCTCCTATCTATCTATCTATCTATCTATCTATCTATCTATCTATCTCCTATTCTATCTATCTATCTATCTATCTATCTCCTATCTATCTATCTATCTATCTATCTATCTATCTATCTCCTATCTATCTATCTATCTATCTATCTATCTATCTATCTATCTATCTCCTATCTATCTATCATTCTATCTATCTATCTCCTATCTATCTATCTCCTATCTATCTATCTATCTATCTATCTATCTATCTCCTATTCTATCTATCTATCTATCTATCTATCTTCTATCTATCTATCTATCTCCTATCTATCTATCTATCTATCTATCTATCTATCTATCTCCTATCTATCTATCTATCTATCTATCTATCTCCTATCTATCTATCTATCTATCTATCTATCTATCTATCTATCTCCTATTCTATCTATCTATCTATCTATCTATCTATCTTCTATCTATCTATCTATCTATCTATCTATCTCCTATCTATCTATCTATCTATCTATCTATCTATCTATCTATCTCCTATCTATCTATCATTCTATCTATCTATCTCCTATCTATCTATCTCCTATCTATCTATCTATCTATCTATCTATCTATCTATCTCCTATTCTATCTATCTATCTATCTATCTATCTTCTATCTATCTATCTATCTATCTCCTATCTATCTATCTATCTATCTATCTATCTATCTCCTATCTATCTATCTATCTATCTATCTATCTCCTATCTATCTATCTATCTATCTATCTATCTATCATTCTATCTATCTATCGATGACGTATTCTCTTCTAGATTCTTCCTGATAAAGAGACGACACTCAGCCTTGTATCCATTTAATATTGTTGTATTTATTGGGTTCTGAAACAAATACACATTCACATCCTCTCGAGTACAGTACATTTGGCACAGTAATAATGTTTACAATGAAGTAACACAAATGAATGGCAATAGATTTAAAACACATCAATAAGAAAAAAAAAAGTGTCCTGTACAAATAAAGCATCACAATACAAAAACGGAATACCTTTACTATTTATATATTTATATATAGCCAGAACTATTTGCACATATTAGAGGTAATTCTCAGCTTTTTTTTTTTTTTGGAAAGGTCCTGGATTTTTCTCATGACACGGGATTGCATTATAAATCTGTAGGAACACGTGACGGGGGTTTAGCTCGTTCCTCTCCTTTGTTTTTGGCAGTTTTATTAGAATGCAACAATATGGGAGGAAATGTAGATTAGGTGTAACAGCACGTCCATCACAGCCATAGTAAACGCACACACCCACGTAGACGGCACATTGTGTGGGTATGGACAATTCCTTTAATCTGGCAATTCTGATACTTCGCGATATAAGGTTTTATTAGAACGGCCTGGAAGTTCCCAATTTCACAGGAATGTGGAAGACTGAGAAGACGCCTAGAAACTCCTATGTTCACATTGAATAACTTAAGGTTTGATCCTGAATTATAAAGTAACTAATCGTTATTGGAAACCGTCAGCAAGCTTGTTGACAGACACGCCGCCAACTGCATGGCTGAGCCCCTATAACGCAGCGTGAACACCAGGTTCTTGTACAGATCATAGTTTACTTTTGACACTTCTTTGAATGATCTGTCCAGATACTAAGACAGCAAAGAATTCTGGAAGAGTTCAGCTCTGAAGCCTGCAACATAGTGAATGCATCTCTCATCTATAACACAGACTGTAACACGCGATGAGGACCAGGCAATCTATCCAGGGATGGTTCCTAAAGTTGGATTTGGGCTCTAAGGAGCTTCTGTCATGGCGGAAGGACAACTTTTTAAACAAAGTATTCCCCGCCATTATTCCAGAGGTAAAACTGAGATAATGGGATCGAAACCCTAACGTTTACTACAATATGAGCCGGTATGGCAACACACAGACTTCCCATAGTTCCATATTACAAACCCGTAGGAACTCCATATCCAATGGTGTGTACATGAGACAAGACTCACCCTGAGCTTCCGAGGGAAGAATACCGCCATAATACGCCAACCAATGGAGCATGGATGGAAGGCTGTGGGCGCCATCTTGCATGCAGCTGTATAGATGGCCGTTACAGTGTAGTCTAAAGGTCGAGTGACCCATTAATAAGCCTAAAACATTACGTAGCTTCTCTATTTTTGTCCAACGTTTGATACACTGACAGGTCCTATGAATGCCGGATTAAAGGAATTGTCCGTATACTTTATATATGTATCATGGCCTTACTGACAAGAAGAGATTTGGCAAATCTAATATAGTAGGAGCCTAATAGAAAAAAAAAAACTTTGTGTAAACTTGTTAGGCAGATGACATGAACTGTATGCGTTCTATGTAGCATCCGCCCATACAAAAGCTTAGGCTTGTCCTATAGAATACACTAATCCTATGGAAATGAGTGATGTATGTAGGTCGGAGCAGTCACGTGAGGCCAACACACCCAATGGGTCCATGCTATCTCATACTATGACATTAGGAATGCCACACTATCATCTCCATGGTGGTATAACAAGGCCTCCAGTCTATGCCGATATTTGCTTGTAGGTCTACTATGGGAAGGGGCACTTGGCATCATTATGAGTTGGTGGCCTGGCAGCCCAGCACTAAACTGACCAAGAAGAATACAGAACCAGTAGTGTCACATTGATATCCCTATTTTGTTTTTAAGGGGAGGTCCAGTTTTAACAACCTTTATCCTGATACAATGTCTTCTGGAATTTTTGATTTTTCCACTGCATGGGACCTGTTGAACGCCTAATGGGCGCCCACTGACAAGAGTCCAGCCATGACCCCTATTCTCCATCTTATTGAGATGATACAATTTAATAGTCGTTTCTGACATTGCCCTCAATTCCAGGAACAAGTCTCCTTAAAGGGGCTCTCCAGGGAATCTTATTTTGACTTACTTCCTCTGGGAATTTAGATGCTGTACCCAGGGATCCCGGGCTGGTTCCGACCTGGGCCACAGGTCCCAGGATACTCCTCCTCCGTCCTATTCCATGTTTACCATTGGTCTGGCCCAACATGGAAGAGTAGAAAGGAGTCAGAGCGGGCCGATGGTAGGTTAAGATCACATGAACCGGAGTCTGAATCAGGCTGGAACTCCTCGATACAACATCTATAAAACCTCAGAAGAAGTAAGAAAAAAATAGATTCCCTGGAGAACCCCTTTAATACAAAGTTCACATGGCCGAGTTCAGACTGGGAACCTTGGTTCATGTGTCAACTGGATTTTCCGGTCCCAACCCAGCTCAGTTGATCTGAGCTAAGCATGTCAGGATTTTATAAATTAAAGGGATTCTACCATTAAAAACTTTTTTTTTTTGTGGATAAGACTTTGGAATAGTATTTAGAAAGGCTATTCGTCTCTTACCTTTAGACGTGGTCTCCGCCGCGCCGTTCCTTAGAAATACCGGTTTTTACCGGTATGCGAATAAGTTCTCTCGCAGCAATGGGGGCGGGCCCCAGCACTCAAACAGCAATGAGGGCGTCCCCACCGCTGCCAGAGAATTGTCTCCAGCGCCGCCTCCTTCTTCGTCCGCAGCGTCATCTTCAATGTCTTCTTCCGGTGCAGGCTCGTAACTTCTAGGCGTCGGGCCTTGAGCAGAGCAGGCGGCGCAGGCGCACAGGCCATGGGAAAATGGCCGCTAACAATACTGTGCAAACTGCCATTTTCCCGTGGCCTATACGCCTGCGCAGTCTGCTCTGCTCAAGGCCCGAAGCCTAGAAGTTACGAGTCTGCGCGGGAAGAAGACACTGAAGATGACACTGCGGAGGAAGAAGGAGGCGGCGGTGCTTGGAGACAATTCTCTGACAGCGGTGGGGACGTCCGCTTCGCTTTTTGAACGCTGTGGCCCGCCCCCATTGCTGTGAGAGAACTCATTTGCATACCGGTAAAAACCAGTATCTCTAAGGAACGGCGCAACGGGGACCATGTCTAAAGGTAAGAGACGAATAGACTTTCTAAAGACTATTCCGACGTCTTATCTACAAAAAAAAAAAGGTTTTAAGGGTAGAATCCCTTTAAGTATTTCTTAATGAATTCTAACCCGTGACCCATCTGCCAACCCAAGACGTGGTAAAATATTCCATATTTAAAACCATTATAACGATATATAACACCTGAGATAACACAAAAATGAAAAAAATAAAATAATGTGAACTGGAATTGTATCATCGGCCCATGTGGGCATTCACCATTGTAAGATACCTCCACTTAGTAAAGTACTGGCCTGATGAACTGGTAATTGCCCTTGGACAGACACTGGTTAGGGCGGGTTCACATCTGCGGCCATTCTCCGATTTAGCCAATCCGGTCAGTTTCCGTCTTCTGCCGCACGAAACTGCACAGGAAATAGAAACCTAGAGGTCAGGCGGTTTTTTTTGTCAGTTACTGACTGCCAGGTTTCCGTCTCCTGTCCAGTTTCACAGGGGCAGAAGATGGAAACCGACCGGATTGGCTAAACCAGAGACCCGGGCGCAGATGTGAACCTTCCCTTAAGGTGCCCATTCACATTAAATTAGTGTCAACTGAACCCGCTGATTTCACCAGGGCCTAATATGTATAGGGATGTCCCAAGTCTCCTCCAAAGATGTCTGGGGAAAAAAGGATCGGGCATGTTCAATTTCAACATGCCCAATCCTTGTGCGTTCACATCTACACCATTGCCTCGATTCTTCTGATCCTTTGCAGGATTACAAGAATGAAAAAAAGGTCTGTCTAATGATGGCCAACAATGGATCCCAATGGACCCCAATGACTACAATGGGGTCTATTGGGTGTCCGCTATTCTTTCACAGCCATCGCTGGACAAAAAAGTTGGGCTTGCTGAAATTTTTTGTCTGGGATTTTTTTGCCCACTGAGAACTCATACTTAACTCAGCCAAGCCAACCATGAATTTGCCGGAACAGTCACTAATTTGGGGCAAAAGGAGACAATTCTGACATAAGTGGCTACCGGAGCTCCTTCTGATCTAAGGACGGGACTTTAAATGTCCCTAGTTTACCAACCAACTACAACATTGGTGAGCATCCATAGGTATGGGTAGTTCAGGAGGAAGGTGCTAGGATGGTGGCCTACATGGAAAGCATGGTGGATGGCAAAGAATGGAGAAAGATACCGCTTTCCATGACCCGTTGTCTGAAATCCATCGGGACACCCCAAAACAGTGGTAGTGTGGGAACAAGGGTGGAAAAGGTTAATGCACTGAAGACGAGGCCTATGGTGGGTAGGTGGTCATTGGACAGGACGGAATTGTAAGGCCAGTAGGATGGTGCGGGCCAGTCATATTGCCATGTTGGAGATCTGGTAGATGAAATGGTTTAGTGCTAATACTAATAGTGCACAAGTATTGCCACCTTACTACAGGCTGGGGCAAGCGGCCCACCTCATGGCGGACAACAAGAAGAAGAAGATGTCCTACCATAGCAGCAGCAGTGCTAGCAGAACCCAATATAATGGTACCATATATGTGCAATAATAAAGCGTCACCGGTAATACATGGAAACTGTCTCAAGGAAAACCCGTCTGGCCCATGGCGACCAATCACAACTCAGAATTTGGACTTGGCACTATGGGCAACAAAGGCAGGCTTTACTTTTCGAAAAGTTTTCCTAGATCAGCCGGTTTTCATCTTGACTAGTTCTTGCTTTCAGACCCTTGCCCTTCAGGAAAGTATTTGCCAACTTTCCCAAAAGGTCTAAGAGGGGTGACGACCTCCCGTATGCCCAGAGAGTGGTCCCAGTGGATTGGTCATTATGTGACATGGGCCTGTCGGGTCACAAAAAGACATTTGTTTGCCCATGTCACAAAAAAAGGGTGTGACATGTATCAAATGGGGCCTGTAAAAAATTTTTTAGCTTTAGAATAACTGGGGGTCCCACGTCTACGAGAACACCGGTTCTGTGTCCACCCTTTAAAAGGAGACATGGTCGTGAGCAGGGGCGAACCTGCGCCTATCGCCGCCCGAGGTGAATGACAGAAAGCCTCCCCCCCCCCCCGGGAGGAGGGGGCGGAGCAGAGGGTGTGTGGCGGAGCGAAGGGGCGGGGCTTAGCGGCATTCGCAGACAGAGAGCAGGAACGGAGAGGACCTGCTCTCTGCCTGAGCGTGAGGAGAGGCTGCTGGAGCAGCGCTGCTCCAGCGGCCTCCCCAATCCACCGCTCGGTGCTAAGCCAGTCCAGGACAGCCCTCCCTGAGGCCCTGGTATAGCACCGCCTGAAGCGGTTGCTTCAGGTCGCCTCATGGGAGGTGCGGCGCTGGTCGTGAATGTATCTTGTCCACTGAAAGCCTATGGGACCGATGGAGATAGCTGAATACGCTTAGAAATTCATCGTCACCAATGGTACGCTAACTGCCCATATATTACCGGACCCGTTAAAGATACTTGGTTACACTATAGGTTCTCTTTCGTTTAGCGCTGGGATTTCTGGCCATCAACAAGTAAAGCCGCAACTAACCCTGGCTACCTCGTGTCATCCCATCCTTCAATGATTGATGGGGACCACCACCGATCATGATACCGAAGGGGCCAAAAATCGAAATCAACACTGCAGCCCCTTCATCAGGATCGGTGAAGGTTCCAAAGCCCGAGCCCCCACCCATCATAAAGCGATACCCCTTCAAACCTAACCATTCAAGAAGCGATAGAAAGATGGGAATTTCAAGGCCAGAACATGAAGCTCTAAAAAAAAACGAAAATAAAACAACCCAAAAACTCGTATAAATAGCCCACCGGGGAGTAGTAAAAACAAAGAAACGAAACCGATGCCGTGCGTGTGTGTGCTAGCACTGTTGCTTCAAGCCAATGCTCCTTCCTATTTCGTTACAAAGTTCTGAAATACTATACAATAGATCTAGTAGAGCGTAATATCTGTTACATCTCTGAAAAAGAAACAATAATAATAATAATAATTATAATAATTATAAAAAAAATAATAATCTCTCACAGAAACTTGAACCAATACACATACAGAGTATTGCACATTGACCTTATTAGAATAAATTCTTTATGGACTAGCATTTTCTATTTTTTTCCGGTACATGCAGCAGTTGATACCTTTATAATGAATAAGACTCCACAGGCTTCGCCGCAAACACTATTTACAAAATCTCACCTGTACAAAAGGCAAATAAAGCTTCCTTAGTGCCACGTCGTCACTCACAAGTATTTTTGATTTTTATATATATTTATATATATATATATATATATACTTTTTTCCAAGAAGCGGAGGGATTCACGTTTTGTCACTTAAAATGAATCCCGGCCGCCCCTTTAAAAAAAACAAACAAAAAAAATCAGTCCAGTAAAATACATCAGAAATTGCAATACAGGTATACACAAATACACAGGGTACTCTGCAAATGAAAACATAAGTAACACTGTCAGCACGTTTACAACAAGGTAACTGAACTATGGCGGTACGGTTTTTGTCTCCGTTGTCGGAACTTTTTTTTTTTTTTCAATGTACATCGGTCGTGAAGGTCAGTTTTTACGAAGTTTGATCGTTGACACTTATTCCCCAAGTGCCATCAATCGGATTTCATTTCTGCACGTCACATTGGTGATAGTAGACAAATCGAAGAAAAAACAGGACAGTAGTGCTCTAGTTTCATGAACGTGTGCAAGGGCAACAGGAGTGCAGGATGGAGGTTTTCGAGGTTAGGGAGATGTTTCATACGTAAAAATCATAAGGTTAAGATGAGGGGTGGGTCAGATGGAGGACTGGAGATAGGGACACTCCTACAAGTCCTAAAAGTTCCTTAAAGGGGACCTTTCACCCCCTCCAAAAACGACAGCTCTTTGCGTCCTTCAATAGGTGCCTCTCCACTGATTTCAGCGCAGTTGGAATTTTTACTCTAGCCCTCACTATTCCCGAGCAATCAGTGTTGTTAATTTCAGCTCCCAATATGTTCTCTACTATCAGGTGGGAGGTGCAAGACTGTAACAGATAGTCTAGGACCGCCCACCTGAGAAAGTCTAATACTGGATGCTAAAATATCTGCTCTGATTGCTCGGGAATGGTGGGGGCTAGAGGAAAAATTCCAACTGCGCCAGAATCAGCAGAGCGGTGCCTATTAAAGGATGCAAAGAGCTGGAGTCGGTGAAGGTAGTGAAAGGTGACGTCATGTATACAGTCATATAATGGCACCATGTTGTATCCCATTGTCATATTGAAACCCAGCAGTCCATCAATTCATACTGTGGGATATATTTTTTTTCTATGATTTTAATCAAGGAGATACAATTGTCCCATGGTCTTTTGGATGCCATATTATGGGGAAATTCACACCTATCAGCATTGCTTCTGGATGGAAAGAACTGCATAATATGGCACCATATACATGCACCATATGTTGGCACGTCATTACATCGTATTGGAGATGTAGGAACTCTGTAGGCATCACACAACACTGAAGCTAAAGGGGTGGAACGATCATAGTCAACCACTTGCAGAATGTGGCCCCCAGGATAATCACCCTGGATCGAACTCTTGGACCCCAGCAAATAACGGATTTTGCCAGGGAAAGTTGTCACCCGTCAAGCAATTCCCATGATGGCCACTCTCATAATACACGGTCGTTTAGAGTCCTACAGAGCAGCAATCATACTGACTAAAAAGGCTGGGGGTCCTCTTTATGACGTCCATAAGGCCTAGTCAAGCATATGAACAGGGGTGGTCAGACCCATTAAAAATGGATACCTTGTTTCTGGGTTGAGAATGCGGGTACAGTGACAAGACTTCTTCCCTGGCTCCACTACTGATCAGTGTTGTCCTAGAGACTTTGAATCCAGATTCACCCTATAACAATGTCCTCATAAGCTTAAATAGTCTCAGTAAGGATGTGGACATTCACGTGGATTAAGATTTATATCCAAGGTAGCCATTTCTTCCCATACAAAAGACTGAAACACACTAAAGAGACTCTTATATGGAACTTGTAGGAGTGAAGGTATCAGTAGGACGTGTCCGCCATCGCTGATGGGGAATGCTGGGATATATGGATGGGAGACTACTCAATGGCTATTGAATCCATCCTAGTAATACTTTCCTTTAAGCTCTGATCCTGGGGAAGGGGATATACTATTGTACAGTACTATTCTATAGGATTTGTGGAGTGTCCGTCCTTTGGAGTGATCATGGCTATAATCGATCGAAAAGGAAGATTCATGAGTTGTCACTAAACCTTAGCCGACTGCTAAAATAATTTAGCCCTTAAAAACTTGGTGACTACTTCTACTGAAACACATGGCACTGATATTTACACCTTTATAGGAGTCCTCTTTATAGTACAGCCCCTACTTCTATAGATGCAACGTGGGGGGTTTCTCTTCCATTGGAACGCCCTTCACCATTGGAGCAGAAAACCCAATGGAACACCCACCATTAAGACCAAGACAAACTTAAAGGGGTTGTCTGGGATTAGAAAAACATGGCTGCTTTCTCCCAAAACAGCACCACTAATGCTGCTCAGAAATCTAGTGGAATGGCCAACCTTATGGGCACAGGTAATAAAAGCCATGGGCTTGGATTGTTTACAAAAAATTTGGATACATTTTCTAGAGTTGGCAAACATGACTGTTCACAGGTTGTCTATGGTATTACAGCTCAGCCCCGTTCACTTATGGTCTTCTTCACACAGAGGACCAGATTCTTTGGCCCAATCCCAGTCTGGTGACCCGGACTCCAAGCCAAATAGTTATCTTGAAGTCCCTGCACAGGACAGAAGAGCTGATCGGAGGCAGGGACTCATGGCATAGGTCACACTATGTTGCTTGGAGTCTGAATCTTCTGACTGGGTCCAGGTTGGTAAATCTGGCAAATTTCCAAATGTTCTGGTCCGTATTCCCAGTTTGCTTAGCTGCAATACTAGATACAACCTATGGACAGGCGTGGTGCTATTGTTGCAAGTTTTTTCTAATCCAAGACAACCTGGGGTTGTATAAGATAAGAAAACAAGACTGATTTTTCTCATAAATTGGGCCATTTTTTTGCAAAAAATATTGACTAAAAAATCGTGTTATTAAGGGCAACATGGTGGCTCAATGGATAGCATTGGGGTCCTATGTTCCAGTCCAGCAAAGGGCACATCTACATGGAGGTTGGACGTTCTCCCCATCTTTACAAAAACATACTGATAGGGAATTTAGGTCCTATTAGTGAGTGGTGAGTACCGGGTATCTACGTACTATAAAAATCAGCCATGTTTTTCTAATTTCATAAAACCCCTTTAAGAGACATTTGCATGTCCTACGTTCTTACGGGAAGACGCATGAAGACGGGGGGCTCTGTAAGAAGACATTAAGGTGGTGCCTTAAGAGAGCGTCCACCTTTCCCCAATATTTACAGGTTTTGCAGACCTCATTCCAAGTTTTTTTTGTTTGTTTTTTTCAGACGACAAGTTACGTCCATCTGTCTCAGTGGTTGAAAGGGAACAGTGTCTAAGCAGGAAAGGGTTAAAATAACTTAAAAAAATACTTAAAATACCTAAAACTCACCCTGCATTGCTTTCCTATTGTACACATTCTGCAAGTAAAAAATAAAATAATAAAAATAAATAAAAACCTTTTTTCTAAGATTGTCTAGTATTTTTGTGGTCGCCAAACCAGGCAGAATGTTACAGCGACAGGTACAAACTGCAACGTCGCATCGCTCCGTATAACAGAAGGTAGGAGTGCCCTCAAGTTAAAAAAAAACAATAGCAACAATAAATAGTATCTTTACACAAGTAGCAGGCTCATAATAAAACAAGTTTGTAAGGATCCACTGAATCTCAGTCACGTATTATGTCTCCATAGGACTACTGCATGAGGGCCAAATTCCACCGCGCCCGTTCCTTCAGGCCAGAGGTTCCTCTCCGAAATAGGAGAATCCTTCAAATTCGCCCTGATTGATTTGTTTCACTATGGCTTCATCCACCAGTGTCAGAACAGGTTCTTCTCGAGTAAAATCCTGGTCAAAGTTGTTTACGTCACGCTTGGTTTTCTGGAAAAAATAAGGAGAAAAATTGGTATTTAAAGAGGACGTTAAGGTGTAGCTCCAGTGACGTCCACTGGGGGAGCCTTACATAAGCTGCAATACCAAACAATGCCACAATATACAATGTAGTGAGATAGTCGAGTACTTCGCTCAGTTACCTTAGTCCCATAAACTCTGAATGGAGCTGTGAGACCAGTGCACCAGTCAAACAAGAAACACAACATATGGGACAACGCCTTTAAGAAAGGTTTATACAGCTTCCATTGACTCAGTAATAAATCTGTATGCAGTCAGCTCATGAGCTCCCCTAGTGGTGGCTATGGACAGAAACATGTTTTATTATGTAACCCTTTGGAAGGATCTGTAAGAGAAAAAATGGAGCTCTAACCCCAATAAAGTTATGACATTAAGGGGATTGAGCCAAAAATGTATCCCCCTATCCACAAGAAGTGTCTGATGGGAGTCCTGACCGAGTCTCTGAGTAAAGTGGTGGTCATGCATGTGCAGTTCCGCTCCATTCAATACTGTGGGGCTGATGAAGGTAAATAAGTGCTGGACTGCAAATGTCTGCTGCAATCTCAAAGAGAGGAACGGAATGGCAGCAAATGTGTGACGGCTTCGTGTACAATGGAATTCTTAGGACCCCTGTACCATTGATGGGTGGGGGTTTCAGTATTCGGACCCCACCGATTAGACAGAGATAGAGATAGATAGATATATATATAAGATAGACAGATAGATAGTTAGATAGATAGATAGGAGATAGATAGATAGGAGATAGATAGATAGATAGATAGGAGATAGATAGATAGGAGATAGATAGATAGATAGATAGATAGATAGGAGATAGATAGATAGATAGATAGATAGATAGATAGATAGATAGATAGGAGATAGATAGATAGATAGATAGATAGATAGATAGGAGATAGATAGATAGATAGATAGATAGATAGGAGATAGATAGATAGATAGATAGATAGATAGATAGATAGGAGATAGATAGATAGATAGATAGATAGATAGATAGGAGATAGATAGATAGATAGATAGATAGGAGATAGATAGATAGATAGATAGATAGATAGATAGGAGATAGATAGATAGATAGGAGATAGATAGATAGATAGATAGATAGATAGATAGGAGATAGATAGATAGATAGATAGATAGATAGATAGATAGGAGATAGATAGATAGATGATAGACAGACAGATAGATAGATAGATAGATAGATAGATAGATAGATAGATAGATCTTATTAGGTTCCAGTGAGTGTGCAGAATATTCTAGAATGTCACAGTATGTATCTCCTTTATACACTGACTGTCGCCCTGATATTTTAGGCTATTTTCATGCACAGATCCTAGACTTCCTCACTTTTCCCTCAGGTGTCTTTCCCTCCCAAAGTCAATGCATAAAGAGACAAAAACAACATGTTTATGCAAAATATATAACATGAGCATCCAAAATGAAGCCTCACTAAGTAAACTGGTCCAGGGATCGGCAACACCAAGGCGCTGCCACCTGTAGTGTCCGGGGCTCCACCGGTGACTGCGCCATGAGCAACTCCTGCAAGAACGTGGGCACCTGGAGAACACTGGAAAACCTACAAGGACTCTTGTTATACTTTGTACACGAGGCAGGGCTCGTGTTTGGTGCCTAAATGCTCCACAATGTCATACATTTTACAATAGCTCACCAGCGCCCCTTGTGGACAAATTATGTTTTGTGCCTTTAGAATTATATTTGATTTAATACATCGAACCTTGTTCAATAGAACTGATCTTACTGAACTATAGAGAAGACCATCTTATAAACCTGCTGTTCTACGGCTCAAGCTACTGCTGTGGCAGGGCCAGGAGTCCATTAATCATCAGGTCGGGAGCATTCACTTTGGGTGTCCTTTTCAGGACAGGTTACATTTTCAGGACTGTCGGCAACTATGGTCTCATAGCTATGGGTAAGATAAATAAGCAAACAGTATAAACAGTGAACACAAAGAGCATGAAGACATATGTGATGTTCTCTTGGAGGATCTAACTTGTCCTATGCATGTGCAATGCCTAATTTCACCATTGGGGGCTCTGGACATAAATAAGACACTTAATGCCATCCCCTTCCCCCACCAGATTACAGCTGATCCTTGGGATCCCTGCAATCATCTTATTTTCAGGGACTCTTCTATCCAGGTATAAAGTGGCCAATCCCTTTACATAGTTGCCACATGTTACTGTGGCTTATATATATATATATCACCGCCATATTGCATTTACAACATACCGCAGGCGGGATCTTATGTAAGGAAAGTGACACTGGAGAACACACCAGGCTATAGTCTCATCAATCATCACACGGGTAAACATCTCACTCCATTGTTTGCGGAATAAGGAAAGTGAATCAAGTCTAGAGTAAATACGAGGCCTGTTGTTACTATATAAAGGATCCATATGCAGTAGCTACACGTATATGTAAGGTATAGCCATGGCTGATGGAATCACAGTGTTACGCTTGCCTTTCTCGCATTACTAGGTGGCGACACCTAGGACACCTAGCATTTATCCATATAGTAGTCAGAGACTAAGCTGACCCAAAGTAGTGGCATTGCTAGAGGTCCGTGTTCTTCCATGACATCTTCTGGGCTTGTCCCCATCCTGCTTTAGTTTGCACCACAGCCCTTGACTCCGTCCTTCACCGCAGTATAGAAATGTATCATACCATGCACAAGGTAAGGTTCTGTGCACAGAAACTGCATGGCGGTGTCTTAGTATGTATCTATGCCGGTTCCACGCACCGTTACCCGATCATTCCAGACCTGACATTGTTCCCATCAGATTTTAAGAAGGATATTGCACAGGTGAGGTTAGCACCCATAAGGTCCTGTTGAAGCTAAAGCTATAGCTGTAGACCTAACCGCTCTTCCTAACATCCTCCCACCCTCATACACATTTTTACTTTATTAACCTATATAACTTCCTTTTTAATAGAAAACAGGCGGTAACATTCTCCAAAGCAATGCAACTGTTACTAGGGAAAGTCTGTACACCTTTGTGTTGCGAATATGCAGAGCTGAAGCATTTACGAAAGGGGAGGCTTACTTCAAATGGCTGTATCTCTGGTTTTATACCATGGTATCACAAGAAAGCTAAGGTTCTCAGCTTTCATATGCGGCCAAGATTGATGTTCTAAGCCATAGAATAACGTGAGATATTGCTTGTAGGTTATTTGTATGTTATTCACAACAGTTCATGTTTCATATAAAAATCGCATTTCCGACTGTGTTTTTAACTTATGAAACCACTAGCAGTTACCTGCGACTTCGTCTGCGGGTTGGCGGTGGCGTTGAACCGCTTATATGTGTTGTCCCCCCATCTCTGCCCCCAGTTCCTTGTCCCCCCCCATCTCTTCCCCCTAGTTTCGGGGGAGCATGGCCAAGGTGAGTGCTACTACACTGGGGCCGATGTAAGAGGGGAACATGAAGCTGGGGAATGTGGTTGATCCCTGGGGACACCCCCTCCCCCCCCCCGGGACACCCCGCTCCCCAGGACACCTTCTCCCCCCGCTGCACTGACCTGTTTGTGGAGTGTCGGGTGCAGCAGTCTCCTCCGTCCGCGATGTGTGCAGGTGGCCTAGTATAGCTGCGGCTCCGGGACGATGTGGGCTGCCGCCATCTTGTTCACTGTGTCCCTGCTCAATCGGCACGCCCACATTCAGCCCCCAACCTATGGTGCCGCAGCCCTGGCTCTATAGCCCGCCCACAGCCTGCCATGCACCAATAGGAGGTGCGTGGACAGACCAGCGCTGGCGGAATGCCTGCTCCTATAGCTGAGCCCGGAGGGGTCTTTGGAGGGTCACGGTGGCGATTTGGGGTGAGTGACCCACATTTAAGTAGCCTACTACCTTTTCCTGGCAAATATGTGTGTGTGTGTGAAATTTCCCCAAAATCCATTCAGCCATTTGGCTGTGATTGAGGAACAAACACCCAAACACACAAACCCACAAACATCCAAACTCACAAACTTTCACCTTTATAATATTAATAGGATTTTTCTAGCCGGTATAAAACCAGAGATACGGCCAGTGGAAGTGACCAACCCACTTTGGTAAATGCTTCAGCTCTACATACTACATTGAGTACAGGTGTACTGGAACTTTACAGCCTGTTTTCTATTAAAAGGAAGTTAGGTTATAAATAATATAACAAATTCCATCGCACATTCCCTGACACAATAGCAAATAAATACATAAAATGGGAGTTACACTTTCATCTTCAACCTGCACTGGAAGGAAGGAATTGGTTGGTTGACTGAACTCAACCTGTCGTAACAACCTTGAGGTCTCGCATGGACATACAACAGACTACTTATTATTTTGTATTCAGCCAAAGATGGAGATTTCCTTTAACTTGTTGAGAATTTGGTCTAAATCAGCCAAACCACATGAAAGTGCCCATTTTTTTTTTCTCAAACGGGAAAGGAATGTGAAACATGACCTTTTTGTTCTTATTGAACACTTGAAATCCCGAGCTGCAGAATGTGCCACATGAGGACAATTACAGACCTATTTCTGTCTTCTTGGGAGAGACAGAGCATTGTTATGTGGGAATGCATGTGTCCGGGGACAGCGCTAAAGGGACGGACTAACATGCACAATGGTATCATGCTTCTCGCAGTGGATAGGGCGATGGGTTTGTGGACGGATCCAGATTAAGTCCAACTCTTCTCATCTCAACTGAAATGGAGTTGAGAAGATCCACATGGACTATGCACATGAGCACTTTTGGAACTTTAGACCCAACATAAACAGTCCAGTCCCATTAATGTGACTACCTGTCAAAATCCAGAGTAACCCCCTTTGGCAGAGCGGACCGCCACGAGACGTGCAGGAAGAGAGGGGATGCTGTGATGATGGTTACTGGGATGTTGAGCCATGCCGACTACAGTGCCGTGGCAAGCTGCGCTAGGTTACGTGGTTGAGCATCCATGGCACGAACAACCCGATCGAGGTGATCCCACAGATTCTCGATTGGGTTCAAGGCTGGGGAATTTGCTGGCCAAGGGAGTACGGTAAACTCATCCTGGTGCTCCTCGAACCACGCACGTACATGGCGAGTTTTATGACACGTCGCGTTGTCCTGCTGGTAGATGCCAATAACGGACTTTGGATGCAATAGAAAGCTCCTAATTAGCTCCAGCACCAGATTATTCTGTCTTTCTTATCTCCTGCACTTTCTGCTCACTCCTCCCCTTCACAGACTTCTACAGATGTGTAATCCAAGTCCTGTGACCTGCAGTCTGTCTTGAGATGGATATAGCAGTGATTTTCAAAGTGAAACTCAGTTTATCAGAGGGAGAGGGAACAGGGAAAAAGCCTAATAAGAGGAAGAAGAAGAACTTTCCTCTGACAGAGTATATTATAACATTATTTTATAATCATCTATTCATTTACGTAACGTTTGTTCAAAAGTAGCTTAGATTTTCCAACGTAATAGGGGATAACCTAATAAAGAAATCTGTTTCCTTCTCCACTTATCAAACTGGTCTCCTTCTCCTTATCTTCATTCAGACCGGCTGGACCTTCCTTAGCCTCAAACACAGAAGTCTATGGAGATGGAGGAGGAAGCTGTATGTTATCTTGAATACACAGCAGAGTCAGGGTTCTCACTCACAGTATAACAGCTGCAGTTATTAGTATGTCTTTTCCAACAGACTCCTCCTCCACCTCCCCTCTTCATAGACTTCTATGTTAAAAGTAACTCAGCCTGATAGAAGGAAACATTTTTCTATATTATAATATATTACAAAGTTTCTTCTATTCACCTGTACTATTCATTCATGTAAAGTTGTTTTATAATAGGAAGCAGGCTTTATAAAAAAATCTAAAAATCCTTCAATTATAACTCTTGCAAACTCTAAGATGGTCAGACACTTGGACCATAGACACAGTAGATTTAAGGGGGCACATTACTTCCGAGCCAACCACTATGTGAGGATGACGACCGCAGCAGGAGAGGACGGTGTTGACCTTGTGGGTTCCAGTGACCTGACCTCTGACTGAGAACAGGGCTACACGCGACAGGGGCCATAGAGGATACAGGGTGCACCGTCTATCAATGTGATATCAGTGCTATCTACATGAAATAGTTTATAGATTTTTCCTGTTTCATCGCATGCCACCAGCGGATGTTTACAATAATTCTCAGTATTCGCCTTCTGAGTGAACATGAAGAGTCTTGTTTTGTAGGCTGGGAAGAAGCCTTGGGGCCAAAATACAGAGGTGTGGAGGCCATTGCAACACTGTATATCACTAATTGCTACATACAATGAAGATGACCCAGATTTCCTAGATTTACCTTGGTATTGCTTGCAGGCCAGAAGTGCTCTTGGGTCTAGACATAGCTAATGCAGTGTGTATTTCCTGAGTCAATGCCTAATTCCAATTATCTCTCATTAGATGTACATGTTGTCACAGCTTACCTGTCTGGGTATCCTGCATCATGCTACTCTGCCCTGGGTCATGCACATGGTCACGGTCTCTTAGAGGACCATTGGGCACTGGTCACCCTACCTTCAATCAATGCCTAAGTACCCCAGGGTTCATAAGCGCCCCGAGCCCCATAGAAGTTAATGGAGCGCCAGTCAAGCAAGCGCATTGAACACTTAACCCTTGTCTTGTGCAGAGGTCATTGGGTAGAGGGGGCAGTATATAAACTATAACCAATGCCAGTGATCTTGTCTACGTAGACACCATAGCACAACCTCTTTATCTCAAGTACTGGAGACATGACGGTCCCCACACTTTATACGGATTATAATTTTGTAGACTTCTCTCCTTGGTTTAGTCCCAAGTCAAACCCATCCGTGACCCAGTTGGATTGGTCCTTGTCCAGTTGGACGTAGCTACAGACGTCAGCAGCCATTTCCACATTCTACGTTACCTTGTGATGAGATTCTGGCCCTTTTCCATCGGACTAGCCTACAATAGTCGACTAACCACAACCATTGCTGGGTTTGAATCAGCTTCATGAGAATTTGGGTCTTAGAAATTACAAGTAGTGACATCACCGAGATTCTTGGCCTAGATCTCTCCAGTAAAACCTTCACCACAAACAAATATCTAGAGCGCTTAGATAATGCGTGAATCATGGAACAGAGGGGAAGAGAAGAGAAAAAGTTCACCTACAAAATAAAGCTTGACACGTTACTAAACTTATAGTAGATGCAACATGTCCGGGAACCGGGGGTCGGATACAGCAATCATCACATGGAGGAGTCTTAAGAACCGACCACAAGGTGGAAGATTCAAGAGAGACAGAAATCATATGGGAAATAGCTCTCGGGGGACGGAGTTGATTTAACCCCTTAAGGACACACGGTAGTTTGTAGGTTAATGTTCGTTGATTTTTCTTTATATATATATATCGTTTTTTATTACGTTTTACGACTTTTACAAATAAAACATCATTTTTTGAAGCTGAATGATTTTCCTGGGGTCACCGTATTCTGACACCTAGAACTTTTTTTTACTGTACGGTTGACGGGAGATATGTCAGGGCTCTTTATTTGCAGGACGAAGTTGTAATTTTTATTGGTACCAGTGTTTGGTATATAGGACTTTCTTTTTTTTTTTTTTTTTTTTTCTTAAATGTATTATTATTATTATTGTTTATTTATATAGCACCATTAATTCCATGGTGCTTTACATTTGGGGGTTACATACAATACACAGAATATACAGGTAGATATAATACTAACAATGACTGACTGGCACAGTGGGATAGAGGGCCCTGCCCGCGAGGGCTTACAATCTATGAGAAAGATTGTGAGCTCCACATAGAGCTCACAATGTACATTTTCCCCTATCAGTATGTCTTTTTTTGGAATATGGGATGGAAATCCATGCAAACACGGGGAGAACATACAAACTCCTTTCAGATGGTTTTTTGCCCTTGGCGGGATTTGAACACCAGGACTCCAGCGCTGCAATGCTAACCACTGAGCCACCGTGTGGCCCCGGTGTATATAGGACTTTCTGATCACTTTTTATTGTTATTTTTTGGGGAAAGCAAAGTGACCAAAATTTATTAATTTGCGCAACGCATTATATATATATATATATATATATATATATATATATATATATATATATATAAACCGAAAATGTTTGTCTACTTTTATTTACATTCTATATTTTTGGACTATAAAGGAGGGTTTTCTTTAATTTTTATTATTTCTGTGTATTTTTTTTCTATGTTCTTTTGCATTTTTTTCACTTTTTCCCTGACTAGCGCTGGGACCTCAGATCCTCTGTGCAATGTCCTATGTATTGCATAACATCGCACAATAGTTCCTTTGGAAACTATGCATGGACAGTCAGGAGAGCGTAGCCCGGCCTCCTGGCTGCCATGACAGCTCCTCGGAATCCGCAATCTTATCAAGGAGGTTCCAGGGTCAAGATTGCCCCCCTCTGTCACCCTTCAGACCCCTGAGATAAGATCGCCGGTGCCAAGGGGCTGCCATGGCCTGACTGCCTTTGCACAGTTCCCATACTAACTATTGTGCAATGTTCTGCAATATTATGTATTGCCGGACATTGCATAGGGGATCTGAGATTCCAGCGGATTAACCCCCTGGAAGCTGTGATCACCATTGTGTAATATCGCCTACAGCAGGATGTAATGCCGCAGGTACAGCTTCTTTGCGGACAGCATTACAGTGCCGTACTATTACTGAGCTGCGCGACATGGCAGAAAACACTGTGGCAAAAAAAACGCTGCATATTACATTAATTGGGATTCTGGCTAATCCCATCCAGAAATTGCAGAAAAAAATCCACACTGGAAATTCTGCAAAAATGTTAGCGTATTTTCCAATGGCAGCATGACCATTACACCTATAGAAACACTGGGGTATTCCGTATAGGTATAATAGAGGCAGAACGTCCAGAGAGAAAATCTCTGTGAACTTTCTGCAAAAAACTCTCTATAAAAACCTACAATACGCTTCTGCCGCAATCTTTTCCACAGCATTTTTTGGCAGGGATTTGCTGCGTGGGACCTTAGCCTTGAGCCGATTGCACACGACTGGTGACCGTGAATGAACAGAATGAGCCACAGAAGCAAGGCAGAAAATAGGACCTGTTCCGTATTTTGCAGCGCGGACTGTCGGCCTGGACACAGGACCATGTAATTCACGGTCACGTGTATGGGCCCATAGAAATGAACGGGTCAGTGTGCTATCTAGGAAACTCTCCGATCGGTCGACTGCAAGGGGCTGAGTCTGGAAGTTCCACCTTTGGAACCAAATATCTTATTGTATCTTATAGAGGTTGTCTAACATAATGATTTTTGTACAAGGGTTATGTCAGGTGTTGCAGCACAGCCCCATTCGCAAAGACAAAACCCGTGGACAAGGGTGCCATTATTTTGGTATAAAAAAAGGGAAATGATTTTAGACAACCCCTTTAATTTGCACCAATTTAAAAGCTCAAAATAAAACTAATAAATCTCATAACTTGGTTGAGTTCTCGATCCCATTCAATTTACACAATGAATGACAACATTACTGTATGTAAGCCATATTGCATAGACTTCTGTGTGATGTACGATACAAATATAGAATTCTGTAACATTATTAGATGTATCGATGTTTGCAAAAAACAAACTTTATGTGCCAGGGCTACAAAACCTGCCCAACTGGGCACGGCACATAATAACACAACAGATAATGCAGATGTATAGTTCGAGGAATGCAAACATGTAGAAACAGGCATGCCATGTGCATCGGCTCCGAGTTACAATGTTCCATCTGAATTGCTTATTTGTAACAACGTGATATATTTTTATAAGCAGTGTTATAAAGAATAATCGCCCTTAATTATATTATAGAATTAAAGGCTTAAAGGGGTATGAAACCTGGCACCCCCACAGATCAGCAGCCGATACACAGAGAATGGAGACGAAAGTAGACAGCGCCGTTCTGAGTGTAGTGGTCAGATAAGATAGTGCAGATCGGCTCCTATTCATTTGTAAGGGAGCTAAGCGGCAGTGACCTAGTTCCACCACTACACAGAGAACAGCGCTGTCTGCTTCCTGCTCCATTCTCTGTGTGTCAGCTGCTGAGAATGGCTCTGGTGTACACGGAGGCAGATGTGGCCACAATTGTCGCTAAAGATGTGGCACTTGGTTCTGCGAACTGCTTGACATTTTAAGAAAGTGGGCGTAGCACGCCAGGACCTAAGGGGGGCGGAACAAGGATGTCTCAGCCCAAAAAATTTATTACAACTCATGGCTTTTGCAGTCATAGAAGCAGAGCTGCGGCTCCCCAACTACTGCAGCAGATTCCGGTTCCTGGAGGCTGATCTGTACAGAATCTGGGTTTTGGACCCCCAAATGCCCATTGATTTTAATAGGCGCCATACAATGCTTTATTTCACCTGTAGAGGCACTACAGCAATATAGAACACTTACTACAAGGTTACTCTAGGCAAAAACTTATGGCCGGGGTTGCTCCATGTTTCCAGTTTATCATCAGGGGGATGATTCCCCCCCTTAAGTGCACCATTATACTGGAGTTTTGTAATTGGACATACCATTGGTTCAGGATATCAGAGAGGGGCTGCACTTATGGGCTTTCCTTGAAGACGCCTTAGACTGGTTTCACACGGCCGAATTCAGGGGCATAGCTAAGGGTGCAGTAGTAGCAGTCGCTACTGGGCCCTGGACCCTCTGGGACCCCCACATGTCTTTCTACCAGATATTAGTTTACATATCATTGCATATAATGCGCTGGAGCCCAGGAGCTTCAGGGTAAGCCCAAATTGGCCCAAACACGGTTTACCAGATCTAAAATGATAGGACGAGTTCAGATCCGTAAATCCGGCCAATCAATATATGGCCCAGAACTGGACCATGAGAAATCGGCCTTCCGAGGGGTCTATATCCAGTCCTTAGATGTAGCACTCAGCCTCATACCTCACTTCATAACTAAACACCTGGTACAGTCCAATGAGATCAAAAATCTGTCAAACGCAAAATGCAATTAAAAGAAACATTAATCATATCCAAGGCATTGTGCCAAAACAATCCCTGGCAGTGCCCAGCCGAAACTGGCATGCTTCGGGCTGTTCTCATTTGTGAACAACAGTGGAGAAGAGTATAAAATATCAGGAGGATTAAGGGTACAATAACAGGAATATTACATCATGTGCGGAGCTCTACAGATTATATCATCACAACAAGGAGAATAGTAAATTAACGGCCACTCGCGCAGTTGAAACACGTCGCTTACGGCAACAAAACAAGAGGATGCCATGGAGAAGCTTGCCATGTTGTATCAGTAAGTCACCGGAGGACACCAGTGGGTATGACCAATATTTGGGAACATGGCAGTCCTATTCTACTGTCAAAATCAGGGAAACAGGACATGGGTGGACGTCATTATAAGCCAATGGGGGTCCGTTGGATGCCATTTGGATCCAACATACAATAAGTCAATCTCCAAACCGTTGCTATAACCAATAGTGTAAACATAGGCTTGAGTCGGCTATACACGTTAGATGAAGATTGGCTGAACTCACCGATTTTTGGAGCTGGTGAGTCCTGACTCCTTGGTACCCAATGGCAGATACTGAGTTGCAACATGTACCATGCTTTATTCTTAAGAGAGATCCATATACATTTCCCTTTTGTTGGTCTTACAGCCATGTTAATGAGCTTTTTTTTAGGATTGGAGCTGTCACCCTGAGCATTTTGTTTATCCAAATCCATTCCAATGATATAAGCCCATATAGTGTTGATGTATATTAGGGCCTATTAGTCAAGTGGGTGGTAACATTGCATGAAATACAGCACTCAGAGACACCGCCCCCAAAGTAACCACAGTGGTACCGCCCATTGGGATTTGCATATAGAATTCCATACATATCAATGTATCAATAAAGGGAGGGATCCGGCACAAGAGCGCTACACAGCGGTTCCAGCCTCCCAGTAATTCATAGCGCCCATCACAGACCGCTTTGCGTCTACTCACAATTCGTGGTTTAAATGGCGGTTTGATTTTCCTCTGTTCTAGAAGTACCCAGTCGATTTCCTTGAAGAACGGATGCTGCTTAATGGCTTCTTCTAGCCCCTGGGACGGCACACATCCAAGCCTCTTGTTTGGATTCTTTGTCATAAACTATGGAGAGAAAATATTTCCATCATTAGTCCCTGTATATTGGATTTTAATGGTAAACCCTGGAACACCAGTAAGAAAACCAAACTATGAAACTCTATAAAAGCGGGTGAGTGGCAAATGTACAGTCTAGGCTGTGTATAGTCACACACAGATCCCTATAGTATCCCTATACTACACATACCAAAGCCCATGGATGAGATGTATGATACTTAAAGAGAGTCTGTCTCCAGAGCCCGGCATGTCAACCCAGCACTGCAGACAGAGAGGTTAGGGTCACGTGAATCAATCGTTTTTTTTTCCCTTGTGAATCGCATCCTTGGTTGCCAAGATATTGCTTTTTGTATCAACATACAAATGAGCTCTTTGGAGCAATGATGGCGTTGTCAGTGCTCCAAAGACATAATTGGTGATGTCCACATTGCTCCAAAGAGCTCATTTGCATAGTGATGTCTCAACCATGGAGACAGCGATTTACAAGGGGAGAACACCATTTGATTCAGTGACAGTAACCTATCTATCTGCAGGGCTGGGGTGATATGCTGGTTCTGGTGACAGTAACCTATCTATCTGCAGGGCTGGGGTGATATGCTGGGTCTGGTGACAGTAACCTATCTATCTGCAGGACTGGGGTAATATGCTGGTTCTGGTGACAGTAACCTATCTATCTGCAGGGCTGGGGTGATATGCTGGTTCTGGTGACAGTAACCTATCTATCTGCAGGGCTGGGGTGATATGCTGGGTCTGGTGACAGTAACCTATCTATCTGCAGGGCTGGGGGGATATACTGGTTCTGGTGACACTAACCTATCTATCTGCAGGACTGGGGTGATATGCTGGTTCCGGTTACAGTAACCTATCTATCTGCAGGACTGGGGTGATATGCTGGTACTGGTGACAGTAACCTATCTATCTGCAGGACTGGGGTGATATGCTGGGTCTGGTGACAGTAACCTATCTATCTGCAGGGCTGGGGGGATATACTGGTTCTGGTGACACTAACCTATCTATCTGCAGGACTGGGGTGATATGCTGGTTCCGGTTACAGTAACCTATCTATCTGCAGGGCTGGGGTGATATGCTGGTTCTGGTGACAGTAACCTATCTATCTGCAGGGCTGGGGTGATATGCTGGTTCTGGTGACAGTAACCTATCTATCTGCAGGGCTGGGGTGATATGCTGGTTCTGGTGACAGTAACCTATCTATCTGCAGGGCTGGGGTGATATACTGGTTCTGGTGACAGTAACCTATCTATCTGCAGGACTGGGGTGATATGCTGGGTCTGGTGACAGTAACCTATCTATCTGCAGGGCTGGGGTGATATGCTGGTTCTGATGACAGTAACCTATCTATCTGCAGGGCTGGGGTGATATGCTGGTTCTGGTGACAATAACCTATCTATCTGCAGGGCTGGGGTGATATGCTGGTTCTGGTGACAGTAACCTATCTATCTGCAGGGCTGGGGTGATATGCTGGTTCTGGTGACAGTAACCTATCTATCTGCAGGGCTGGGGTGATATGCTGGTGCTGGTGACAGTAACCTATCTATCTGCAGGGCTGGGGTGATATGCTGGGTCTGGTGACAATAACCTATCTATCTGCAGGGCTGGGGTGATATGCTGGTTCTGGTGACAGTAACCTATCTATCTGCAGGGCTGGGGTGATATGCTGGTTCTGGTGACAATAACCTATCTATCTGCAGGGCTGGGGTGATATGCTGGTTCTGGTGACAGTAACCTATCTATCTGCAGGGCTGGGGTGATATGCTGGGTCTGGTGACAATAACCTATCTATCTGCAGGGCTGGGGTGATATGCTGGTTCTGATGACCTTAACCTATCTACAGTGAAGGAAATAATTATTTGATCCGTTGCTGATTTTGTAAGTTTGCCCTCTAACAAAGACATGAACAGTGTATAATTTTAAGGGTAGGTTAATTTTAACAGTGAGAGCTAAAATATCAAAAAGAAAATCCAGAAAATCACATTGCATTGTATAAATTTTATAAATTTGCCGTAAATTATTGTAGAATTTTGTTTTTTTTAAATTTAAAATTTTTTCATTCTCTTTGTTACCTGACGCTATTTCTGAAAGCTTTCTTACGTTGAAGAATTTTGCCCAATACATTTGCACAGTACTGTATATAACATATGAAACACTACATTTTTTAAAAAAAATCGAAAACAAGGATCAAAATCTGCACATTACAAAAAAAAGGCAAAGCTTGGCAATGGCTCCGTACTGATGTAACGTCAAGATTCTGCTTCCCTCAGCAGGAAAGCTCTACGTCTCCATAAGCGATGACAACTACAGTAAAGCAGGGCTGCCATTCCTTGCTGACAAACATGATAATATAATTTAGTAGCAGAGTCTGCGAGACAAGAAGAACCAACAAGCCGACATCATATTACACAATAATATAAAAAGTAACCAATTTATTGTAGCGCGCCAGTTATCGATAAGACACCATTATGCTGCATACAGACACTGAACCAGCAGGGGACGCAACAAGATGTGAACTCAGGACTACAAAAAAATCAGATGAACTCTAAGCCATGGATGATGAGACAAGGAGCCAAAATCAGCGGAGAACCTAAAGTGTTTGCAAAGTTACTATGTCTAGAGATTGGCGAACCGTCTCGTTCCAAGACACGGCACACGATTATACGGACAGCGACAACGAACAGTCTAGCACCAGGGACAGGTGAGTATGATTTTTTTGTGTTACACCTCCGCAGGCATCTGTTCCATTCCTGGACAACCCCTTTAAGAAATTCTAGAGTCAATAGATTCTCTAAGTCTTTCCCCCCTATTTTCCTCCATCACAGCAGATACAATGCAGACAGGATTCTAGTGATATAACGGTGGACGCACGCGCGACTTGGCAACGAGCAAATGCAATTTTTACATTGTACAAAATTCCGCCTTAAATGACTTGTTTCTGGCTAAAGAAAGTCAAACCAGTGTCTGCTCGCACAATGTAAGGAAATCAAGGGTTCCAAGTCTAATCCCTTGTTAGCATTCTCCAGTAAACTGCACAGACGCCTTGGAGCTTCCGCTGCCTTTCCTGTAGAACACAACAACATAACTGGCCTATGTGACTTGGAGCACAGCGCGAGCGGCTCCTCTGCTATTAATAATTGGGAGACAACAGATTTCTAGGCATTGCAGATGATAAATTGTACGAGCTAAAGGATCTTCTCGTAGAAGGTGACGGATAATTCTACGAAATATATCGGGGAATTTTTGATGTGTCTATTTCAGCAAAGACGTTTAGAACTCTGGGCTGTTCCTCTGTTATTCCTCCGAGAAATACAGAAAACAAATTGTTGCCTACTATGTCAAAGGGGTGTGTCCCTACACAGTCAGCACTGATTGGACAGAGTCAGGGACACCCTCTAACTGGTAACACCCATTTGTCAATTTATTTGTATTTCTAGAAGGTTCAACAAAGGAATGGGAGAGTCCAAAGAGAAGGTGCTCCAGAATTGTTATATTATGGCAAATATACAATCATTTACAGACAAGGCGGGGGGAGACATAAAAGGTCCTCGCTCAGATATTTCTGGGGCATCTTTAATTGCCAACTTTCTACAGATGGCTGTGGGGTAGATTTAGGGCCCGTTCACACGGGCACAGAGGGGGCAGATTATGGATCCACGTCATAATCCGCCCCCTCACAATGGTGGTCTATGGAGACCGCCAGGCTACTTTTTTCCGTGAACGGCATGTTGCCTTTGCTCGTTGAGCCGCGGGGTCGCAGCAGCAACCTCCGGAGTCGGACCATACATTTGAACCTACTCTGGAGGGGGAAGCTGTGACTGTCAGAAGCCACGACAGTCGGAGGGGGAAGCCGCGTCACTCTCAGTGCCAAAATCCGCCTTTACGCTCCCCGTGTGAACTTACCTTTATTCTACCTTCTATCCTAGTTTTTCTCCATACAAGGCATACAAAATTGCAATTTTTTTATGCAAAACATGGTCTTGAAAAATTTTTTTTAATTTTTTTCTTTACCTCTCGGGCACCTTTGACATGACAAGGACATGCAGAGTGTTAGGCCGTCAGCTTCTCCAAATTTATCATCATTTACACCAGAAATACGTCATACATGATAGGGGATAGGTACGGCAGCTACAAAGTGGCGTCCATTTTTCCCCAGCCCACCAGAGGGTGCGCTCATTTATGCAGCTATGGGGCTATGAAGAGTGCCGTGAGTAACACCCGTCTTCATAAATCTGCCATTGCAAGGGAAAAGTGGTGCAGATAGAGGCGTAACTTGAATGTCCTGGGCCCAAAACCAAAATATTTAATGGGGTCCCCATATTATCATGTGCTATTTATAATAATGGTGCCTTATGTTATAGAGAGGCCTTTGCCCACTGATGTTTACTCTGCCCCTGGGTGCAGTTGCCCATAGCAACCAATCAGGTCTCTCATTCGAAACGTCACATTTATTACAACGGATGACGGTTTTCTGACCTGGAAATCTAGGCCGTATCCTACCTGGCGTAAATTTCCATTCCTCTTTGTAAATCAGCTGTGTCCAGCACCTCAGACTAGTGTATGATACGTCAGTCTAAGGGTTTGTTCACACGGGGCAAGAGGGGGAGGATTCTGACGCCGAATCCAGCTCAGAATCCGCTCCCTCACAATGGAGGTCTATGCAGACCGTTAGCTTCCATTTTTTCCGTGAGCGGTATGTTCCGGCTCACGGAAAAAAGAAGCGAGCTGCCCTTTCTTCAGGCGGATTCCGCAATTCAGTCAGCTCCGGCGTCCACCTCGCGACAGCATCCTCCGGACTAGACCCATTCATTTGGGCCTACTCCGGAGCGGGAAGCTGCGACTGTCGGAAACCACGACAGGCGCATTTTGGTCCTATTCTGACATGGCTTCCTGCATCATAATCAGGACCAAAATACGCGGTCCCGTGCCCTGCATGAACGGGGCCTAAGGGTCCATTCACACTGACTTTTTTTAGCGAGAAAAAAAATCCGCTTCAGGAATTAGGAAATTTTTTTTGAAGCGGTTTTTGGAGCATTTTTTGAGGCTTTTTTAGTTTTTTTCCTCCAGCACAGTGTACGGACCTTGAAAAAAACCACGCGGTTTTTGCCAAAAAACGTAACGTGGATTTTCCGCCTCCCATTGACTGCATTGCTTTTTGCAGGCGGTAGGAAGCTTTTTTTTTTCCGCTAGTGGAAAAATTCCGTGAGTGGCAAAATAAAGGGAGCCGAACCCATAGAACTCTATGGGAAGGTGATTTTTCCACGTGGATTGTGAGGCGGATTCAGCGCCAAAATCAGCGCTCAAAAACTCTGTGTGAATGGACCCTTAGGGTGTGTTCACACAACAGAAAAGGAAGACAAATCCCTCTTCCTTTTCCGCCGCCATGTTCGGCCTCTGTATAGATGAATGGGCCTATTCAGTAGGGAATCTTATTGTCTCAGTGCTCTGCTTCCATTGATAACATTGGAGGCAGATTCAGGGGTGGAATCCGTCCCCAAATCAGTGGCAAATTCCTAAATAAACCTGCCCCATGTATGTGTATGGTTACCGTATACTACGTATAGTAATAATTGATACCATGGATTATAATAGTACGTTGATAGGCTCAGATGTGACCCGGTTATTGAGAATTAGGCGCTTAAAATACAAACTGACCTTATATTTCTCCATTACAGACAGCAGAGATTTCACAAGCCTGAAGATTACACCGCGCTCTGGCTTACCTCCAAACCCCAGGAGTCCAAAATATTCAATGGCTTTAAATCCAGAAATAATCCTCCTGTTTACAAGCTCGATGTATCATTACTGAGTTACTCCCTCCACGCCTTTCTTTTCAGCGGGTCAGATTTACTACCATGGCAAAGGGTTCATTTTATGTAAGGAGGGTGTGAAAATCCAAGATATTCCAAAATGGATCTGGGTCAGCTCCGTAGGGTTATAGGTTGGACTTGATGGACAGTTGTCTTGGTCCTCATCTACTATGTCACTATGTAAAAATTTAGACAATGCTGCTTTGCTTTGGAGGTATCAATGGTTGGTCATTATAAAATGATCAATGGGACTGATTTAGGCCGAGGCCCCACGTTACGACCACACAACGTTTTATATTACTTGCAAAGTAGATGGGATTCTGGCTAATCCCATCCACACATTGCAGAAAAAGATCCAGAGTGGGAACGCGGCGATTTCTATTCTAGAATGTTTGCATTTTTTTTCTGCCACGGTTTTTGGCAGTGACTCGTTATGGGAGACCTTTGTCTTAAAGAGGTCCTATCATTAAAAGTCATTTTTTTTGTCCCTAACACGTAGGAATAGCCTTCAGAAAGGCTATTCTTCTCCTACCTTTAGATGTCTTCTCCGGGCTGCCGTTGTGTATATAATCCGGTGTTCGTCAGTATGCAATTGAGTTCTCTGGCAGCACTGGGGGCAGGTCCCAGCACTCAAACAGCACTGGGGGCGTCCCCAATGGTGCAAAAGAACTCTCCAGCGCTGCCTCAATCTTCCTCAGAAACGGGGTCTTCACGCTTCAAACTTCTAGGCCTCGGGCCTAGGGCAAAGCCGACTGCGCATGCTTGCCGGCCACAAGTAAATGGCCACTTGCACAGTATTTCCTGTGGCCGGTAGTCATGCGCAGTCGGCTTTGCCCTAGGCCTGAGGCCTAGAAGTTTGAAGCCACCGCTGGAAGGAGACATGAAGAAAACGTGTTCCTGAAGAAGATGGAGGCGGCACTGGAGAGTTCTCTCGCAGCATTGGGGACGCCCCCAGTGCTGTTTGAGCGCTGGGGACCGCCTCTAGTGCTGTGAGAGAACTTATTTGCATACTGACAAAAAACAGATTATACACCGAACGGCGGCACGGAGAGGGCATCTAAAGGTAGGAGACGAATAGCCTTTCTTAAGGCTAGTCCTATGTGTTAGGGACAAAAAAATTGACTTTTAATGATAGGATCCCTTTAAAGAGACAGTGAATTAGCCTTAGTGAGTCTGTATTTAGTTACATACACTGACATACACTGGAAGGATAATATCGGACGGATCTATTCAATATGGAATCATTTTAATATAGATGAATAAAAGTTTGGTGATCAGTGGGAATTTCTGACTTGGTTGGCAAATTGAATAAAATAGATACCGGAATACCACTTTAACTTTTATATCTTACAGATTCGCATGATAATACAAAGCAGAACAAACATCTTTTTATTGCAGATGAAATTACTCCAGTGAAAGTTGGATGAAATATTTCCAGGAACAGAAATGACTTTGCTAAATATGTTATTCCTGTCCCTAAATAAGCCAAATGATGTAAAAAATATGGACAGAATTTTTGGGGCCTCTTCTCAGTCTCATTTAGTCTCATTATTTGATGTGGGATAAAATAATCGGATGCAGATTTTGACCCTTGAACTGGTTTTCAATAAAACAGCCAAAATACAGAATTTACAAAGTGGCGGAAAATTAAATTAAAGCCAGTGTCCGGTGTGAGAATCACTTTCCATATGATGTCAATTAGTCCTGAGATCTTTCGCTCAGTTGGATCACATGACCAACTTTTAGATGCTACCGCACTAGTTATGATGTCCGGTGAGACTACACATTACCGCCTCCCCGCAGTATCAACATGGGGTAAGGCCTTGTTCCGTTCACATCTGCATTGGTATCCGCATGAGGACCCCCCCCCCCCCCCCGAACACCGAACGCAACTGCAAGCAATGTGCCAGTGAAAGCACATGGACCCCATAGACTATAATGGGGTCCATGTGCTTTTTATTTTTAAAATTTTGCACAAAAAATATTGTTAATGGTCACTATGAAAAAAACTTTGCATAAAGCAATGGCACAAGCAAATCTAAGAAACTTTGTAATATATTTTATCAGAGAAAAATGCCTCTTTCTCCACTTATCAGATTCTTTCCCTGCAAACCTACCCCCCTTCCAAAGCTAAGTTCACACGGGGGGCGGACTTTGGCACCGAGAGTGACACGGAGTCGGCTCAAATGAATGGGTTGACCCCGGAGGTTGCTGCCGCCAGGCAACTGCCACGGCTCACTGAGCCACGGAATTGGCCTGAAGAAGGGGCAGCATGCTGCTCACGGAAAAAAGTAGCCTGGCGCTCTCCATAGACCACCATTGTGAGGGGACGGACTATGACATGGATTACGCGCCATAATCCGCCCCCTCTGTGTCTGTGTGAATGGACCCTAAATGATCAATTACTCTCAAATCTAGGCACGAAGAAATCCACATTGCGGAATCAAGATGAACTGAAGGTTACAGAATTGCCATATTGCAGCTTACAATTGAAGTCTATGAATGGGGTGAGGGCCAGAGCTCATGTTAATCCTCATATACACACACTGCTACTGATTTATGAACATGTATTTAAAAGTTACCTAATAGTTCTTTACATGTCCACTTTTTCTAGATAGATTCTTGAGACAATACAATTAACAATAACCTTTTTTAGGGTCAGCGTACAAATCAGGCCAATTGAACTCTTTGGAGAGAGGTGGGCGAGCAGGATGACAAGCTGCTGAGGCAGGAAGAGGTCTGGAAGACACTGAGACAGGGCTGCAGTATCTAGTGAGAGTTTTATCTCAAGACAAAATTGGATAATATTTCACCAGATAATCCAGCTATGCGGTGAGATAAAACCCTTACTCGATGCTGTAGCCACTTGTCCACCTCCTTCCCCTCCACTCTCGATAGGCTTTACAGGGCTGGGGCTTTACACTGTGTACAGATTTGATCAGATTCAGAGATAGCGATCAATGCAGGGGCTGGAGGGAGTGAAATAAACAAAGAATAATTTTTCTACAGTAGTGCAAAGGTTAATGCCATTCCCAGGTACTGGTCCCATCCGCCATATAAGAAGACACCAGTAATATAAATCACGCAGGTTCCAGATTTTGCAATCGGCCTCAGGAGTTTTAGCTACTCGTCTGCTGCTGCTCCTTCACAGAGGGGTGCATGAAGTTGACACGCTTGCTTTCTTGGCATATTTGGGTACACAACACATTTCTAGGAACTGTAATCCGCTCAGTAACATATTCAGTCCAATGAATAAAATCGGCTTTCACCTACATTTCATGGTGACTACTATAGTAGGAGCTTAGTCAATCTATCCACCAAGTTTGAGCCCTGCAGCCTGGCAGGGGCACAGCAAGCTGTAAAGCGTCAGGCAGATAACACAGGGTTTACGTAGCAGAATTTTCCTGTTTAATACAATTCTCCAGCGCTCCGGTTCATACTTCATACAAGCGCACAGAACACAAACATTATGTTCCTTTCCCACAAGAAGTGTAATTTATCCCAGGCTCCATTATCCAACCAGTGCCACTATGAACTGCACGTGAACTCCCAGAGGGTGGCTGCTCTCTATTAGTCAATTTCAGTTTTTGGGAAAAAAATAAAAAATGTAACGCGAGACTTACTGCTTTCAAGATGCTGACGGCTTCCTTACTCAGCCACACGGGGTACAGGACATCATCGTGAAGGATGGATTCAAAGAGGTCATCTTCATTGTCGGCCTCGAATGGTGGTTGACCTGCCATCATCTCGTACATCAAGACTCCCAGTGCCCACCAATCCACCGAGGGCCCATACTCCAACTCTTGTAATATCTGGAACAAACACATTTGTATCATTGACATTAATATGAAGTCTCAGGTGACATCATTAAAAATCTCGACATCGGGAGGACTTCAGAAGATGGAGTGATGCCATTAAAGACGTGTAATGGTGACCTCATGGTGAAAACATACCGTACTGATGGTTCTAGACGAAGCGCTGGCCTTCAAATGGCATTTATATACCATAAATTCTTAAAGATCTGTTATAATAGGATTTAGTAATGGACTAAGAAAGACTAAATATTGGCCAAATGCCTGAGCTATTCCTCAAGACCTTCAGAAATACTAGGTTTGGTAGAGCATATATGTGTTATCAATGAGAAGAGTAAAGTCACCCGATGCCAGACACCTCTGGGGAAGGCTTAACCCCCCCTGAGAGCAAAGGATAAGACATATAGAAATTAAACATGTCCAATCTTACGTCCCCCAACACCATAAATCAGCCCCAAAAACATGATAGTTGCGATTTTGCGATACTCTGCCAAGAGATACCTATCCCATATGTGTCTATCTATGGTCACCCAGTTGTTGTGATGTCCGTTGCAGCCAGCCAAGGGTTTTGCTAGCATGTTGCAATATTTTATATTGAATTTGCTTTGCAAGAATTGGAGTCTGTCACCAGAACTCATCGTATCAACCCAACAGAGCTTATCGATAGGTTAAGGTCACCTCAATCAAATGTTCTTTTTCCATTGTGAATCACTGCCTCCATTGCTGAAATTTCGTGTTTTTTTATCATTTGATTTAGGCGACCCTAGACTATCTATTTCGGAGCTGAATTGATATGCAGGATCTGGTGATAGACTCCCTTTAACCAAATTTGAGTAACGGTAAGGATGGATAAAGCCACAAGATTGTATGTCCTTCTCTAGAATGTCACGCGGCCAGGACCTACCTCAGGAGCGATGTAGTCTGGTGTACCACAGAAAGTTGTCGTAGTCACGCCATTCAGGATGCCTTCTTTACACATCCCAAAGTCTGCCAGCTTACAGTGGCCTTCGGCGTCCAAGAGTATATTGTCCAGTTTAAGATCCCTGTGAAAGGAATAAGAACAACGGATTATTCACACCTAATAATATGTAACAATATTTGTATTATGTTAGTATATCACACCATACGGGGATTCAGTGTCACATTTGGTTTATCCATTAGGATCTTCTATATATCATAGACCTGGTCGATCTCCCGACTGTTTTTGAAAATACTTTCCCATAAAAAATATCAATTTTGGAATTTCTTTTTTAAGCCTTCCATTCCTGTTATTCCTCTTGGAAATATATACGAATAACTTGACAATTGTAAATTTCTAAAGAAAAGGTTCTCCCGAATTATTTCAGATGACATGTAGGCAGTCGCATGTTCCTATCGGAGGAGTCTGGTTAGCTGATGTGCGTTAGCAGAATTCCAAGAAAAAATACAAAAAACAAAAAAACATAAAACTTATTATTAGTTTAATGGGGTCTTGACTTTCGGCTGATCGACTGTTTGAGAGGGTCGGGGGCTTCTGTGGGAGCTGCAGTCTGTTCATTGTTTATTCTGGCTTTAGACAGTGTTCATACTTAGTATCCCACACATATAGTAGCTGCTGTTCTTGGGATTCCAGAATTGTCTCTTAAGGAATATTTTGACCCTTAAGAAAGATACAATAAATGCAAATGACAAACAAGTATCGTAACATTTGTTGTTTGATTGCAGTTACTTAAAGGGCCAGTGTACGCACCTTACTGGCACAGTGGCCACGGCATCAGAAAAAGTCAACATCATGTTAACATGAGATCATGTTATAAATGCCATAACCCAAAATATTTTCTCTACAGATAAAAGGATCCTTTAAGATCAGTTACGTCTAGTAAATCCTCTGCAGCTTTCAAGGTCCTTTCTCTTGGCACGTCAGACGCTGCCAAACGGTTTGACCTTTAGTGCCCGTGCAAATGCAGAAATGATGAGACGGAACACATTGGCTTTTCTGTGTGCTCCGGCTTAAAGCCGCGTCCATAACAGAGCCCAGTCTTACAGTATAAGGCGAGGAGCCCACTGAATGGGACACCTGCCGGTATAGTTCATTTCCTTACTAAGAGACTTGTCGTTGTGTCTTATTACACATAAACTCCGGCACAAGACGTTACGACAGCAGACATTTCTCATATCCTGTATTCTATCAGATATGGAAGAAAAAGTCACAATAAAAAGAAGTTATTTTTACGACAACTAGGTCTGTTTCTAGTAAAAGATGAGTAAAAAAGGTGACGATTTCCTCATCCTCCCGGGTGATGTATGTCTTACTTATATATCACGCGCCTCTGCCCGCGACTTCGTCTGCCGGTTGTTGGCGTCGATGATCCGCCTATATTCAGCAAATTGCTGCCGTTAATGGTTTGGCTGCTCCAGCGTTTTGTTCCTCACACTGTTCCTGTGATTGTTCCAGCATCTCAGCAGCTCGCTGGGAAGCCATATAATGAGCGTGTTGTTAGCGTCGATGATCCGCCTGCTCCGGCGTTTTGGGTACTCTCAAGCTGCCCTGCCGCTGAACTCGTTCCTCGCGCTGTACCCGTGATTGTTGGATATAATGCATGTGTTGTTGACGTCGATGATCTCCTTCAGCTCCGCTTGAGGAGAACTCTGTTGACTTCTGGCTGCCTTCTTAGCGCTCGTTGTTTCCAACAAATTAGATGTTCTTTTTCCAGGCATGTTTAAAATTGACAAACTGCCAATTTGGATTAAAGGTCTTTGCCCATGTCAGTTTGTTAGCACTGCCTGGAGCAGATCAGATAATATGCAAATGCATGTACACTGAGGGTTAGCGTGCGTTTACACAGAGAGATAACAGCCCTGGCTGAGATAAGCTGTTGCAGGAGCAGTGTAATATAGTACGTGAACATAAATTCATAACAGTCGTGAAGCCATGTCATTTACAGGGATAACAAGTAGCCTGTGTTTTAATCGAGGTTACAAACTATCTATGTGCCAAATTTCATTCCAATCCATTCAGCCGTTTTTGCATGATTGAGGAACAAACATCCAAACATTTACATTTATAGTAGGATAGGATAGGAGGATAGGATAGGATAGGAAGGATAGGATAGGATAGTAGGATGACATAACCAGGAAGAAATTAAAGGGGCTGTCTGATGGGGCCATGAACATAAAAAAATTTTTTAACTCACCTCTCGCCGATCCTCTGTTTCTAGCAGTGGCAAGTCCAATATTTGGGTTAGAGGTTCCCTGGTTGATGTCCCGTTTATGCCAATCATAGGCCTCAGCGGTGACCTCTTCACACATGACTACAATGACAGCCGTTCGCGAAGAGGTCACCGCTGAGGCCTACGATTAGCTGTGGTGGTCACCTACCACAAAAAGTCAGGGTAGCTGTCAATAGAAGACTGGAGTTGCCGATGCTGGAGATGGAGGATCGGGGAGAGGTGAGTAAGATTTTATGTTCACACCCCTTTCATCAGCCCCATTAAAAATAAAAATGTTGGACAACCCCTTTAAGAGAGGACATGCTGTTTAATTTCCCAATTGACCCCAGCTGATAGGTTATGTCCAAACGGGATGTAAAACTTTCTGCAACATTTAGCAATGGATTTTGTGGCCGATTTCCTGTGGTTGTCACCCTATTGAAGAAAGAAAAGCCGGGGTGAAAATTCTTAGAATTGTCGTGGACTTGGCCAGATTTTGTGCCTGCAAATTGTGCCAAAAATCTCTACTTATAAATCATCCCCTTTAAGGGAAAGCTAGGCATGAACCCCAAATAATAAAACAAAATATCAAAACCTGAAATTTTTAATAAAGATGTAAAAACTTTAGAATTTTGAAAACTTTTTAGCTCCAATGCAAAGCTCCGGCGCTATTTCCCAAACACGAGTGATTATTGGATTTGCTCCTCTTACAGGTTTGGCTTTCCAGCGATAACTTACAGCTGCCGTGTAGGAAATTTCCTCGACCTTGCACATTCCTCTATTACAGAGTCACCTTTTTCTTAGCAAACATCGTTATTTGGTGACAATAGAGATACAAAAATAGCAAAGACTCCAAAACTGACTGGAGTTTGTCCCAGTGCCCCCTACTGGACATTCTGCTACGTTCCTACATACACAGCACAATGTCATTTGTGTCACAATGATCCTACTTTTTTTTTTTGTTACATGTAATGTAAAAGCATGCAGCGTTATCTTGTCTGCTACAATGTCAGGCTCCCTGTTCTGTTCCATCCCTTTAATCTTTACATAGGAATGTTGCACATAGTATAATGCCGGGCGTTTTTTAGGTTTCCTCACCTCTCCTAGCCCTTCGATCATTATACTTGGGGGTATGAAAAGAGTATAATGATGACAGTGTTGGTGGGGTTCACGGGCTCGCAGTCCCACTTACTGATCCCCTCTCCTCATCCACAGAAGGAGAAGCAATGGCGGCCGGGAGCAGGAGGGAGATTCGGTAACAATTAAAAAAAAAACAAATGTTAAGTGTCTGCCAGGCCCCCTAATATCCCAGGCTCTGTGGCAGCCACTACCACTACTACCCAACAGTAGTTACGCCCCCTTCCCTTAGTGACCCCTGACAGAATAATGCCACTGATCCCCAATCCTGCAAGGGGCCATTTCCTCTTTAGCGCCAGCCTGCCGTGGTATAATATGTCCAGAAGCTGAACAATGTCATGTGTCCAAACATAAGCTGGGGCACTACACGGAGAAGAACTGGAGGCATGTCTATGTTATCTGCCTATGCTATCTGTGTGTGCTGTGTGCAGAGTCTCCAGTGTACTCCTGCCGTCTCACAGTGTTCTACCTTGCCTCCTGCTTGTAAGATCTGATGGGGAGGAACCTCTCACACATAGGAGACAGCAGAGACATCGGATACACTGAGACTCTCAGTTCTACTGTATGTCAATGATCTGTTCCTTGCTGCTCAGAGCAGAGTAAGTGCAACATGATGACACCCTGCCATCTTCATCTCTGCAACGTCAGAGGAAATGTAGGCTGCATAAGAATATCCATCTCAGAAGGAAAGAGGGAATTGTGATGACCACCCCGATTGTCCAAGAGGTTGACCACACTCCATGATATACCTATAACCTAATAGGGTATATAGACAGGAGCAGATTGACTATAAGGAGTTCTAGACGTAAGGGGGCTGTAAAGATAGAAATCATGTATATTAGGAGTCTAAGAAGACCTTAGAATACAACACGTAAATGAGTAAAGCCTAGTACGTGCATTAAGAACACGTTCCCCACCGTGGAGGCCATACAATCTTCTCTTCGGGGTTTATGCTGGTCATATGAATTCCTTATCGCTCTCGATCCCACACGATACTTTATCCTGCACGTTTACAGTTTCAATGGCAAAAAAGAGCAAAGAAAACAATATATTAAGAGACCTAATAATAAAGTGGCCTTTGTACCATCGTCAGTGAACTGTGAATGTAAAGGGACCTTCTGTGTGTTCTTAATCCGCTTAAGTAAAATCATTTATTAGATAAAAATACAAGATGAAAGAAGGAACCAATGGCATTAGTAGGCTTCGAGTCAGATCAAGCCTTGATGGTTGAATGCTACAAAAATGTCAACAAGCTGTTGGTGATGTCATTCTCCCTCCGGCGTTTTGTGTGTTCTGAGGTTCATCTAAGTTAAATATTTTGCTTTCATATATCAGTTAAGGCTCCGCATCACTTCCAAATTATTTTTCAACCAATACATCCGGTCCATGTGGTATCAGTCTCTATAGTGTACATGTCCGGCGAGAGGGGCCGCCAGGCCAAGACTCGTAAAGAGGCCCCGTAGTCCGAGGAACTGAGGGAAAGGGGTTATAAGTATATTGCAATGTCTTCCTTATCCTTGAATCGGGCATATGGCAATACAAAGAATGAAAATAACAAAAACATAAACTAGATACAAGTAGTCTGTATGTATCCTACAAAAATGTACAACCAATAACCAGAAGAGCCTCCAGAAGTCCCATGCAACAGAAGACAACCCCATATGGAGCCAATCTCTTGTCACCATGTTCTTATCCTTACGGGATGAGGTCATTGATCAAATATCTTGTGTGTGCAATGAAAACAAAGAGCCAATGAAAAATGGATGGCCATGTGTTGTATGGATGGAGAGTGGAGCGCAGGTTTATTTATACTAATGGGCAAGGGAACATTGGCTCAATGTTGGGAAACATTCACAAAAATAGTTGGAGTTGCTTTAGGTCTAGTTCACACGGGGATTCCACGTGACATATTGCGTCGCAGCTGCCGCTACGGGATGCCAGTGCAGCGCATGGGATCTCGTTGCGGCTCTCCACTCTGTATTAGGCCCAAATAAATGAAAAATGAAAAAGAGCGCTAGCGGTCTACATAGACCTCCATTGTGAAGGGGCAGATTATGACGTGGATTCAGCGCCATAATCCGCCCCGTGTGGACGAGCAGAGTTGTCCTTTCTCATGTTTCAAGATATCCTGAGATAAGTGGCATGAGATGACCAGCTAAAGAACAATCTAAGGCCTGGTTCACGTATGCGCATGGGTTTCCGTTCGGGAAGTCCGCTTGGGGATAAAAGTGTTTTTTTTGCATAAAAAAGTGGTTACTGTCAGGAAACCTGTGAGACTATAATGGAGCCTGTATCGTTTCCGCATGAAAAATGCAGAGGGGGAAACAGAATGAACCGAACGCAGATGTGAGCCGGGCCTTAGTTTAAGGCTAGGGCCCCACATTGCGGAAACGCAGTTTCTTTTGTTGCAGATTTGCTGAGTTTTTTTGAGCCAAAGCCAAGAATGGCTACAAAAGGAATGGGAAATATATCGGAAGTTCTTATACTTCTCCCTTCTGCTCAATCCACTCTTGGTTTTGGCTCAAAAAGCAGCAACAAAATTTGCAACAAAAAAAGCTGCGTTTCTGCAACGTGGGGCTTTAGCCTTAGTCTAAGGCCTGGTTCACATCTGCGTTTGGATCTTGGGAAATCTCAAAACAGGCGAACAGCTATGCAAGGACCTTTACTAGAAAATTGTTTCACACTATAATTTTTTTTCCTTAAAGGGATTTTCCAACATATGAACCCTATTTAGATTTACAGACAACTAAAAGTTAAACATTTTTGCAAATATAAATAAAGATGCAGAATTTGAAATTTTCTCTCTAACCGTCTTAGTGGTGACATGTTTTGTCTTGCCCGGGTGCCAATGGATACGACTATGAAGGCAGAAACTTTCCATGGTCTGGAAACCAAGCCATGATTTCCTCCTAAGATAACCCAGCCACGATCATTGCTGACATTCAGAGCATAGAAAGTTCCAGCGTTTGTGGTCAACTTATCAAGGCCACCACTATGATGGAGAAAATCTCTAAAACTCTGCAACATTGTGTACATTTACAAACATGTTTAACTTTCAATTGTCTATGACTTTAAGTAGAGTTATAGGAAAACCCAACAGACCTACAATTTAGCTTCTGACCATCCAAAATATGAACAGAATGAAAACTACAATTGGAAATCATTTCCCTGGTGATTTCCTTTACAGAAAATTTTCTATTTTTTTGTTTTACTAATAAAATCCATATACTACCGCCTACTCTTATTCTAGTCTAATATCTAAAATTCAATTTGCTTCTACTCTGATTTCTGTACAGGACTATGGGGTGGCCATCTTGCCTGCTGTTAACCGCATTTAGTTTTACTGCACCCATAGGGCTATGTTCTAGAGATGCCCATTGACTTCTATGTAATATTGTTGCGGGCATGCTCTGTGACTAGGGTTGAGCTGATCTTCAGATTTCAGGATCGATTTTAAAATCCGATTTCTGATAATTTTCCAGCCGATCCCGATCGTGAAATTTGCTCGATTGCCGATCAGGATCTGATCTTTCCCGATCGCTGAACCCTAATTGTATAATATATATATATATATATATATATATATATATATATATATATACAGTAGGGTTGAGCGGATCTTGAGATTTCAAAATCCGATTTTCAATCATTTTCCAGCCGATCCCGATCGTGAAAATTGCTCGATCGCCAATCAGGATCTGATCTTTCCCGATCCCGATCACTCAACCCTAGTTGTATATTATATATACGGTAGGGTTGAGCCGATCTTGAGATTTCAAAATCCGATTTTCATTCATTTTCCAGCCGATCCCGATCATGAAATTTGCTCAATCGCCAATCGGGATCCGATCTTTCCCGAACCCAATCACTCAACCCTGTCTGTGAACTATGCTGAGATCAATGTGCAGGGAAGGGGGGGAGGAGGAGCTTATTGTGACTAGTTTGATACTTTATATATCTATCTACCTATATATGCATGTTACCTAATGAAACAAATGTAGAGAAGTGATTTCTACAGAACAGGAAGGGTCCGCCCACAAGGAGCACATTCATTTTACAGGAGTATTTCTCTATAATAATAAAGTACAATACGGCACTAAATCATTATCAGTGGGACCGCATGGGGTGTGACGCTATGCAGGGAATGGTAATGCAGACCCATTCAAGGCTTCACTTTGAGGATCTCGGCAGGTGGAATGCCATTGATCAGCAAGTAAATACATATTGTGGGGAAATTTCATCAATACAATACATTACAAGTGTTCGCCTTTTTACAGATGCCCCTGTTATTTTCTCAATGATTAACTCGAAGCTTTTTTTCAAGGCGATGTATAGTAAGTGCTAACATTGCGAACGAAGACAGCAAATATTCCCAAACATCGAAATCCGGTTATACAACTACATGAAATACGCGCACTTGTAATCACGTAAGACACTTTGAACAAAATGCTCCGACCAGTTCAGGATACTCCATTGTGCCAACTCAAGAACCATAAATTATGTCTTTGGAGCAGGATGTGTTTCAGCAAACAAGGAGATGGTTTTTTCCCTTTCAAGTGACGTTGCACTTGGATGCTACATGTAAAGGATAGTGATATAATTCGGCTTTGTTGGGTGCGACACTATGTACATTACAGATATATTTCATGCAGGGTAAACATATAGTTTTGCTGCAAACAAAGTGCTATAAGTAAGAAGGCTAGAAAGAAATAGAAGGATTAATATGGAACCCTGGATTTTATTTCTGGCTATTAACAACATGAAAGAGAAATGTACATTGTATCAATATTTGGGGTGACCTTTGCCCTTTGCCTTCCATCAGTTCTCAGTAGTTGAAGACAGTTTTTGGTAGAACTGGGCAGGGAGGTTGTTCCCGCCGCCATCTTGGAGGACTAAGCACAGATCTGTGGATGTTGCTTGCTCCAATCCGTCTGTCTCTTCATGTCATCCAAGACAGACTGGATGATGATGAGATCAGGGCTATATCTATGGGGGCCGGATCAGCACTTCATGGACTCCTCCTCCATAGAGCAATGGTCACCCCAAATATTGATGGGATTTACATTTCCCTTCTGGCACTCACTGACAGAGTACGGAATATGGGTATAGTGTTGTGTTCAAGGAAGTTCGGGGTATATAAGTTATATAAGGTTATGATATGGGTGATTTAATGTACGCATGCATTATACAAGTTGTGTGGGTCATATCCGGCGATAGTGTTACAGTTAAACTCTATGGGTCATATACAGGTAAACTGTTGGTACATACATTGATACACCAAGGATGTCTTATTACTGTTGTATGTAGGCAAAGGGTAGACGATGGAATCAGAATATATCTAATGGGACTTCCTTAGTAGCGGACTCGCAATGTTTTGGATATAGACTGCAATGCAAGTTTGAGATTCCTTAGACATGACCTTACTGAGAAGAATACCTGAGTCAAGAGTGGGAAAAGCAAACACGAATTTCATACAAATCCTCCGTATACCAGGAATGATGCCCTCCCATATCCCAACCTGTTCATACAGGTGCGCAGTCCTGTAGTAACTAAAAATACCTTTCTTGTCTATGGGCTTATTCATGACCTGCGCCGGCCAAGGAACGCGCTCACAATACAAACACGAGCTGATTGAGATCAAATGGAGCATGGCATCTAAGACCAGAATTATACAGAGAAATTGGCACATTGTAATGTTAACCAAACAGTAATGAGAATAAAATGCTTAAAAACAAATTACATAGGAAGGGATCAGATAGAGTTCAGGGCACTTATGGTGCAGGTGCTACAGGATGGCTTGGGAAAGGGGCGAAATGGTTAAAACATAAAATAAGTATGACACACCCTGTGCATTGTGGGACAACTCCTTTAAAAAAATTAAAGCCAGATCCATTTAAGATTTGGGGATCTCAACAATGTCTTGTCAAAACTTCCCCAATGGGAGCAACCAAATCCAATAGTGTATATATATTGTAAGCCGACGGCTGGTCAGGTAATGGAGGGGGTGTATATCGCGCCCAGACTACTAAGGTGGGTGAGATGAGAAAACTCCAGGAATGTTTGTTCTCAGCAGACAACTTTCGTCTGCTGAGCATTTTGGTAAATGCTCAGTATTGGGCTGGATTTTTAGGAATGGCAGGTAGGTTGGTAGTGGGACCTGTCATTCCACCTCCCTCCAGTCCACACCTTGGGGATGTTCCGGCAGCGACTCAGCTGCAGAGAGTCTCCTCGTCAAGGAGGCTTAAGAAGTTGCTCCAAGCAGCAACAGAGAGGTCATATTTTGGGAGCTGTGTCCTGAATGATTCTACTGGCTTTTCTGCTATTCTAGGGGAGGTCACCTATTCTATGTTTAGTTAGTGCCTAGCCGGGCAGGGATTTATTTTTGTATTGTTTCCTTTTGTTGCTGCGCTACCTTTGTTTTGGACTAAAAGAAACTGGACTTGTGTGTCTATGCCACCCCACCTAGCAACCCCAGACCCTGACACTATATATATATATATATACTGTAGATAACAGTCCACTTTAACAGAATCTTAATGACCCGCTGCAGCCTCCAACCTCAAAAATTAACCAATCCAACTCCAATATGTTCATGGGCAACCGTGACTCCCTGTCCTTGTAACAAGATGCTTAGGGTATGTTCACATGTAATGTTTATTTACTTCATTGCAACATTGATGACAGAAACCTCCAGATGTAACATTGTTGCGAATAGGATAAAAAAAAAACAACAATTTACACTATGTAGCATAAACCTACATGATTTTTATGGCAAATATGGAAATATTTATTATTTATTATTTATAATAGAATTAGAATTTATATTTTATTTAGTGTTATTAATAATGTAATGTTACCTATTATTTCTAGTTATTTTTATATTTTAATCATGTATTATGTTTATATTATTTATTTTTATTAAAATTATTCACAGTATTTGTAATAAATAATATTCACATTATTTTAATAATAAAAAATATATTATATTAATAAATATATTATAATTATTCATATTATTTGTAATAATAATAAATTTTTTATACAATATTCATATTATTTTAATAAAAAAGAAATATATAATTATATTAATAAATATATTATAATTATTCATACTATTTGTAATAAATAATATTCACATTATTTTAATAAAAAATAATGTATAATAATTATATTAATAAATATATTATAATTATTCATACTATTTGTAATAATAAAAAAATGTATAAAATAATATTCATATTATTTTAATAATAAAAAATAAATATATACCGGTAATTTATTTTTATTATATTTATTCCTACTATTGGTAAACATAAAAAAATAATAAAATCCTATTCATACTAATTGTAATAATAAAAACAATCAATAAAATTAAAATGTAAATAAAACAGCAAATATCGAGGTTTGTCCCAAAGATGCAATGGTATCCTACAGTCCATACGTTCATGTAAAGTCAGATTAGAATTTTCAAAATTGACCAAATTGTCAAAATTTCTGGAAATGTCAGAATAAAACTGCAATATTACTGCACAATATTAACTGGAACACGTCTGTAGGTTAGAATAAGATGTTAGATACAGAGAAGGCAGATAAGCCACAGACGGAGACGCGGCCAAACCAAGCAGCTACAACAAAAATATTAGTGCTTGGCTGCCTTAAAAACAATTCTATCACAGTCACGTTTTCGGGCTTTGACTTATGTCCCACGTTGCTTTCCAGGACAGATGGATATGAGCGTTCCAGCTAATCATACTCTATTCATTAGCTAGAAAGGGCACGAAGGGACACTGGAGAGGACGGGGGCCAGGCCAGAGTCACCAAATTAGGTAAAGGTAGCAAACAAAATGTCAGCGGTCTCATCTTTATAGGAAGACCTATCTAAATAGATCAGCGATTTAAAGAGGAAGTAGGATTTGTCATAGAGTTTTTTTAATGGGTGGGGGTCCTGGTGCTCCCCTGGCCTTCATAGGAGGGCATATGGGCATGGGAAGAGCTAGTCAAAGCAGAAGGGACACAGAACTTAGTCATGACATCTATGAGGATCTGATACAAAAAGGAGATTGGAAACTTATACAGACAATAATATTTATCTGCAAATACTGGACAACCCCTTTAATGCTCTAAGGTATCTATGAGTTTACTAAGATGTGATGATGGATGATCCATTTTCTTCCCAGACCTGCCACCAAATCTCTAAAGTGTATGGTAAGCCCATAGCCGTAAACATTACTCGCTAAATTCGCCATCTATAACCAAAAGAATCGAGGTCGTTAACTGATCGCTAACTGATCGCCATTGTCTGGAAATACCATGGACATGATGAAAATTTGTATCCAATAGTTGCCAAATCCATGAACAAGCTGTCTTCAATATAGTTTTTTTTAACATTGTAGTCTATGGAAAGTGGACACAACTGGATTACCAATGGATGGTAACCAAGTGTCTGTTTTGCAATCTGTTTTTCCCTCTTCATTCCTCTGAGTATACTAAAAATGAAGAACGAAGACGAAGGGGAAAAGAAAACCTTAGATCCACCAAAAACGGACACTAACAGATACATTTTTGATGGATATCCAATGACGGAACTGTCAATAAAACACTCAATGGGCGAAAATAGCGTAAGACATGTACGAACACAGTGAGGAACTTCCATCAATTTTTGTATCCTTTGTAAGATGACCAAGGTCTTGTCTTGTTCACCCCCTGACTTTGGACTGGTGACGCTTATCAATGTTTCCCCTCTATTTTGATCTCTCATAACAGGGCGTAACTGTTTTGCCTGTTTGGGTATGGCGTGCGGCATTACATAATCCACCGTCCACCCCTGAAGTATAATTAGCTCTGTTTATGTTAGGTAATTTGCAGATGAGCCATGGCGGACCTCCCAACTTCCTCCGTTTAGGAAACATTGTATTAGTGTCTTGTAGGGACAAACCATCCAGTAATGGTAAAGAGGAACAAGCCCTCCTGTCTACATCGGAGCCTCTTCCTGTACATGACTCAAGAGTGATGGGAGGAAAGGGCACGGACTTGAAAGCCTCCCATCTGCTGCCCATTTACTCTGGAGACGAGCGAAACAAACTCAGGAAGTGCCAACAAGCTAAAGACGCAAGGGAAAGAGCTGAAGAGATTGCCTTGATCTCGGCAGGGTCACTGGTGGGCCACTCTGTGCCAGGCATTTCATAAACCTGTATTTGGATTAGAGTATTGGCACACACAGCTGCTGATGGCTGGAGGCGCTATCGAAACCTCAACACTCAGAGAAGATAAACAGCCTAAAGTGCTTGAGCAAGCAAACTGGAACAAGCGCACATTCAGCTGCCCGGACACTCCATACTGTTTCCCCAATAACACCTGAAGATTTACAGTAACAGCTCAGGTGTGGAAACCTTTCATGCCATCTAGATGAGGCAACAGAAGGAAACAACATGTATCTCTGGTCAATGCAAACCACCGGGCAAAGGCCATGAAGCAACATGGTGCAATTCAGGGTATGCAAGGGATTCTACCATTACGGTAGGTTCACATTAGCCTTCGGGTTTCCATCCTTTGGGTCCGCTTGTGGGAAATCAGTGGACCTCCATAGACTATAATGGAGTTCGCCAGGTCTCTGCCTGGTTTCCACCATTTTTATACCAAAATCGTCGGAGAGAAAAGTCCTGCAAGTCCGCCAATTTTTGGATAAATCTGGGTCAGAGTGCCCGATTGCTAGTGTGAATCTACCATCATTTGTCAATTTGAAGTTTTTTCTCTAGCCCCCACCGTTCCTGAGCAATCAGAGCTGTTCATTTTGGTGCTGGTATATTAAGTAGGCTCTCTAATGTCAAATGGGTTTTGTCTTGCAGGAGAAGGCAAGGGGGTGTGAGTCAGTGCTCCAGTGAGAGGTATATAACGTGTAAAAGCCCTAAGTCACACCCCCTTACCTACTCCTGCCTGACACCTCCCACTTGACATTGGAGAGTCTAGTTAGCATATCATGCACCAAAACTAACTACAGCGATTACTCGGGAATGGTGGGGGCCAGAGAAAAAATTCCAAGTGCACTGGAATCAGTGGAGAAGCGTCTATTACAGGATCGTGGTCTTCTTTAAGACCTGGGCTATATTGTGGCTTATTATTGATATTAACTATTGATCTACAGCTTAGTGCAAATGGTTGCATTACATTTTTTGCTTGTGGACCATAGCTGTGACGCAAGAGTTAAAATCAATCAGTAGTGCTATATAAAACCACAGTATAGGCGAATTCCCCTTTTTCACAGGATATGTCATAATTCAATGACACTTTGACCTTTGCCAAATTCACTAGTAACTTTTTCCTCCAATGCAAATTAGGCAGGAACACCAGTAATTGTCATGTGTAAATTCCCTTTTATGTATCTCTCATCCATTGCGATTTCTCTTTTCACCTTTGCTCTATCAATGATCAATAACCTATAATCACCTCTAATCACCTCTAATCTTTTCTTATCACTTCCAGTTAGCAAAAAGGAAACTTAAAAGAAACCCAGATAATGGCTGAATACCTGTATATGACCCCATGCTGATGAAGGAACATGAGAGCCGAGGTTACTTCTGCAGCATAAAATCGTGATCGTGGCTCATCGAATTTTCGTGAACGCTGGATCTGGAACATCAGGTCTCCACCATTTACGTACTCCATGACGAAAAAGAGACGATCCTGTAGGAAAAAAAACAAAAGTATTGTTGACCTCTTTGTACAACTTTTTGGCTTACTGGAGCAGATGGGCTAATACTTTTTGCACTGTAGTCAAACAATGGAAATCCATCAATAAATATTAAACTCCATTTGCAGCAGAATATATATTACATATATTGCTCTTCCAGCAGGTAGAGATGGCACTGGCTGTAGCATCATAGGATTAGTAGTATAACATGTGGGGTGAGAAAGCAGGGTGAAATCTAAAAATCAAGACTTAGTCTGATCAGAAGGAGACAAGAGGTTGCACTGCAAGAAGTATGTAGTGTACACTGTACATATGAGGAGTTCAGAGTGTGATAGAGAATCGGGTGGGGGTTTCCACATGAAAGTAAATTACATAGAGAGACAATTTTAGATTGTTCAATATATAGAGAGGAGGATAAGTGCACTGCTCCAGCAGGTAGATATAGCACAATATATAGAGAGGAGGATAAGTGCACTGCTCCAGCAGGTAGATATAGCACAATATATAGAGAGGAGGATAAGTGCACTGCTCCAGCAGGTAGATATAGCACACTATATAGAGAGGATAAGTGCACTGCTCCAGCAGGTAGATATCGCACACTATATAGAGAGGATAAGTGCACTGCTCCAGCAGGTAGATATAGCACACTATATAGAGAGGATAAGTGCACCGCTCCAGCAGGTAGATATAGCACACTATATAGAGAGGATAAGTGCACCGCTCCAGCAGGAAGATATAGCACACTATATAGAGAGGATAAGTGCACTGCTCCAGCAGGTAGATATAGCACAGTATATAGAGAGGATAAGTGCACTGCTCCAGCAGGAAGATATAGCACACTATATATAGAGAGGAGGATAAGTGCACTGCTCCAGCAGGTAGATATAGCACAGTATATAGAGAGGATAAGTGCACAGCTCCAGCAGGTAGATATAGCACACTATATAGAGAGAGGATAAGTGCACTGCTCCAGCAGGTAGATATAGCACACTATATATAGAGAGGATAAGTGCACTGCTCCAGCAGGTAGATATAGCACACTATATAGAGAGGAGGATAAGTGCACTGCTCCAGCAGGTAGATATAGCACAGTATATAGAGAGGATAAGTGCACTGCTCCAGCAGGTAGATATCGCACACTATATAGAGAGGATAAGTGCACTGCTCCAGCAGGTAGATATAGCACACTATATAGAGAGGATAAGTGCACTGCTCCAGCAGGTCCAGCAGTTTCAAGTCCAACCTATAACCCTACAATCCCCTACAGTGTTGATCCAGGGGAAGGCAAAAAAACCCATGAGGCTGATGCCAACTGTCCCATTTCAGGGGAAAAAATTCCTTCCTGTCTCCAATCTAGCAGTCAGTATAAAAACCCTGGATCAACGTGTCCTTAAAATCTAGAGTACATAACCTGTAATATTATTCTCTTCGAGATAGACATCGAGGTCCTTTTCAATGAATCCACCACTGTGGTTGTAAATTCCCCAGTATATTACAGTTGTGGTGAGGTGGAGGAGATATTAATAAGTCTTATTTACATGCTGCAAAAAATTGGAAACTGACCTATTGTGCACATATGAAACGTCGATATATGCAGCAAATGTTCGCTTTGTTTTTCATACTTTGCAATGCAAATCCATGAAAAATCTGCAGCAGAGTATCTTCTTAGTCCTCGGGTTAGCAGGAAACATATTATGTTATTAAGGCTGAGGTTCCACATTGCAGCTTTTTTTGTTGCAGATTTTGCTGCAGTTTTTTGAGCCAAAGCCACTAGAAGTGGATTGAGCAGAAGGGAGAAGTGTAAGAACTTTGTGTATATGTCCCATTCCTTCTCTACCATTCTTGGCTTTGGCTGAAAAAACTGCAGCAAAATCCGTAACAAAAAAATCTGCATTTCCAGAACGTCTCCAGTCCCGTCTTCCTCCGGCGCTCTCAAACTGCCATTGATAAAAAATGGCACGGGTGCATGCGCAGTAGCATGCTGCTACTACTACTGCTACTGCACATGCACCCGCGCCATTTTTTAGCAATGGCAGTTTGAGAGCGCCGGAGGAAGACGGGACCCGAGGACATCGCTGGAAGAGGAGGCGTGGCTGAAGATGATGTCGGACACTGAAGGCCGACCCACCGTGCATGATAGATAATATTAGCATATTCTTTTTTAGGGTTTTATTTTAAAATGGGGGGGGGGCATAATTTTGCTGATAGAGTCCCTTTAAGAAAGGTCATCAATAGTTCAATTCCAGGAAAAGCCTCTAAATTAATTTGGACGTAGACAGTAACGAGGATGGACATGTAAAGTAATTGGACGTCCAATGAACTGGTAACAGGAAGTGATGTCATTAGGAACAAGGCCAAAAATGTTTCCTATGTGAGCGGATAACTTGGTTGAGTTCTACTTTAAGGTTACGTCCAAGGTTGAGTTGTCTACCTTGACCATCCTCGAAATCTCCCGCACCAAGACCGCTGATCTTTCCATGTGCTGCTATGGCAGGATATCAAAACCATAAACTGTGTGATGGGAAATGTGCAGATTTCTCAGATGATCTGTAAGTCACACATGCAGACTATATTTATTCTCCCAAGACTGGAGCGTACTTAGAAGTAAACACATGAAGACGACGCTCAAAGCTGACAACTGTTCCCATGCCTCAGACTTGTGCAATTACATAAAATACCGAACCATGCCAACACCGAGACGCAAGAACAGCTCAAAGAAAACAACACTCAGCTCCCCGGCTAGATTTGCACAATCTTGGCAAGATACAAGACCACATGCCTTAGTCATAGTCTTTCAGATAACCTGTCTTGTGTTTCAGTTTTTGCAAATCCTCTTGTAAGGGCTAAAAATATTTAGAGTGCCCATTCACCTTTGCTGACCCTAAATTGATATATCTGGGAATTGCATAAGATCCCCATTGCAAACATTATGTCCCACCCTGGAGCAACTTATAATAGCAACTATGCTGAATACAGCTCTAAGGCTAGATTCACATAGTGGTGCGGGGCATTGGCCGTCCATTGCGGTTTGTCGCTATTGCTTAGGTCTAACTAGCAGGGACTCCTGAGCTGCAGAATCCGTGGCAAGATCGAACAGGGTGCTGATTTTTTAAGCATCCTGCTACGATCTTGGCCTCCCTTTGAAAACAATGGGCGAAAGATTCGGGGCTGGAATCTGCTCCCAAACCCGTGACAGATTCCTCTGTGTGACCCTACCCTAAGGTAGCCATGAAAATTCATCTCAACACAATGGAAATTGGTCCGGTTCTAGCATTAGGAACACTACAGTATATGTGAGAGGATTGCCAACTGGTGAAGATCCTTATGGGCAACCTTTCCCTACAACAACAACTCCAACTCTTTGCATTCTTCATTAGGCGCCGCTCCACTGATTCTGGTGCAGTTGGAATTTTTTGCAAATATAAATAATTAAAAATTATGCAGAATTATAAAGATTTTCTTTAACCCTCTTAGTGGTGACATCTCTTGTCTTTCAGTTCCCTATGAACACGACCGTGAATGCAGGAACTGTCTATGATTTGAGATTTGTCAAAAACCCAACCAAGACGTCTGTATTGTGGAAAGGTTACCAGAGGAACACTACATGTATGAGAAGATAACCCGACCACAATAAGGACATCATGGCTGGTTATCAGGAGGACACTCCATGTATGAGAAGATAACCTGACCACAATAAGGACATCATGGCTGGTTATCAGGAGGAAACTACATGTATGAGAAGATAACCCGACCACAATAAGGACATCATGGCTGGTTATCAGGAGAACACTACATGTATGAGAAGATAACCCGACCACAATAAGGACATCATGGCTGGTTATCAGGAGGGAACTACATGTATGAGAAGATAACCCGACCACAATAAGGACATCATGGCTGGTTATCAGGAGGACACTACATGTATGAGAAGATAACCTGACCACAATAAGGACATCATGGCTGGTTATCAGGAGGACACTACATGTATGAGAAGATAACCTGACCACAATAAGGACATCATGGCTGGTTATCAGGAGGACACTACATGTATGAGAAGATAACCTGACCACAATAAGGACATCATGGCTGGTTATCAGGAGGGAACTACATGTATGAGAAGATAACCTGACCACAATAAGGACATCATGGCTGGTTATCAGGAGGACACTCCATGTATGAGAAGATAACCTGACCACAATAAGGACATCATGGCTGGTTATCAGGAGGACACTACATGTATGAGAAGATAACCCGACCACAATACATTATTGTTACTATACGTCCTCACTACTAGAAGCAGAGAGCATACTCATCACCTCCTGCCGTATCTAAACATTGGTGGTTTCAAACGGATTTTCAATGGTTTTGACTGAGCGCCAGAGTCCTTGTATCTCCTCCTGTATCAGTCAGCAGGAATATTACACCCCCGGCACTTTTTTAACGACTTCACCTTTTGTCCCCAGTGTTTTTCTTCACCTGTTCAACAAAGGAGACCTTTGGCTGAACCCAATATCTGCTATAGACAATGTTTACCATCAAAGTATCTACAGTATAATATGTACGGTCTAATCTATATAACACCAACCTAGTCCATAGCGCAGCGTACAAATAGTAATAGGCTATAGTAATACAACCGTGCAAAATTCTCGACCGCAAAAAATCTAGCGAACTTCCCATGAAATTCTCAGCCATGAATACATTTTCATGGGTGATTTGCAACTCTTGTGAGTTTTTTCTTTCATGGGTCCATTGTCCTTAGGGGTGGGAGAGGTTCACGAAAAACAGAACATGTCCTATATTATCACGGATCATGGACAACATGGTCAAGTCATCTGGTCCCAGCCCACAATGGATCGTGAAGTCTATGCACACAAGTGTATACGGCTTCATGGTCGAGCTGTACAGTCATGACATGGCATATATAGAAGTCTATGGAGAGCTAGCGTTCTTTCATATGCTTCATAGTTCCAAGTCCTAGAATGACTTATTCCATTAGACATTGTGTTACAAAGTGAAAATTGAGTAGAACGCATCCCAAAATTACACAGATCACGGACTCCACATGGTTGAGAAACTGGGTCATCTGAACATGGCGTTAGCCCCATTCTATGCACACGACTGTGCCATTGCTCTGAACAATTTGTACAGTGCTATGATATGACACTTAAGGAGGTCTATGGAGACATAGTGGTTTTTTTACACCTCAAATGTCCAAATCTGAGCATTGCAGAACAATATGCACAGTGGAAATGCTGCAATTTCCAAAAAAGTTGCATTTTTGGAAATCGTAGCATGTCAGTTATAGTTGACTATTGTTAGGATAGGTCATGCACTGAACATCCATGAGGGTCCGACACCTGGGACAGGCACAGATAGGAGAGCCAATCCATTATTTATCCCCTTTAAGTGAATGAGACTGAGCTGCAATACCAGACACAGCCTGTGCACGAAAGTGGTGCTGTTTGCAGACAGTATACCCCTCTTTGTAATCCCATATGGCCTCCTTATCTCCAACATCTCCATGTAGATGTGTCTCAGTAGCTGGGCCAGTAATGGTCGGGATAATGGGAGGATGTGGCAGCCACAACCTTCGCAGAGATTGATGAGTGATTTCATTAGCCGAGTAGTACACGGAGTCCTGCCAGCTTCATCTGTTTAGATGAACATGAACCATGCTCGAGTTTTTGTTGTTTATAAGTGGGAAGGCGGCATTGCGGATAAGCACAATGACTGAAAGAACGGCTTTGATGTTTTCTGTCCGGAAAGATGTTGATGAAACCCTGTGACACTTATCAGGATTCCCCGTAATGAAATCATTTAGATGAACAGATCTGACATAAACAAGCACAAGCGCGCCGCGTGATCGCAACAAACTCAGCGGCCCTGTGCATGCGACCATACATACATGTCCGGCCACAGCTGGGGAGCCACGGGGCGTGACACGTGACTTCAAGGGCTTGTCCATGATCTCTAGATCACTTATCCAATATCTCATCAGTAGGGTCAGGGGCCAAAACCCGGCACCTGCACGGATCAGCGGTTTGGGATTGCATCTTGGTTATTTACTATACAGTGCAATGAGTTAGGCTTGGTGTCCTCAGTTAGCTCCATGCCCTGTATAGTGGGCACAGAGGTGCAGCAGCAGTGCCTGGGGGTCGCAAGCCGATAGGGGACTGCCTAGGTCATCAAGGGGGGCACAATCAGCACTTTCACCATTACTGGAATCAGCCACTGCTTACTGGGGGCGCTGTTAGGTCTTTGCTCCAGCACCACCATCACTATGACATAGTGTGCATAACACACACAAAACTGAAAAAGCACCTTTCATGTCCATAGATATGCGGTATTATTTATGCTGAATTCAGCGCACTGTCCCGGGATGTGCCCCAGCACTGGAGATATCGGTGCCGTTACGATCGACACCAATATCTCTCCACTTTCACAACTGCGGGTCTTGCAACTTAGCAAAGCCAGTATGGCGAAACGCTGCATTTTTCTCTGCGGATTTTCTGCACTTATTATACCTATAGGGAAAACACTTGTGCATTTTTTTTTTTTTGTTGCAGTTTTTTGAGCCAAAGCCAGAAGTGGATTGAACCGAAGCAAGAAGTATAAGAACTTCCTATAGATTTCCCTTCCCATTTGTAGCCAATCTTGGCTTTGGATCATAAAACCGCAGCAAAATCTGCAACAAAAAAAGCTGCGATTCCGCAACGTGGGGCCCCGGCTATACTGTGTTTTTGAAAACCCGGCTTTTCCAGAGCGTTTTTTTTTTTTTTTTTTGTAATGCACGGATGGGATGAGATACAAACAAATTCACTTTCCCACGTTGTGGAAACGCAGCTTTTTTTGTTGCAGATTTTGTTGCAGTTTTTTGAGCCAAAGTCAGGAGTTCATTGAGCAGAAGGAAAAGGAATAAGAATCTTACTCTATATTTACTCTATTCTTGGCTTTGGCTCAAAATCTGCAACAAAAAAGCAATTTTTCTGTAATGTGTGGCCTCCGCCTAAGACGCAGTTTTTCCGATGAGGTTCCACAACGCGGGGGCTTCAGCCTATAACTTTGCCGTCCGAATCTCTTGGTTCACGCTTCACTTCTGTTGTAGCAGAGGATTGTGCTCACGTAGAGGCCAAGGTTCCCAGGGGTGAGCTCATTATATTTTTTCTCTTTCTTGATACAAGCTGAATGCTGGGACTGAGGGGATTATATTGTGTGGGGGGGGATTGATTTTCTCAAGGGTTCCCTATTGTCTAATTACATAAAGCAATGCTACTCATGTGAGCCCATAGAAGGGGTTGTCTACCCCCCACCCTGCACGATGACCTCTGCACCCAACAGAGCATGCTTAGAAATCTCCCATAGCTCTCAATGAGTGCTCTCCAGATGGTCCATGTGGCTGCTGTAAAGCATATCTCTAAATGCTGTTATTAGCAGCTTGGCCAAGATGGACGATCCCATAACCATGTATAGAAAATAGAAAAATATAATCGGATTAGAAAAAACCATGTTTCACTATATGGTTACAGCTCACTATATAGTAGCCAGCAAAGCCGACTGTACAGTAACTCTCCGTGAACCGCCATGAAACACGGAAACTCATAAATTTCATTCATGTTGAAAGAGGAAAGTCTCCTGGTAGGAAACGACAGTCCCACGTAGCCATGATATATACTGACTACTTCACACTCTAATCCCTTATCGCCACCAGAGTTCGTGCGGCCTCTCATGATATCGCCGGCCGCCCCTGGACGTTATACCCACCAATTCCGGCCACATTACTCCTAATTTCAGCACACACATAACAAGCAGATAAGCCTTATCAGCCGGCCCTGAGCACTGCTTTCCCATTTCTTGCACAGTTTAGAATGAATACAATCTTTATGGCATTTGATTAATCGCAGGGAAAATTCTTCAACTATATCATGTCAGGATTTAAGGGGCTGCAAAAATAAAATGGTACCAGTCACGAAATGCCCATATGTCAATGCAAACTGCTGCTTGCTTAAAGCCACATGCTGTAAAAAAGGACTAAATAAAGATTTTTATTTTAAGTACTGATCGCTATATAGGGAACACAATGTACATTTATTTCCCTATCAGTATGTCCTTGTAGAATGGGAGGAAATTCATGTAAACAAGGGGAGAACATATAAACTCTTTACAGATGTTGCTCCTAACGGGATCTGAACCCAGGACTCCAGCACTAGCAAAGCACCAGTGCAAACTACTGAGACACCGTGTTGTATCAAGTTCCATCCGCTATGGCAGGGTTCTCACATGCCGCCTCCCCGTTTCTCCAGATTCAGCTGCAAAGCCTGACCCACTTCTAAAGCGTCCTGATTTTGTAGGCTGCAGGAGCTCGGGCAACTTCAGTGCTCTCTTCCCCTGCTCTGGGTGCACTGCTGTGATGTATGAGTCTTCTTCAGGTCTGTTTGGGAACCCGCAAAATGGAAACTCAATACGCTTACCCGTAGAAAAGACTATAGACTATAATGGGGTCTACCGGGTTTCTGCATTTTTCAAGAAGATTCGAGGAAGGAATCCCTTAATGGAAATGAGGCGCTGGTGTGAGCCCAGCCTTAAACTTGGTTACATCTGTAATATTCTCCCAATGTTCCGATTCCAATGTTCCACCCCTTCCCCCACCTCTATTTCTAGGTTTGTTCCGATATGACAGACTTCTTCTGTGTTGGTTATATTTATTTTTATATGGGCAACCACCAAATAACTTTTTGTTTTCCTAGACAACCCCTTTAGGCTAAGGCTCCACGTTGCGGAAACGCAGCTTTTTTTGTTGCTTTTTTTTTTTGGAGCCAAAGCCAAGAATGGCGACAAAAGGAATGGAGGATATATAGGAAGTTCTTATATTTCCCCCTTCTGCTCAATCCACTCCTTGGCTTTGGCTCAAAAAATCGCAACAAAATCTGCAACAAAAAAAATCTGCGTTTCCACAATGTGGGGCCCCAGCCTTAAGGTCCTTTACTTGTACTCCTAAGGAGACTAACAGATGAAGCATGTGGACATTCAATAAGGACATGTTTTGGAGAACATAGACTTCCCACCATTACATATGTTTTATTTTCTCCGACCATCATAAAATTTTATTAGCCGATTATGTTACGACAGGAAGCTTTGCTGAAACGGTTTGTTTAGAAGTACACAGTCCAACGCTGGAAGTCCCACCCGACCCTCCAATATGAATGGACGTTTCCTGCCCCCAATGTCTTTTGTCTGCGCACAGTCATGCCCATTTATTATCTGTACTGTGCACAATTCATTAGCCTTTGGCAAACTACAAGTTTATTATTACACCTTATCTCGCTTCCAACACCATTACCAATTTATAGTCAAGATCTACAACAATATAAACCATCCCTAAAAAGATAAAGATACCAAAGAATGTCACTGAAAGAGAGAAAACATTTCAGATGCAAATTCCAGATATTTTTTTGCAACGAGAGGATGGGAATACCCAGAATTCCATCCACTTTGCAGGTATTGTAAAACAGAGCGGTTTTCGCAACATGGAGCCCCGGCCTTAATCAGGATAATCTGGGTTGTCAGGGTCAAGTAGAAAAACAACGGTAAAATAAAAAAGAAGTTACATTTACCTACCCCCTGTGATCCGCTCAGGTGTCACCGGGGTCACACGTAGTAGAGGGATACAAAGATGGAGATGATGAATAGGTGTGATCGTAGGGTCCCAACCCAAAATTTCAGCAAAGATGGAATGTCACACGTCAGATGTGCAAAGTGTAGAGCTCTACGCAATAAAAATCTACACTTTGCACATCTGACGTGTGACATTCCATCTTTGCGGGGTCACACATGTTACAAGTGAGACCAGTGATAAGTATAAGGGTTCACGTCACTACTTGGATTTCGTTTGGGGGATTCCGTCCTGGAATCCACTTGAAAAATGCACACAGAACCTTTCTCTCTGTACTTTTGGATGGAAACTGGATGGACTCCATTATAGTGTATGGGGTCTGCGGCTTTATGCGGATTGGGTCTCCATTTTTTCGGTTTTCTAAGTGGACCCAAACAACAGAAACCCAAGCGTAAGTTTGAGCCTAGAGTAGCATCCATTTCTATTTTATACTTCCCCCAACAGTAGTGGGTTTCACCGGTTTGAATGGAAAACCCCTTTAAGTTTCTACGTTCCTGAGACTCAATGCCCTCGATTTATGCGTCGGACTCTCCTTTGCTCAAGTCCAGCAGTTACCTATGGAGCCCACTGACTGTAATGGGGTCTATCGGGGGTCTAGTGTTCAGTAACTGAAAGTAGTGAAAAATAAAGTTTTATATTGGAGACTCCGATACAAATGTAACCCCGACCTTACCAGTATTGACTATTGATCCAGAGGAAGGCGGAAAAATCCCCAAAAGGCTGATGCCAGTTGCCCCATGTCAGGGAAAAAAATTCCTTCCCACTCCCAATCAGTACAAAACCCTGGATCAACTTGTCTACCCAAAATCTAAAACCCATAACCTGTAATATTGTTTCTGATGAATTCTATAGGACTCTACAAAGACAATCCTTTACTTTTGTCCCCTCCCCTGAGGAGCCCTCAGTCTAATCCAATGGAATCCAATGGAATCCGATGGAATCTCATTTCCCACTGGTTCCCACAAGATACAAGTCTGTGTATCAAATTCCTGAAAATCCCTTTACCAATATACAATTCTTTCTCAACAATTTTAATGGTTGAAAGGGTTACTAAGTTACATATATATATATATATATATATATATATATATATATATATATATATACACTCAAGAATGTTCTAGTATCGCAGTCGAAACAGTATTTCACTTACAGTAACAGTTTGTGCTGCAGAGCTGCGCTTCCAACTATAAAAATGACTAATAACCATTGCCAGAATTTTGGATGGCGCGGGGCCATCTATAGCGCACATACAAATATACACAAACCTATACTTTCCAGTTCTGTATACTTTGGGCAACGTTATCTCGAAAGATGAATAAAAAGCAGATTTGGGTTTCATGTTATATCCGTGTCAGAATCTCGCTCACATTTACTGGTTACTCTTCCCCGATGTCAAGTGATTCTGCAGCAGAGGGGGGGAGATAAACTGTTTCTAGTATGCAAAGTGTCCCAGTAATGTTCCCACGTACTTCTAAACAAAGGTCATCCAGTAAGCGAGTGACGGCTTCGATCTCAGTGTGGGGAAAATACACAGGATAATATAGCAGCAGTCACCGCAGCTTCTTGCCAAAATGTATTATTATTCATAGCCTATCTGAACAAAATGTTCCAAGTTACGCAAAAATCCAGAAAAGTCGCCTGATACAAAATGTTTCAGTGAACCATAAGTCAGTGAGCTAAAACAAACTGCACAGTGTGCGTGCATGACATGGTAGCCCATCCGGACCTGACGTGGACAACGTGACACTGGCAATTCTTGGATGGTGTCCAATGGAGGTCAATACATTATGTAATGAGTGGGAGACAACATGACAGGCAAGTACAGCGCCATAAAAATCTATGACTTTTTTTCGATTGTCTGGGTAATGCTATATTAACCCTTCCCTCTACCGGCTATAAGGACCTTTGCACACAACTTTGTGCGGGCCGATGGCTGTGAGTGAACGGCACAACCAGTGCACGGGTGGGACACGGATCCCATCGATAAATGGAGGCTCCAAAACCAGACAGGAATAGGATTTGTCCTGAGTTTGCCCGGGAATGAGTGAATCTGGATACTGATCTAGAACATGGTCGCGTGCAAGGGACGGGATGATCCTTAAAGGAGTTTTCCAACCTCAAATCAAATTTTTTATACGGATGACTTATTCAATCTATATGTCATCGAAAGTAATTTGGTTGAGGCCACCATGTTGCGGAAACGCAGCTTTTTTTGTGGCAGATTTTTTTTGCAGTTTTTGGAGCCAAAGCCAGGAGAGGAATGAGCAGAAGGGAGAAGTAGAAGAAGCTTCCTTTATATTTCCCATTCTTTTTGTAGCCATTCTCGACTTTGGCTCAAAAAACCTCAACAAAAACTGCAACACAAAAAGCTGCTTCTTTGGTTGCAGATTTTGCTGCGTTTTTTTTTTTTTTTTGAGCCAAAGCTAAGAACGGCTACAGAGGGAATAGGAAATATATAGGACGTTCTTATACTTTTGCTTTCTGCTCAATCCGCTCCTGGCTTTGGCTCCAAAAAATGCAACTAAATCTGCAACACAAAAAGCTGCGTTTCCGCATCGTGAAGCTTCAGCCTAAACCATCCACAGGTCCTTATCGGTCCATATCCACATTTAAAAAAATAAACCTTTATACCTACCTAGAGATGAGTCTGATGTGCCCCAATGGACTCCACAACCTTTTATAGGATTTGTAGCAGGATTTCAGAGCAAAAAGCTGAGAAAATCAAGCCAGGACTCCTAGGAAAGAGAGTACTGAATACTCTACCCACACAAGATGACTGACACGTATTCCTCTATAGGCTGAGGCCTCACGTTGCGGAAACGCAGCTTCTTTGGTTGCAGATTTTGCTGCGTTTTTTTTTTGAGCCAAAACTAAGAATGACTACAGAGGGAATAGGAAATATATCGGACGTTCTTATACTTTTGCCTTCTGCTCAATCCACTCCTGGCTTTGGCTCAAAAAAATGCAAGTAAATCTGCAACAATAGAAGCTGCGTTTCCGCAACGTGGGGCCTTAGCCTTAATGTAAGTACAGAGAAGGTTGCCAATCACTGTGTGTGGGCCGGGGTATCAGGACTCTTACTGTCTCTTCTAGGGGTCCAGGCAGGATATACTCAGCGTTTTACCCTGAAATCCTGCTACAAATCCTACCAGTTTAAAAAGTGCATGTCTTAGGCTAAGGCTGAAGCCCCACGTTGCGAAAATGCAGTTTTTTTTGCTGCAGTTTTTTGAGCCAAAGACAGGAGTGGATTGAGCAATAGGAAGAAGGGTTAGAGCTTTCTATATAGTCCCCATTTCTTTTGTAGCCATCCTTGGCTTTGGCTCAAAAAAAAAAAAAAGAAAAAAAACGCTACAATATCTGCAACAAAAAGAATCGAGTTTCCGCAAAGTGGGGCTTCAGCCTTAAAGGGGTTTTCAATTTTTCTTCATCCGTATGTGATCGGTCAAGGTCTGATACCCTATCCCCGCACAGATCAGCTGTTTTGCCAGTCTCTGGGTGCCAAAAGGTGCTAGCGAATGAGTAGCACCACTCATTTTCAAATAATCAGAGCTGCATTGTCATTCCCTGACACCACCACTAGGCAGTGGATGGGGCTACAGGTCCATTCCTATTCCAATTAGAAGATTCTGCTCCCCGGTCCGGGTGTCGAACCTCGCCATATCCCATACCCATGACCTATTCTATGGAATCCCATTAGGATTTTCTACTCCAAATCCTATAAAATATCCTATAAATTGTACCGCAACGCTCAGCTTCTCTCCCTCTATCAGATCCTGCTCTTGGAAAGGGCGTCAAATATCACCTGATATAGTTGCTTAATGGAGTTTCCAGGTTTTTTTCTTGTAATATTTGGGACCTGGACCAACATTGTTAGCGAAAATACAATTCTGATTTTCCAAATGATGGCGACACCATTTTATTACACACCTCGTCTACTTGAGGTCTCAAAGATTAAAAAAATACAGGAGCATAAAACAACCTTAAAAGACTCAAAATAAAATAAATTCCATTACACTTCAGGTGGACTTCCCAAAATAGAGCCAATGAAAACACATAGGCAAGTCCAGTGGAAGAGAAACGAACAATGAAGAATTATTTCTACTGTTGGAGTCCAGGAAGTGAAATGAAAACAGCCTGAAAATCCAGGGCCCTGCTATTAATCTGCTGCATTGTGCTGCGCTATAATTAAGAATGGGAACTAAGCTTTTTATCCAAATAACTGCTCAAAGAATGCAAAAGTATTTGTGAAAGTATTCTAAGGATAGACGGAGATGAAGTGTAGGCTTGGAAGTCCACCAAAAACCAAGGACTTAGGCTCCGTGCACATTGCTGAGACTTTCATCTGCAGAACACGTCAGGAAGAATTCCTGCAATAAGCTTCCCTCCAAAACAAGGCTCCGACACGGTACATGTATATAGTGACATACATCGCCCATTGGATCTTATTGTACTAAAAGTATACCGCATAGCATGACCCTCTATATAGTAGGGTGACGTCAACACATCCCACTGACAGAGGATGCTTCCTCATTCTGAGACTAAGGTTCCATTTACGTGAAGGTGTCCTTTGTCAGGGTGTTTATTCGTGTATTGGGCCGTAAATCCGGGGCAAAACTCAGGACAAGTCCCAAGACTTAAGGTCATTGAAGCAAGAAATTGGTGAAGGCTTCAAGAAGTTGGTGATGTTAGGTTCAACATCCAATATGATAATCTCTCTACTGTCAGAAGGGCAGTCCTGGGCTTGAGGAGATAGTCAGGGACCGCCCACCTGACAGTAAAGAGCATAATCCTGATAAAACTAACAAAAATGATGGCTCAGGAATGGTGGAGGACAAAAAATTTCCAACGGTTTCAGAATCAGCAGCACTTATGGAAAGATGAAAAGAGTTGGTGGAGGTGGAGAAAGGTCCTCTTTAAAGAGGTCCTCAGGACTCTATAACACATAGCAAAAGATATCCTTATCTGGGGTCACAGCAGACTGTTTGATATATGAGCAGCCAAAGCTAGGTTCACCCCCACGTTGCGTCTTCTGTTCGTAGGTTCTGCTTGGAACTTGAAAAACGGAAACCCAATCAGATTAAAAAGCGGGCCGCAGAAACCCATAGACGCCATAGGCTATAATGGTTTCCATTGGGTTTTTGCCCAAAAAAGCAGGGCTTTTCTCTCCACATTTTTCAAGAAGAATGGGGGGCAGATTCCCCAAATGGTCATTGCACGTAGATGTGAACCTAACCTAAGCCTTAGCTTCTTATACAATAAAACCTCTCTGAAACCCCCCACCCAAAAGTGCATAAAAAGTAGTTCTCTAGGGCAAGGGTCCCCAACTTCCGATCCGCGGACCAGTACAGTTCGTGGGGCATGTTGCACCTATCCGCGGACCGGCGGCGAGGAGTCAGCAGCTGCCCGGGGTTGAGCCAGGACCCGCCAGCCAGCTCCACAACACTGACGCTTGGTTGTTGCTCATCGGTATAAGGTGAGCAAAGTGCGGGGTTGAGCCGGGACCCGCTGTATGTCCGGGTTTCTAGTACTATGTAGGACATGCAGAGGGTCTTGGCTCCACCCCGCACTCGCCTACCAAACTTTGGGCAACTACATTATACGTCACTTGTCCCTGTGATGTGTAATGTAGCTGTTTTGAGGCTGTAGTGAAGTTAATAGCAGCATTGGGAGTGATATCCGTCATCAGTAGCCATCTTCATAACCTGTGGCGGTCTTTTCGAAAGGTTTCATTGTATCACGTACCCCAATTAAATGACCTCTAAATGTATCAATACAATAACACATGTAACCAGATGGAAAAGTTTGGAGAAGAAATACAGTGACACCACTTGGAGAAGACAACCTAAAATTGCTCTGAGACATGGTCTTCTATGTGGTTGGTCCTTTCACAAAGGGTCTAGATGACGGGCGGTCTTTGGGAAATGTTTCACAATATTCCGTCCAAATAACTACAACGCTGGAAAAACAATATTAATAGCAATGGAAGGTTAGTTAGGAAAAGCTTTAAGAAGTGTCTTTCATTTTCTGTCAGGCCACCGAGATTAAGTTATTAAAATTTGTAGCTAATTCGGTTAATTGGCCCATGAGAGCTTTCGCTTGTTCAAGCCGCTTAAGATCCTGAGCTTAGAAGCAACATAACCTAAGATTAGATAAATGAATCACGGAAAAGATCGCCTTGATCATCGGGCTGGCAGCTCGCTCTTCTGTAGTTACAATTATCGAAAGCATTGTATAATACGAGCTCAATCATAATCAGACTGTTATTCTAAAAGTTTCCTTTCTCTTAGGCTTTGAATGGCGTGACAAACAAGAGCCATGGGTGGAGGCCGCCATACACAATGGACATGACAATGCTCGGTTATACCCAGATGACCCCCGACTGGTTCTCCTCTGGATCTCCACTGCCATTATTTTGGAAGGTTTACTTATACAGTCCATTATCGTGACTATTTTCTTATTTGGGCACTGGAATGATTTTGTGTACCCCCAATTATAAAACAGCTCTTGATATATGGATAGTACAGCTAACTATTGTAATTAGCGTTGAGCGATCGGGATCGGAAAAGATCGGATTCCGATTGGGGATCGAGTAAATTTCACAATCGCAATTGAAATTCCGATCCCGATCCATTTAGGCGGGATCAAGGTCGGAGGTTATTTCCCACAATGTAAGTCCCATAGGAATGAATGGGTGCAGCCGGCACACAGCCTGTGCCGGCGTCTGGCTGCTTAACCCCCTGCACGCCGGCTGCGTCCATTCATTCTAATGGGAGACTAGCTAACATCTCTAGTAGCTAAAATTTACCTGCACAGATCGCTGCCGCTCCCCGCTGTTCTCGCTCCTCTTCTCGTCTCACTGCCCCCGCCTCCCAGGTTAGTGTTACAGACCTAGGAAGAAGGGTGGGCTTGTGGCTTAGGAGAGTCATGCACTCACATCTCCCCGCCCTGTACCTGCCCACACTCTCCTAAGCCACAAGCTCTGCCTTCTTCCTAGGTCTGTAACACTAACCTGGGTGGTGGGGGCAGCGAGGCGAGAAGAGGAGCGAGAGCAGCAGCGATCTGTGCAGGTAAGTGAACAACAGGGGAGAGTAAGTAGCCAGAGGATTTTTTTAAAAATCACTACACAGCGTGGAGTCTAAAAATAATAGCGTTCAATTTTTGGACTCCACGCTGTGTAGTGAATAGGATCGTTTTTAAAATCCGATCTTCGATGATTAAAAAAAATCCCATTGACTTGCATGGAGATCGGAATTGGGTTCGGGTTCGAATGGAAAATGATCGGAAATCGGATTTTAAAAACGATCCTGAAATCTCAAGATCAGCTCAACCCTAATTATAATATATCTTATTAAAGAAATATGCTTCTTAACTATTCACCTATTAGTCTATGGAAGGGAGAAGGTAAGAAGGAGGCCGCAGGAAGAGGCACACGTCTAACTTCTGCACCTCCGTGAGTCAGGAAACTCTTCTAACACTGCAAAGTTTCAAGATAATAGAATGAGGCAATAAAGCAATGCACAGCCGCCTCCTCCTCTTCATAGAGTTCTGTGCCTGAGCTGGATAAGGATAGGACTCTATGTAAACAAACAGAGCAAGTGAAGGAGGAGGAGGAGGAGGAGGAGGAGAGCAGCCACATAGGTGGAGAAGGAAACAGGTTTCCTTACTAAGTTATATTACAAAGTTTCCTATAGTCACATGCACTATTCATTTAGGAAAAGTGTCCTTATAATTGGAGGTACGCTTTAAGGCTAATCTATAAAGGCTGATGATTGGACCTTTCTGTGGAAGGGCCATTCCCAATAATGTCCAGCATAGTCGGGCTCACCATCTTAATTCCATTACCAGCATGTCTTTGGACCGAGTGAGGAAACCAACCAAAACATGGAGAGTCCATATAAACTCCACGCAGATGTTGTCCTTGGTCACATTCAAATCCAAGACCCCAGCCTGCAAGGCATTGGTGCTAACCACTGAGCCACCAGGCTGCCCAAATGCAAACTCTATGAGGACGAATAAAACATTTGTCCCCATACAAAACCTATGATTTCTCCAAGATAGCGGGCAATGGTCAAGGATGAACTTTCCCGGTATCTTCTGTCCCAGATCATTTCTCCACTTTTTGGCTTGTGTAAATTAACCCTTATTCTGACCACTCACATTAGATATCTAGACAGAGACAGAGCACTCATTTCGGCCAATACATGATATTATCCTTGCTGAATAAGTATAGAGTGAGAAAGTGGAGGCAATAAATTGCTGTCAAACTTTGGCTTATTTTCCCAAGAACAAGAGTCCCCCATTCATCCTCCTTGTACATGACTAGCACGCCAATCATATCTAAGGGAAATCTAGGATTGAAATCTCCAGAAGCCCCATAGAAGTAAATGAAACGAGTAGGGGGTCAGGAAAGAGCCCACATGATGTGCATACATGGAGTGCTGTCAGAACATGTACTGGATTGGGTTAGTTCTATAGTGTGAACTTATTACACTGGACATGTAGCCTGATCTATGAGCATCATGTTATAGAGCAGGAGGAGCTGAACAGATTGATATATAACATTATGGGGAAAAAAATTCCATACAACTTGTAATTCCACCATTTAAGTTCATGCTGGCTCTGGCTTTAGGAGTAATATGGGTAGTCACTGCTTAGCCCCACCCACAAAGTTCAGTATGATCAAGAATTAAAATGAAAAACATAAAGTTCTGCTGAATCTTTCTCCACAACAATATATATCGATCCGCTCAGCTCCTCCTGCCCTATAATACGCTGCCTATAAATCACGCCGAATTTGCAATGCGACACCTTCCCTTTAAGCCCAAGCATCGACATGAAAACAACAATTAGCATCTACATTTTCACACAAAGACATCAGTGTCTGATGCCTCCTATTATTTATAACCAGTTTATCAGACCGTGTGCCAACAAACCTGGCGACTTAGACGCTCCTGACACTTTACGTGAATTGTCTCTTGACTGCTATTTTCACCGCTTGCCAGATAATTATCGAATTCTTCCTTAATTTAATTATCAGACAATCAATTAGGTTTCTATCACATGTCACTGAACGTATTAATAGTCACAGTCACGAAATCCTGGATTTGTAAATAAGGAGTAATGATGGAACCTGCACGCTGTAATTATATGGCTTATAACTCTATGTTCTTTTCATAATGACGGCTCTCTCAAGAGAATCTAATTAAAGTTTCCATTAGCATTAATACAAGCTTCTGTATGGAGGGTGTATGCTCCTAAAGATGGCAGCTGGGGATTACATCCAGGGCTCTTAGGTGCATATATTACCCTCTTCCCTACACATCCAGGGCTCTTAGGTGCATATATTACCCTCTTCCCTACACATCCAGGGCTCTTAGGTGCATATATTACCCTCTTCCCTACACATCCAGGGCTCTTAGGTGCATATATTACCCTCTTCCCTACACATCCAGGGCTCTTAGGTGCATATATTACCCTCTTCCCTACACATCCAGGGCTCTTAGGTGCATATATTACCCTCTTCCCTACACATCATCCTTAGGAACATTAGAAAGCAAAACTCTAACTATACAACAGGTCATAAATAAATAGTACAGGTCAATATATTTGCAATATATCTTATTCACCAGTACTGGATTGCCCATTGACTTTATACATCTGGACGGTCCACTTATAATCTTTATACAGGACGCAGATCAGCCTGGCAGTTATGATTAGGAAGCTGCATTCCTCTTCTATAACTGGGGCTAAATGTTTCAAGCACAGCTGGAATTTTTTTCTCTAGCCCCCACCATGCCAGAACAATCAGTGCAGTTAGTTTTGATGCCTAGTATGCTATTTAGGTTCTGTACTGAGAGCTGGGAATTTAGGGACTTCAACCCAGTATAATGTCCTATTGGTGCCCCCACACAGTATAATGTCCTATTAGTGCCCCACACAGTATAATGTCCTATTGGTGCCCCACACAGTATAATGTCCTATTGGTGCCCCACACAGTATAATGTCCTATTGGTGCCCCCACACAGTATAATGTTCTATTAGTGCCCCCACACAGTATAATGTCCTATTGGTGCCCCACACAGTATAATGTCCTATTGGTGCCCCACACAGTATAATGTCCTATTGGTGCCCCCACACAGTATAATGTCCCATTGGAGCCCCCACACAGTATAATGTCCTATTAGTGCCCCCACACAGTATAATGTCCTATTGGTGCCCCCACACAGTATAATGTCCTATTGGTGCCCCCACACAATATAATGTCTTATTGGTGCCCCCACAAAGTATAATGTCCTATTAGTGCCCCCACACAGTATAATGACCTATTGGTGCCACCACACAGTATAATGGCCTATTGGTGCCCCCACACAGTATAATGTCCAATTGGTGCCCCCACACAGTATAATGTCCTACTGGTGCTCCAAACAGTACAATGTCCTATTGGTGCCCCCACACAGTATAATGTCCAATTGGTGCCCCCACACAGTATAATGTCCTACTGGTGCTCCAAACAGTACAATGTCCTATTGGTGCCCCCACACAGTATAATGTCCAATTGGTGCCCCCACACAGTATAATGTCCTACTGGTGCTCCAAACAGTACAATGTCCTATTGGTGCCCCCACACAGTATAATGTCCAATTGGTGCCCCCACACAGTATAATGTCCTACTGGTGCTCCAAACAGTATAATGTCCTATTGGTGCCCCCACACAGTATAATGTCCTATTGGTGCCCCCACACATTATAATGCGTTGGGATTTCCAATCTTTGTGTTCCCTCTGGGACCTGAAAAATGGAAACCCAATCTGTTTAAAAAGAGGTTACCTGCAGAGACGCACAGACCCCATAGACTATAATGGGGTGTACCACGTGTCTGCCTGGTTTCCGCTTGAAAAATTCACATTTTCAAGCGGAATGGGGGACGGAACCCTCAAATCCAGATGTTAACTTAACCTTAGTCCCTTTTTGTCCACCATCTCTTACAATGTTTTTACCCAACAAGCCAGTGCAAAACATTTGTGCGAACAACCAATTATTTTAGTGTAGAATGTCGCCATAATTCTCTACCACATTTCCAGGAATCGGAGATGAATTCATTCCTAGAATCTCGCTCTAATGAATTACTGGCCTATAATTACACGACATACAAGGATATCCAAATAAATCTGAAACAGATTCCAATGTTTAGAATCACCTACAACTATAACCTAGAACTTCACCAGATCATCCGTAGACAAATCGCCCAAAACTCCGAATGGCGAGGACGCAACAAATGATATTTACAGAGCGAAGATTAGGAAAGGTCAGGTGTCATTCTTGTGAAATTCGCCGAGGCTTCTGAGAAGGAGCTCTGTTAATGATAGCCCTCTTTGTCCGCGATTTAGAAATTTTGACATTGGTTATTGGACGATCGCCCAAGAGATGTATAAATAGGACGTTGCGCAGTTTGTGATGCAGCCGTCTATTGACTATAAACATCGGAGCGCAGGTTAAATTCAACAAAAACAAACTGATATTCTACACGGCCTATCCAATAGGGAAATCAATAATTAGGAAGAAGTTCTGGATTCTCCAAAACCACTCTTCTTATAGATACAGTAAACGCGGAGCTCAGTGCCGTAACGTTAGGTAATGCCGGCACTAGAGATGAGCGAACACTGTTCGGATCAACCGTTCCGAACAGCACGCTCCCATAGAAATGAATGGAAGCACCTGGCACGATGACCAGCCGCTGGCAAAGTGTACGTTCCATTCATTTCTATGGGAGCGTGCTGTTCGGAACGGCTGATCCGAACAGTGTTCGCTCATCTCTAGCCGGCATCCAAATACCTTTCACAGTGTTTTGAGTGATTTCTGGATTTCTCTGGTGTCCTTTGCATTTGTATACTGTTGTCTTAGCCTACGACTACCATGATGCATTGCAGTTCACTCCTCTCACTTCCTCCCCCCCTCCCCGTTGCTCGAGCTAGCTCGCAGACTACTAGCTCTACCTACCTAGCTGGCTAACTACCTCAGTCCCCCAATCCTCTCCCCACCCCATCATACCTACCTGTCTTCTCATACTGGAGATGACTTTGAGGTGCCGCTGTCCTCTCTACTTTCCGCACCTGGGATCTGGAACTGGCGCCTGCGCAATAGAACACCGGCAGAAGCCGCGCATGCGCATGTGGGTGAGAATAGGGGGAGAGATGAGTACTGGTGGCCTCCCATCTCCCGTCTTTATCCCAGACAACCCCTTTAAAGCCAGTAGCCTGCGACCATGTGCTAACTGGCTGTTGTGAATGAACGGCATGGGCACCGCGCAGGGAACACGCGGATGTCATCTGTGTGCCGCCCATACACTGGCCATGCTTCCGCAACCCCGTTCATTCAATGAATAGAAGCCGTGGAAGCACAGCTGCAAAATCAGACAGAATTAGGACCTGTTCCAAATTTTGCGACTGTCAACCCGCACACGTGACTGTGGCATTCACCTTCATGTGTTTGGGCCCAAAGAAATCAATGGGTCATTGCGCTATCTGGGATAAATGCAGATACCTCACTGACCAGTCATATGGCTAAGTTGACATGGCGGAAAATTAAAAGAAATTCCTCTTCATTTTCTGCCTCCTTATTCGACCGCAGGATTGCCGCAACGGAAATGGTTATACAATAACTTTTGCAGCCTATTAAGCACTCTAAGACTCTTGGAACTCAACAAAAGTTGGCAAGTATGGACGTATGGCTCCCTTAAGGGGTTGTTCAGGAATTGGAAAATTTGTTGTGCGCCATGTTTTGGGTTGGTGCATCGATGCCGGAAGTCCTCAGACCCATGTGACCATTGAGACTGATCAGGGGTCATGTGAGACTAAGGACTTCTAGCATCGATGTCCAATGGAGCACTGGGGACAGGTAGGTATGCTTCATTTTATTTTTGTTTTACACCTTCCCGGCCTCCATATGGCATAACACTCCTGGACCGAATTTTCTTTCTATCCTATATTGTGCCATTCCTCTGTTATTCCTCCTGGCATTGTATTACTACACAAGGTTACCGGACAATGTCAGAGAGTTCCAAGAAAAGAAGCCTCGGAATTGTTATGGTGGATACAAGTATTTGGCCGGTGATGGATCCTCTGTAATAAGTTTATACCGCACAATCACTCCATAAAAACAATTACAATAATAGACTCGGAGATCTTACACCTGCTCAAGACGGAACAGGTTAATGATGGAAAGAAGACTTGTAAGTAGAAGGTGTAATCTGGAATAATCCTGCACAACTGAGGCCTGGAAGTAAGAAGATGACGGATGATGCCAGCTGAGGTCATGGCTTTACAATGGAGGGTATTGAATACACAGGTGTGTCTCCTACAAGCTCTGATACATTTTCCACTGGTAAGTGTTGGCAGAATACTAGAATACATTAGAATTTACTCAGTAACCTGCAGTTTACTAAATACAACCTATAGGGAACGTCCCATAAACACAGACGAGACGCTCTCCGGGTTGTTTGGGCTAATAATTTAGGAGGTGGCATCCAATACAATCCACAAGACAGATTAGAATAGCACAATAGAATGAGATTCCTTACGCGAAGATTCTACAAGTTCGGTCTGAACTGAAGTAGTATTATTATATTCGGGGGTCTCTTTGGACCATAAGAAGAAGAAAAATAAGAAGAAGAGACCCAGGTCTCTCCAGGGCTCTGCTGAATCCAGTGCTGTGTCCGGTTCTCTCTTGCACTATTTTCGGGACTCCTTTGTGATGTTACTGGTTCGGCTTCAAATGGGGCGTATCGACAACATGACACTCTAGCGCAAGCGTCATGACGCTCAACTATCCCATGTGACCCCTAAGACTCAATCACAGACTTCAGCGGTGACCCGGCCCCATTGACCGACAGACGGTGCAAGAGAGGACCAGCTGCCCAGATGTATTATCTTTAGAGATGAGCGTGTAGTATTCGATCGAGTAGGTATTTGAAATACTCGTACTCGATCGAATACTACTCGCTATTCGAATGGAAAAATTTGATGCAGAACCAGCGTTGATTGGCCGAATGCTATACAGTCGGCCAATCAACGCTGGTTCTTCTCCTACCTTTAGAAGTCTTCTCCGTGCAGCTTCCCCGCGGCGTCTTCCGGCTCTGAATTCACTCTGCCAGGCATTGGGCCTGGGCAGAGCCGACTGCGCATGTTTGCTTGTAGTGCGGGCATGCGCAGTCGGCTCTGCCCAGGCCCGATGCCTGGCAGAGTGAATTCAGAGCCGGAAGATGCCGCGGGGACGCTGCAAGGAGAAGACTGCTCGGAGAATCCAGTCTGACCCTCACTCGTGGACTTGGTAAGTTCTATTTGATCGAATGCTGCCTACCCCTGAAACGAGCATTTTTCCCCCATAGAGTATAATAGGATTCGATATTCGATTCGAGTAGTTGAATATGGCGGGGCTACTCGAAACGAATATCGAACCTTGAACATTTTACTGTTCGCTCATCTGTAATTATCTTCTATTGTAATACTAAATGTAGAGACAACTGTAAAGAAAACAGAATTGGCAAGTGGCAGTCTATTATTAGGCTAAGTGGCCAGACTGAAAATTGTAGGATTTAGTATTTTTTCTAAAACATACAGTGGCAAGAAAAATTCTTTAAAATAACTTAAATAATTGTTAAAAAATACGTTTAACATGAAAACTTAATATAAAAATAAGTCATTTTCTGGCTATAAATTCCCTTTTAGCGCAGGTCACTTAAGGGGAATCTATCTGCAGATAATTACCTATGTTAATAGATAATTAGGGACTGTTTACAAAGATCAGGATAGTCGGAGTTTCCATTTAAGACAGATAAGTGCACAATATCTCTACGACTTGATAACACATTTATCAGCGGCGGAAGGCGGAAGTGAACGACACTTTCTAAATGAATAATACCAATGACCTTGTATCTGAACACAAGTGACAAATCCCTGTGATAAGGCAGGATGACTGATAGGGGGGCGCGGGCGTGTTAGCCCATAAGTTGGTTATAAGGCGCGCCTCAGAGGACAAATAAGGCCACAGCTACTGCATCATATAGGTATGACTACCCTACATACGTGTAAATATCATGGTAGCAGGCAGAGCGGCTATGTTACCTAGTATGTGAGGGGGCCCATGTCTACCATAAAAGGAACCCCCAATAAAGTTATGGGGTCATTATGAAATCCTAATATCGATGGCCTATCCTAAGTGTTTGGCGGGACTATGGCTGGGGATGGACCAGTGTTAACAATGACAAGGCTGCAAATAATTGTCCCACCATCATTGCCCCTTCAGCTGATCATTTGGTACCAAGACTCAGAAGCCTACTGATACTTATGGTCTGTCCTAAGGATAGTCCATAAATGCCATAGATGCCAACAATCCTGAATACAGATGAAAGTACATGAGACCGCTCAGCCCGCCTCTACTCTCCCTGCTATGTGCATATTTCTATATGTTACCTTGTATCTCCTATAGTCCAACCCCTCTTCCTTTTGGACACTTCCACTTCAAGTATCTATGAGGCGCAGAGGCAGCTGTGGCTACCAAGTACCCTAAGGCCCCTCCACCACAGAAGATGATACCAGTATTACGAATGGATCATGGTAGATGTTACGGATGTTGCCTTAGAGCTCAGGCTCTTCGCTTCTGTCTACAACCTATATCCTCATCCTTGGCTAGACTGTAGCTTCACCCATATCCAATACAACTCACAAGCCTGACAATGTCCAAAGAAGCTGGCAGGGAGCGCCGCACTTCACAGTATCAGCTTCATTGCTTCATTGTCAGATTGGCCAGAGCGGTGCGAAGTCATGAGGAAAGACAGAAGAGACGCGAGGCTCAAGTGCCCAACGAAATCTCCGTGTCTTCTGTTGAAGTCTAGTTCCGCTTCACAAAAACACTTGACAGTGAAAATCTACACAAAAAGTTGAGCAAGTTTGTAATGACTTTGCTTTTTTATTTTGTTACCGATGTTATTCCAAGTTGGTTTCTCCAATTGTATCTATAATGAGTTTTCCCATGAAAGACACTTCTGGCAGATCCACAGGAGGGTCGGGACGGTCGGTCTGATAGATGGTCGGGATGGTCAGGCCTTGCAGAAACTCACATAGGAAGGAATAAGAATGTAAAGCCCGACCGTCACCGAGAGTCTGGATTTTACTGTCATTGTCGGGTTGAGTTATAAGCGGCTGATGGAATCGGGGGGTTCATAGGGGCAATCCCAGAGGTGGGACCCGCATCCATCACACATCCAGGGTATAGCCTATAAGTGTCTATTATGGGAAAACACCATTAAATATTCTTCAAGTCTAGTCGCTCTTGAAAAAGTCAATGGTTTACCATTTCATCACCCCCTTGGTATGACTGGATAGGGCTGTGTCCACACCTAGACTCCATTGTAGATTCTATAATACATACTGTATGTACGCTACGCCTCATGTTGGCCATACACGTTATATAAAGTGACCAGCTGACGGCTACACGACCATTTGGCTAACCACTACCTATGCCAGCGTTACATGTCATGTCAGCGTGCCACGGCCCCAGCAAACCAGAAGAATTCTAAATGTATCTGTGACATGAAAGGAAGGAATCGCCCTGTAACTAAAAGTATCAGCAGGAGATAAGGAAAGCAAATCATTTACAATATTAGTCACTTTTTATTGGATATTTTACCAATGTTATAAATTGTTGCTCAGCAGCCAAGTCTATTGCACTTACGAGTCTATAGGGGACACCCAACAGATGTGGACACCGGACCTCAAGGGACAATAGGACCGGTTATTGGAGGTTATTAACCCCTTAGTAGTCAGGGCCATTTTTAAAGTGTGTTGTTTTTTTTTTGCTGTTGATCCTTTTTGTAGCATACTTTATTAACCTATCTAACTTCATTTTAATAGTAATCAGGCTCTAAAATTCTCCCTAGCAGTCTCTAACTGATCTTTTACTAAGGAAAATCCATATACGTCTGTGTTGCGCATATGTAGAGCTGTAGCATTCGCAATGGGGTGGGGATCGGGCCACTTCAAATGGCTGTATCCAAAAAAAATAGACACTTTTTTCACACTTGTGTTCGGGTTTCAGGTCCCACTTAGGGACCCAAAAAACGGAAATCCTATCTGCTTAAATAGTGGTTACTCATGGTTACCCCATCCTACTAATCCTATTAATTCCTATCCTACTAATCCTACTATCCTACTTCCTACTAATTCCTACTAATGTTTGTTCCTCAATCACGGCCACACGGCTGAACGGATTTCAGACATACGTACATTAGGACCTGGATTGAAACATAGGCTACTTACTTTGCCAGTACATGCCTGGACTGTGTCACCGCTACCGTCGAATTACCGTTCCGGTTAAAGTAAAGGATCTGAGATTATGTCATCCCAGGCCCTTGAACCGACGCCTGATTGGCTGGCGCTGCTGTGTGGGTGGAGCTGTCGGGCCGGCTGCAAACTGAAGAAAATGGTGGACAAGCAGCCTTAGTTAGGACAGGAGCAGACATGCAGCCTTAGTTTACAGTTGCGCGAGGAGTGTATCGGCTGGACATTTATGGTAAGTGCATTGCCAAGAGAGGGGAGAGCTGAGGCCCGCGACAGTATGCCCCCCATTGAGGGGGGGGGGCTGCGGGGGCCGGGGACACGGGGGTGTGTATGAGTTCAAGGGACACGGGAGTGGGGTGGGGGGTGCCAGGGGAATGCAGGCAAGGGGGGCTGCAAGGGGTGGCAGGGGTCGGGGGAAAGGGACCAGGGGCACGGGGAGGGAGAGGGGCCAAGCGCTAGGTAGGGAGCCCATGAGGTCAAGCAGGAGACAAGGGAATGTGGGGCCACGCGGCGGATCATACACACCAACAAATTGCTAAATATAACTGGCTCAGCGCCAACACCAACCCCCAGACGAACTCACGGACAGAGGCTAGTGGACTATAAGAGAGTCCGGCCAAAATTGTTAGAGAGAAAAGTCCTGCTTGTTTTAAGTGGAATGGGGGACCACCAAGGGAACACTAGTGTGACTGTCGCCTGTGACAGTTTTGGAAGAAGGTTCAGGGTGGAGAATGCGAGCCAGATAACAAGGGAAAGAGAAACAAAGTTTCTTCTATTCACTTGTACTATTGATCTAGGCAAAGTTTGTAGAAAAGTTAAAGACGATTTAAAAAAAGAAAAATTCTGGGAAGATTCTTCCAAATATCCTGATTTGGAAGGAATGACAAATTCCGATGTTTTGTTCCCTCCCATGTATCTTTTCCTGTGCGGTTATGTAACTTTCCTAATTCTGTATCAAAGTGATTGACAGCAAGACGTTCTGCTAATGAAAGGGATAAGGACATGTCCTGACTCCTCTCCGGTGCCAGCGCTCAACTCTACGAGATCCAAGCCCTGCCAAGCAAACAAGTCTACAAGCAGTCTAAACAAGTTCTCAGAGTTATGTAACATTTTTTACATTTTTTAAGGGTCTACAAAGAGAGTGATAAGGTTATGGCAGAGATCCGAGGACAGATAAGAGACACAACATCGCATTGAACATTGGGTCATATGAAGTGCATATCCCAAACGACTTGTCATTTGCTTCCCAAAACCTCATTGATATTTATAAATGGCGCGTTCTTGTTAGAGCTTTGCGAGATGTCTCAAGTTTGTGCCACAGACTTAAAAGGGTTTTTACGGGACTTTTTCATTGATGACTTATCTTTAGGATGGCTCCTCAATTGAAAATCGTTGCGCTCTGACAACAGGGATCCCCATGGATTAAGTATTTGAAGCAGCAGCGGTGCTCCCTGAATGCAACATCCGCTTCATGGGCATGTGACGTCATGTTGATTGGTCACATGGCCCAATCGCAGATCAGTCCCTTTCAAGTGAATGGGCTGAGCTGCAACGCCAAGCACGGCCGTTATACACATGTACTGAAGAGGCTGTAACGCTCACCTGAATGCTGCAGGTGTCCTGGGTGTCAGACCCCTGCCAATCTTTAATTGTCACTTATCCTGTTTGGAAACCCCCTTTAAAGGGAGTCTATCAATGGGATTTTGTAATTTTAACAAACCTATCTTCATGTAGCCTTTAGAAAGGCTATTATAAATTCCTTTTATTGCAATTATGTTGCCGGCGTTTTCTTGATAAAGCCGGTTTATTCTTATGCAAATTAGTGTTCACGGAGCACAGGTGCTCCGAGCACCCCCGTGTCATTGGCCTGGAACTGCATCTCCAACCTCTCTTGATTGTAGTTGAAGATTCTTCCTCCTCTTCTTTACTTCCTTCTTACATGAGTAGGTGTACTGTGCCTGCTCGTGTAAGAAGAAATCCAAGATGGAGCATTCGCTGTACGCCCGCCGGCCGAAGTGGCTCAGCGTACAGTACGTGCTCCATGCGCCATCTTGGATTTCTTCTTACAGGAGCAGGCACAGTACACCTACTCATGTAAGAAAGAAGTAAAGAAGAGGAGGAAGAATCTTCAACTACAATCAAGAAGGGGTCGGAGATGCAGGTCCAGGCTGCTGACACAGGGGTACTCAGAGAACAGGGGGAACACCTTGAATAGTACTGAGCTGCAAATTGAGCTGCAGGCCATGTGACCAATGAAGGTGACATCACTGGCCTGCTCACGCTACTACTTCAAATGGGTTTTCAGAGAACCCTTTTAATTCCCAGTCATTATTCTGCAGCCCCTTTAATAGATAGATGGACAGACAATTGCAGAATTTTTAGATCCTCATTCTTGGGTGGTCTAGTGTGATTAAAGGGTTAATGTTCATATCCATTATTCATGGTAATTTAGAATAGTTATAAGTTAATATTTAATATCCCTGGAGGTCTAGGGTGGTTTAGTGGCAACGTCTATTATATTTATATCTTTAACTCATTGTTTTCTTCCTAAACTGCTTAGAGAGGGATTTATGAGTAATAAGAAAGCCTCATGGATGGATGGATGGATAGATAGATAGATAGATAGATAGATGGATCGGTAGATATAGGGATCAGGGAGACCTCTTGGACTCTCAGAAGAGTTGGCAAATCTCCTGGATGCTGCAAAAGCCTCCCGAAAAGCAGCGCCCGTGCTGGGATACTGCAACATCAGACTCAGCCCCAGCATCCATATATACGCTCAGGATACGGCGCCTTGTCCACATAAAAGTGTGTAGCCTATTTAAAGGGGGCTTGGTCTCTGATAAGATGGTTTGTTGATGCCCGACCCAAAATTCTGTGCCGCACTTTGCATTGCAAAGTACGAGATACGTATGTTATCATATCATGGAATATTGGATTATTCACCCTACTGTGCTGACCAATATGATAACACACAGGATTTTACTCTGGTTAGTCACTTGTCCACATTCAGATTTTCTGACATTCTAGACAATTTCTTAAGATCACCAAAGGTTATCAGTTTGGGCAAACATAATGCTTGTAAGATACACAAGCGCATACTCCGGACACTTCTATAATGAAGCTAAGGATGATAATGGATGTCAGAAGGAGTTCAGGGAGACCATGATGAAATAAAGACACTTGGAAAGAAACAAATTGTGCAATACTATTCCTGGCCAATATGTGACTTCTATCTGCATCTTTTAGCAGTTTTCCCCTCTGCAGACTATGACTGATTTTCAGTTCTCCCTGAGCTGATGGGTTAATACTAGTTGCTATGATGTCCGCCATTGGCAGCTCACAGGGTAAAGGAGAATCTGCCCACCTACTAAGGTTCACAAACAGGATTTGGGGGTGATATCAGGCTGAGGATAAGAAGTGTCCTATTGGATTTTGCTGCAGATTTGCTGGTTAACTCTGTTGTGTCTGGGGCTAACCAACGAGCAAAAAAGGGGTGGAAAGGGGTGGAACTTCGATAGGAATCTGACACAATGGGGCAAGGTCATTAGGACTGGAACACCAGCCTTAATAAATGGCCCAACAAGGGCCGAAAGATTCTTGAACAGGTTGCAGCTTCTTCATAAATTTGGTGGACGTCCTATCTATCTGAAGGGCTGGGGTGATATGCTGGTTCTGGTGACAGTAACCTATCTATCTGCAGGGCTGGGGTGATATGCTGGGTTTGGTGACAGTAACCTATCTATCTGCAGGGCTGGGGTGATATGCTGGGGTCTGGTGACAGTAACCTATCTATCTGCAGGGCTGGGGTGATATGCTGGGTTTGGTGACAGTAACCTATCTATCTGCAGGGCTGGGGTGATATGCTGGTTCTGGTGACAGTAACCTATCTATCTGCAGGGCTGGGGTGATATGCTGGGTTTGGTGACAGTAACCTATCTATCTGCAGGGCTGGGGTGATATGCTGGGGTCTGGTGACAGTAACCTATCTATCTGCAGGGCTGGGGTGATATGCTGGTTCTGGTGACAGTAACCTATCTATCTGCAGGGCTGAGGTGATATGCTGGGTCTGGTGACAGTAACCTATCTATCTGCAGGGCTGGGGTGATATGCTGGTTCTGGTGACAGTAACCTATCTATCTGCAGGGCTGGGGTGATATGCTGGTTCTGGTGACAGTAACCTATCTATCTGCAGGGCTGGGGTGATATACTGGTTCTGGTGACAGTAACCTATCTATCTGCAGGGCTGGGGTGATATACTGGTTCTGGTGACAGTAATCTATCTATCTGCAGGGCTGGGGTGATATACTGGTTCTGGTGACAGTAACCTATCTATCTGCAGGGCTGGGGTGATATGCTGGTTCTGGTGACAGTAACCTATCTATCTGCAGGACTGGGGTGATATGCTGGTTCTGGTGACAGTAACCTATCTATCTGCAGGGCTGGGGTGATATGCTGGTTCTGGTGACAGTAACCTATCTATCTGCAGGGCTGGGGTGATATACTGGTTCTGGTGACACTAACCTATCTATCTGCAGGGTTGGGGTGATATGCTGGTTCTGGTGACAGTAACCTATCTATCTGCGGGGCTGGGGTGATATGCTGGTTCTGGTGACACTAACCTATCTATCTGCAGGGCAGGGGTGATATGCTGGGTCTGGTGACAGTAACCTATCTATCTGCAGGGCTGGGGTGATATGCTGGGTCTGGTGACAGTAACCTATCTATCTGCAGGGCTGGGGTGATATGCTGGTTCTGGTGACAGTAACCTATCTATCTGCAGGGCTGGGGTGATATGCTGGTTCTGGTGACAGTAACCTATCTATCTGCAGGGCTGGGGTGATATGCTGGGTCTGGTGACAGTAACCTATCTATCTGCAGGGCTGGGGTGATATGCTGGTTCTGGTGACAGTAACCTATCTATCTTCAGGGCTGGGGTGATATGCTGGTTCTGGTGACAGACTCTTTCAGTTGTTTCCCTGTATATCATATGACAATTTAATACAGAATGACACTGTGATAAAACTGATCATTTGCCAGAACGAATCATTTCCACCTAAGCGATAAGATCGGGGAAAGTAGTTTTCATAGCTGAGATTTCTGTATTGAGAGATCACTAATTCTCCACCTATCTCTTGCCAAGACACAATGTTCTAGCTCTGTCTGGGAAACAGCTTGAAACTTGTAACCTGCATTTTTGGAGTAAACTTCTCACATCCAACCAAACAATGTCAAGTGTTTAATAAAGCGTACCTTAATGAAGAAAACATAAGCCTGCGAGGTTCCAGGGAAGACTGTAACCAGGAGCCTGTCTGCTCGCTTTAGACATGTTATTGTCTTAGGGTCATAGAACAGATTTGATGTCATGATACGTCGGACACAAGAGGCACCAAACAACATCTGTTTTTCAAAGTACAACATGACCGTGGTGTGGCCCATATCAGGACATGATGTACCATGTATGTGTGTCTATGGCCACAACAACAACACAAATCATCATCCATCTCAGCAACAAGTCCTAAACAACAACAAAATTTTTTTGCTGCCCTTCAAAGTCACCAAAATGTTGCGTTATCCAATATCGAGGGTAGAAAAACTGAAGACTGTTCAAATATCTGCAATGTGTACCTGACTTCTTACGTTCTGTGTATTTTATCAAAAAGTTGGGTTCTATACAATTAGTAAACAGAATACGAATTGACACACAGTTTCATATTCACTAAAATACTGCTACTTTTTATATGTTTGGGCAAAAGCTTTATGGGCCTTCGATATCATGTAATGTATATCTGATAATTGTTGGCAAATGCCACGGAGGTCGACAAGATTTGCCGAAAGTCTAATGAGTAAGACAGCAGCCATATGTCTACTGCTAAAGATAAAGGATGGGGCATTTTGTATTTCGACATGACCAATTATTTGATGCCTTAGGGGGATACACAGCCGGTAGTGCCTGACCAACACCTACCAAAATAAATAACAAAAATGGTCGGCCATTGTATATCTCCAAATTAGCAGTTTAGGCAGATGAGGCTTGGAAGAACTGCTTTAACAAAAATTATCTCTGTCCCACAGGAAAAAATGTTTAGAAAAAAATTATAGTCAACTCTATGTTAATATATTAAAATTTTGTACTGAAAGGGTAAGTTAACACTACTTGTTATTAATGTTCATTGACCTTATCCATGATAGTGTCCATGCCTTAAGTGTGTATCTGTAACAAACATGGAAGAAACTTTCTTCCATTGTATTCTTTACTTTTCGGATGGAATCAAAAGTTCTACATTCTGGAAGAAAAGAAACTAAAATGATGGAATAAATCAGACTTATTCTCTGCTAGACACATTCTCCCATGTCTTCTGGTTGGGTCTTAGACACATTCTCCCATGTCTTCTGGTTTGGTGTTCGATACATTCTCCCATGTCTTCTGGTTGGGACTTAAACATAGTCTCCTTTAGACACACTCTCCCATGCCTTCTGGTTGGGTCTTAGATACATTCTCCCATGTCTTCTGGTTGGGTCTTAGATACATTCTCCCATGTCTTCTGGTTGGGACTTAAACATAGTCTTCCTTAGACACACTCTCCCATATCTTCTGGTTGGATCTTAGACACACTCTCCCATGTCTTCTGGTTGGGTCTTAGACACATTCTCCCATGTCTTCTAGTTGGGTCTTAGACACATTCTCCCATGTCTTCTGGTTTGGTGTTAGATACATTCTCCCATGTCTTCTGGTTGGGTCTTAGACACATTCTCCCATGTCTTCTGGTTTGGTGTTAGATACATTCTCCCATGTCTTCTGGTTGGGTCTTAGATACATTCTCCCATGTCTTCTGGTTGGGCCTTAGATACATTCTCCCATGTCTTCTGGTTGGGCCTTAGATACATTCTCCCATGTCTTCTGGTTGGGACTTAAACATAGTCTCCCTTAGACACACTCTCCCATGCCTTCTGGTTGGTTCTTAGACACACTCTGCCATGTCTTCTGGTTGGGACTTAGACACACTCTCCCATATCTTCTAGTTTGGTCTTAGATGCACTCTCCCATGTCTTCTAGTTGGGTCTTAGACACACTCTACCATATCTTCTAGTTTGGTCTTAGATGCACTCTCCCATGTCTTCTAGTTTGGTCTTAGACGCACTCTCCCATGTCTTCTAGTTGGGTCTTAGACACACTCTCCCATATCTTCTAGTTTGGTCTTAGATGCACTCTCCCATGTCTTCTAGTTTGGTCTTAGACGCACTCTCCCATGTCTTCTAGTTGGGTCTTAGACACACTCTGCCATGCCTTCTGGTTGGGACTTAGACATACTCTCCCATGTGTTCTGGTTGGGAATATCCATAAAGTATTTGGTCAAACAAGAAGGCATCTAGGTGTAGGAGATCCTTAAGGACCTCTTTTTGCTCATCCTATAATTCAGAACTATAAGGAAAACTTTTGCTGCAAAGAGCGGCCGCTCTCCCTTTGATGGACCCAGCTCGGATCACGTAAGATGGGCTGCTTTCCTCTTCTGAGACGGGATTTGACTGAGCGAGATTGCCGACATCTGACTTTGAGTGAAACTATTTTAGTTTGGATGTGTAACGCATGATAGATGGTAATGTAACCTCTGGAGGGAACGGCTCTGAAACAAATGAGAGCAGACAGGGGCAACCAGAGTGGCATTAAAGAGTCAAAAATACCCATAAGTATCTGAAGTCGTCCTCTGATTGTCTCCGCTGCACATTCCATGTCACACGCAGACTGTATATTCCCTTTCTCAGACAAAAACAATCCTCCTAATTTCAAAACCACGTTCTCTCCCCAAATAATTCAGTTTCCCACATCATGCAGCTGGCAATATAAATTTATTACCCAAATATTCCTGATGCCAGCGAGATGCCGGCAGCTGATCTATGTGCTAAGCTATCTAAAAAATGTTTTCCAGACAAAACGTTGTAAGGAATAATCTAAGACTGTTTTTCTTTCACTAAAAAAAAAAGCAAGTACCGTATTTATAAGCGCTGAAAACCAAAATACTTCTGTACAAGGGAAAGTGATAAATGAACCTCCCCGAGACGCCTGCCGAGATCTCTGGCGGATAATTCTGATAATTAGTGCTGGCATATAAATAGGTAGATAGAAGGGGCAACTCTTCATCAATCTGTCTATGACGCCAGCTCCGAAAAATCAAATAAATAAAAAACACACTCGGTTACACGGATATCACCCACTTTCTTAACCCGGTTGTGTCCGATGTGGCGATCCAATGTGAAAATAATGGGAGGTATCTGTCGGTGAAGAATAATTTAGGCTACAAGGGCAAGGATTGGGCTGCGTCAGATGTGTATTCTGCTGTTTTTCAAGATCAGCGCTGTATCCATCCTGTTAAAGCAACAGACACCACAGCAGAACCCAATGGACAATATTAAGAGTCACTGGGGTCTGCTGGGAACCATTACGGTCCCTCATGCACTGGATCAGGCAATGTGCTGAGGTTTCCATTTATGATGGAAACTTCATGGTAGATGTGAACAGAGGCAAATTCTGCTGTGTCTGTGGATGGGAGGGAGCTTGCTGCAGCAGAAACCTTCATTCATTGTGTTTTTCTTACTTATTTCAGTCATCGTAAAGGGGTTGTTTAACCACTTCAGTTTTTGCAGTTTTCCTAGTTGACAGTTTTTCGTACAAGCAATTTTGAGAGCTATACCAATTTTTTAAAAATTTTAATTACTCAAGTAATCTTTGCATCTTTTATAGCCCATGTACATGCATGGAGAATACTGATTATAATGTAGTGCTTTGGTTGTGATAGAAAGCTTCTATTCAGCATCTTCCTTCTTTTCTCTCCGGTATTTCCTGTTCACTCTTCCTCCCTCTCCCCTCTCCATAGACTTCTATAGACATGATTCATCTACGTCATGTGACCTGCAGTCCATGTGACCTCAATGTTAAAAAAGGACACAAACAGACACAAGATAAAATCCCATTGAAGTGAATGGAAATTGGAAACGGACCAGCTAGTGTCCGTTGCTAAAATCTTGTACAAACAATAACCACGGACACTGCTGAGCGGACACCAACGGTCGTGTGAACGCCCCCTAAGGCTGGTCTAACACGACCATAATGCTTTTACGTTCCGGAAGTTGCTGATCAGCAACATAGACTCCGCAGACGCCCGTAAACTGCCGCACTTGCCCATAGAGTTCTATGGGCAAGTCCGTGCAGTGCCGTGAATTACGGCCATTACGGACATGTTCTATAAAGTGCGGACCTCGGTTGAGGCCCGGCACACCACGGATAAAATATCTGGTGGTGTAAGAGGCCGCATTGAATATAATGTGTCCGAAAACCCTCAATTGCGGACCATTGGCGATCTTAAACTACGGTCGTGTAAGACCAGCCTAAGACACAGTATGTGCTTTAGGCAACAGGAGTCTCCAGACGGGTTCCCTTTAAGAACGGTTATAGAAAAGCGGTATAAAAAACAACCTTAATACAATATACGTTTTGGGTTTAGTCCAGCGTTTGCCATAATCCTTCCCGAAATCAGGGATCCTTACAAATATTAGGTAATACTAGTAAACAGCATGTGACCATTTCATTTACATGGAGAATAAAGGCGCAATCCGATCTGTTTTCCTCGCTTTGTAAACAGATCCGTCTCCTTTTAGAATGGGTTGGAATGTCGTCGTCTAATCGCTAGACAAATACCTTGTCCAGAACATGTGGTACCTCTATACTCCTGTTACTAATAGGAAGCCTGGCGGCAAAGGGCGCCCAACTTAGTGTTAAAGGGGTATTCCAGTCTCGGAAAATAAACAGTTAATTTACTGGGTAATAGAAAGTTCTAGAACTTTCTAATATGCTTTGTGTTACAATTTTTTATGACTTTCAAGATCCCTCTAGTTTCATTCCTGATCAAGGCGAATTTGGCCATAATGCAATATACACAATTGTCGGGAAGATCCGGTGGGTTGCGTTGTGGCCTTCTTTTTTTCGTCTGCTACCTATAGGATTTCATGATGACGTCCTGATGTTGTTCAGTGTCCAGACACAGTGTGCACCATCCAAAACAAAGGCTGACCCGGACAGGAGCGGGGATTGGTGAGTAGAAAACAGTCGCTACTTTTCGGTATAATCCTAACACATCATTGCATATAGTGGGTGAGTGTCAAAAAGAGGGCAATATACTGTATGGGGGACTACAATGTGTTTTACTACGCAAACACTCAGTAGCCACACACATATACACATAGCCACCCCACTCCCCCATACCCACCACTCCCCCCCCCCCCGACTCCAACTCCCCCCCCCACACACTTTACTAGCTTTTACTAGCCAAATATCTAATCAGACGTGCCAATAAAGCCTGTTTGATTTGATTTGACATAGCACAACATCTTGTGACATAATACCACCAAACAATATTGTTTTGAAAAGGTGTTCATCTCCTGACACCTACCTGGACCTGTTCAGCCAAGAGAAAAGGCCGTGTCTACGGTATACAGGAGCCTTTTATTTCTAGTTGACCCAATAGTCTTATCTTTAAAAATCACCCAAAGAGTTAAATGAGATCCCCTAGTCTAGTACATAGCCATGCTGGTACTCTCTGCACTTAGCCGAATAACTGATAGACAGACGATGACTTCATATTCTATCTATCCGCATATGTTGTGTGTCATGACATGATATTCAACTGGACAACAATATCCCATACATTGCTTTCACGACATTCAATGGGGCACGCACTCAATACTCCAAAATTGGATTGTCCAAGACTGCAAATTTTTAATTTTTTTTTCCAACTGGCCTTAATGAGGATAAGCTTTGATAACTTCTTCCTAATAACGCTTTCCATGTTTCTAATGTAAAGGGAAACTATAATAGGATTATTCGTATCTCAGCAAAGTGCTACCGAAATGGGAATAGTCGCCACCAGAGCAGGACTTCTGGATACTGAGCGGCAGCTCTATTTTATGCTGTTTCCTTAGCTCCTACAGAGGTGAATGAGAGCTACAGAAACGGCGTTGCACAGCTTAGATACAGGGTTTCCATAGGTCTACAGTGATTGAAACAACGTAGCTAAATGTTGTATCTCCATAGTTCCGATTCACCTCCATAGGAACAGCGCCGGTGGAGGGACCTATGGCCAATTATTCTCACTTTGCCAAGATGGAAATGAGCCTTTAGATGAAATAAGTTTAAGCGGATTGTCAACTTTAGAGAAGTCAATAACTTGGATGTCATCTCATGTCTTTGCTAACCAACAAACCCATATTTTCGTCCTGATTCACTCTAGACTTGACAACCCTCCTAATCCGTGTTCCCTTCACTAAACTCTCCCCTGTACAGTCTCACCTGAATGTGGCAGCCGGACTCATCTTTCAGTCTAAATTCTACATCGACGCCCCCCATCTGTGACACTCCATTCGACAGTTGTCTGCCCATGATAGTATACAATGTAAACGACCTATCGATAACATTGGAAACAACACAGCGTTCTTCCTTCTGGAGGAGAGCTCATCGGTATAACTATTCCCAGGAGCCATTGCCCTAAGAGATAATTGGCTACAAAGCATGGTAACTATTTGCCAAATTTTGGCAAAGTCCAACCATCGTTTTTGATAAACATACCATATAAAAGACGATCTGGAGACAGTAGAATGTCCTCATAAAATATCAAGACAAACCACCAAGTAAAGTGGACAAGTCTTACTAGTAATGGCCATTTACCGACACATTGTAACAAATGTTTGTGGAGCATCGTAAGTTCACGAGATATTTTCCACAATCAAATATTTATATTTGTTGACATATACAATAAATCCCGGACAAATAATAAACCTGAGGACAGCAACGTACGACTCCAATCCCCAACACTGAGTGATACGGTTATTCATTCAATGGCTACACAAACAGCCTGGAAAATAGACAGTAAATCCTCCAGATCGGGAACCTCTTCAGCTGCATTCAACATTGGGTGGAGCCGCTGACAACGACGTGATGCCCACAGCTAAATATTTATTTCAGTAGTTTATTTACATGGACAGGTTAAGTCTACACCGTCTTCTATGTACAAAGAATGGTACTGGGTTGCACTGATGATAAGCCCAAATCGGAGACCTCCTCGGAGAGTTTACACAAAAGTTCACCTCCATTATTATACTCTATAAAACAAACAAGAAACCAACGTATGTGAATTAGGATAGGTGCCAACGCATTGGAGTCTCCTACAAGGAGGACGGACTCAGTATAAAACCAGCGGAAACCTGATGGACACCCAATGGACCAAATTATAGGCTATAGTAGGTGTCCGTGGGTAAAAAAATTTTTAGCGGACAGGCTTACCACATGGGAACCTGAACGACAGAGGGACCAACGCTAGTGCTACACTATGGATAAGCCAGTAGAATCATTCAGGACACAGCTCCAAAAATATGACCTCTCTGTTCGCTCTCCAGCCAAGCTCTGCCCAAGTGTTGCTGCTGGAGCTGGCTTCTTAAGCCTCCTTGACGAGGAAACTCTCTGCAGCTGAGTCGCTGCCGGAACATCCCCAAAGTGTGGACTGGAGGAGGGTGGAATGACAGGTCCCACTACCAACCTACCTGCCATTCCTAAAAATCCAGCCCAGTACTGAGCATGTACATAAGTGCTCAGCAGACGAAAGTTGTCTGCTGAGAATAACCATTCCTGGAGTTTTCTCATCTCACCCACCTGAGTAGTCTGTGTGACATGTACACCCCCTCCATTACCTGACCAGCCATCGGCTTACACCCCCTCCATTACCTGACCAGCCATCGGCTTACACCCCCTCCATTACCTGACCAGCCATCGGCTTACACCCCCTCCATTACCTGACCAGCCATCGGCTTACACCCCCTCCATTACCTGACCAGCCATCGGCTTACACCCCCTCCATTACCTGACCAGCCATCGGCTTACACCCCCTCCATTACCTGACCAGCCATCGGCTTACACCCCCTCCATTACCTGACCAGCCATCGGCTTACACCCCCCCCCCCCATTACCTGACCAGCCATTGGCTTATACAATGTTTGAAATAAATATTTATTAAAAAGTTTGAACAATTTCATTTCTGCAGCTGACATGAGATACAATACATAGAAAGCTGCAGGATGCTGTTCACTAGTAAATCTGTCTTATTGACCATCAGATATCTCCTTCTCTATTCACAGATGACTGGTTATTTGGTCATAAATCTGCTTAGTAGATCATTCAAGACAATAGAGAGAAGGGCTGGACATAGAACCACCACGTAGACAGTCTGACGAATCTGCTAGAGAATGGCAATCTGCACCTTGCAATGTATTGTACACACGTCAGCTGCATCATCTAAATAGTCCAAAATTTCTAATAAAGTTCTATTACAAAAATTATTTCTAGACCAAAATTTATACAGTTCAACAACAAAAAAAACTTTGGCTAAGGGTTGGTTCACATCTGCGTTGGTATGGGGACCCCCCCCCCCCCCTGAATGGAATACCAAATGCAATTGCAAGCACTTTGCATTAAAAGCAATGGGGTCCTTGTGCTTACCGCCAGATCTCCGCACGGAACATGCGGACAGAGAAGTAGTTCACCATCTACTTTCCTGTATGCATCATTCGTGCGGGCAGCACGTGGCAAGCACATGGACCCTATTATAGTCTATGGGGTCCGTGTGCTGTTACTGCACAGTGCTTGCAATTGTGTTTGGTATTCCGTTCCCCGGACGGAATACCAACGCAAATGTGAACGAAGGGTAAGGCCCCATGTTGCTGAAACGTACGTCAGGGGAGCTAAGTTGGAGACCACTGATGTATAAGAAGCCAGTGGCAGTCCAATATGACCAGACTACTTAGATCAGCTTCCTTTTTTGTCAGAACATCAAACGCTAAATATTTAAAAATAGAATTTGTGAAAAAAAATTTAAAATTTTTTAAAAAAAAGTTTATTTTGGGCAACGGATCCCTTTTCTAATGAGCAGCAGAAAGAGCCCGAGTAGACAAAGGGTCTCAGAAAACTAACCAGGCTTCAATAATAGTCGCTAACAGTGACTACTGTCGATAGAGTATTACAGGACAATCTTCTGCAAAAACCAGGTCACTCCAGCGGACAGAGGCTCCAGTGTTCGGGAAAGCTGCAGCAGGCAAACACTCCTAAGAGGAAACGGGACTTGGATTTTATATCTTCTCTGTTCTAGAATGCAAAGGTTCATTTATCAAGTGCACGGATTAATAAGCAACTCGGATGCAGAACGGCTTCACGGATGGCTGAGCATGCTGGGAAAGATGTCCGACCCAGTGGAATTTACCACTGCGAGACGCGGCCGTGTACTGTTACCCAGGGTGCACGGCAATGCTATGCCGAACGGTTACTGTTGTGTAACTATACTGCACAAATAAACACACGGCAATGGCGGAATTAATTATATCATGTTTTCTTAATAAAAGAGAAGGAAATAGAAAGTTCCCAAGAAGATTAAATAGGTTTTCCTGTGTTAAGAGGCCGATAAAATAATTCACAAAAATTACTGTTTAGATTTGGTGGGGGGACTAAACTAAACATTTTTATATGTTTACATTGCAAAAGATGGGAACGAATATCTGGTCGGTCACTCGGATCAACCATTCACATATAAACTGTGTCTGAATAGTATAGTAATGTAGTGCAAGAACTAGGATGGTTTATATTTAGGGTTTAACGGTGCCATTCTCCTCTGTGGGTTTCATTTTAAAGGGGTGATCATATAGGGGAACAGAGTTAAGTTACAAAGAGTGACTTTCACCCTGGAAGACCCGACATGAACATACATCACAGTGAGAGTCCATTCATTGCCATTATAGATGTGTAATGCCCCATTTCTCCTGCGGTGGTGCTGCAGGGAAACAAAATACTTACAATAGATTTAGGCATCGATCAGAGGTGATCAAGGGGTAGTATGGGGATCAACTTATCATCAAGAGAGCTTGCTAAAAAAATAAATGGACTTGTCCAAAGGGTACAACTCCGCCTTGGGTTCAAGAAAGGCGAAAAGCAGAAGGTTGTTAATAGGAAATTGAGTACTGTAAAGGGATTATGTCATAAAACATATGTATTCTCGCTCCATAGGGTGGAGGATAAATTGGCAATTGGTGGGGTTTTCACTGAGACCTCCTCCGATCCTGTAATAATGACTAAACCCACTAGTGGACACTTCAATGAGAGTCTCGGAGCCCCAAGTACAACACTCAGCTTTCTCTGAAGTCAAGGGACATCTGTGTCATTCAAGGTGTTCAGACACTGTCCTTTGGCTGGATGAAACATCCCCATTCTCGATTTCACTGGTCCGACCCCAGAACTCAAAAATGTATCCTCGATCCTATGGAGCCTTTCATGATCTGGATACTTAAACCTTCTTTTCATCTATATCCCAGACCTTCCACATCAACATTTCCAATGGGCCACATGCTTTTGTCCATATTCGCCAATGGGATCCATCCATCTAGAGCCTAAGCACTATGCGGGAAATTGATCAAGCCATGTGCACCAGTTTTATAGGGTAAACAATTTGCACATGTTGGTACAAGCCATAGTTGTGCTAAAATTTGCAACTTTTTAAATTTCTTGTAAATAAAAATGGGAAGGGTTTGTGGAAAATGGGAATGGCCTCACATCACCCAACAGGTTTACGATAACATAATCCAGAAAATGCTGCAACTTATAAAGCAACGGTACGCCTGCGCGGGACTGGATTTAACTTCCATGTGCAAGGACAACCGATACTGCACCAAATTTGGCACAGTTTACGTCAACGGACTATTCATTGGGACTGGCATATGAACTTCCTAATACATTATCTGTAAGGCCTTGACCATCTGATATAGTTTAATCTGATCAATGGTTCCCATTTTGGATCGCATCCCAATGTCTAAGAAGGAAGACGAATGTCCGCCATAGACAACCATGAAGGTCACACAAAGCCACCAAGTCACATGAGGCATCTTTCGTCCATAGTCAGAATTGCCCGTAAAGACGACGTTCCCTTCCCATCCCTCTTATCTATTGTTTTATATACGCAGCGCTCAGAACGGATTGTTTATTTTTGGGCTCAGAACAAATAAAGTGGTCACGGCATTATCTAAACATCCGCTCCTCCTCTGTAAACTTCTTCGGAGTCCTCTTCATCACTTAGAACTCTCTTAAGAGATCACTTGTTCCTGAACAAGACAATGCAAGAAAATTGTCTTATGAAAATTCTTAAGACAATTATATTAAAGGGATTGTCCGACTGTGGGCACCGATTAAATACGGCTTGGAGATTGTCAAAATACAGTTAATAAATCGAATTCAATTAATATATCAGATTTAAGAGCTCATCCTTACTAGGTCGTCACCATTTCTAGTTCTTGCTGAACCAGAAGTGCAGACGTATTTTTGTGTCTAGGTCATATGGTCAATGGTTAAAGGGATCCCCTTTTTGTACTCCCTAACATGTCGGAATAGCCTTAAGAAAGGCTATTCTTCTCCAACCCTTAAATGTCTTCTCCGTGCCGCCATTCGGTTTTCTTCAGTATGCAAATTAGTTCTCTCGCAGCACTGGAGGCGTCCCCAATGCTGCGAGAGAACTCTCCAGCGCCACCTCCATCTTCTTCTGGAACGCCCTCTCCTTGTGTCTTCTTCCGTTCTGGGTTTCAATCTTCTAGGCCTCGGGAGAGCCGACTGTGCATACCCGGGCCACAAGAAAATGGCCGCTTACACAGTGAGTTGGTGTAAGCGGCCATTTTCTTGTGGCCCGAGCATGCACAGTCGGTTCTGCATGAGGCCTAGAAGACTGAAACCCAGGACGGAAGAAGACGCAAGGAGAGGGCATTCTAGAAGAAGATGGAGGCGGTGCTGGAGAGTTCTCTCACAGCATTCATTTGCATACTGAAGAAAACCGGGATTTCTACGGAACGGCGGCGAGGAGAAGACACCTAAAGTTAGGAGAAGAATAGCCTTTCTTAAGGATATTCCTACATGTTAGTCAGAAAAAACGGGTATCCAATGATAGGATCCCTTTCAAGCCGTGACCCTAATACAAACAAAACATTCACTTTCAATCTGGCAGGGACCGATTTGACCTGTTAAAGGCGTTTTAGCTTTATTTACTGTTCTGACAGTTTCCAAATTTACAGGTCTCACTTTATTTGTGTTGGGAGTCGGACACCCCTTTATACTATGGAGTTAAAGGGGTTGTCTGAGAATTTTCAAAAATTGCCATAGGGTAGGAAATTGTACAAAGTAAAGAAGTCGCCTATAGTCACCAATATAATGTTCCATTATCTGTCGGTCCTGCCGTGATGATGTCATGTTCAACGTTCACATGACCCCCAACAGCCAATCACTGGCATCACACAAACAGACTTTACTTTATACAGTGTTTATATTCCTTAATTTTTTGAAAAAATAATCTCCGACAACCCCTTTAGGTGAAGAACATATAAGGCGGTACTAGACACTTATGCTAGCGTCACCCATGATATAAATTTTAGAGCAATTTTGCAAATTTTGCAAATTGCTGAACTAAAAAGTCTTCAGAAAAAATAGCCAAATGGTCCCTTCCATCCCGTCTACGGTACGTCACTTGGTGTAAGCGCATTCTTCCTTCTTAGAAGGGTCTGATCAGGTTCAAGTATGAGGAGTATATCTGTATACGGATGGGGGATATCAAAAGGTATGGATGGAATTGAAACTTTCCAAGGACTATGGACATAACTGAGAATACGTCACATATTGAAGTCAAAGAGTGAGACTACAAAGCAAATACTTTAGGTAATGAGAGGCGAAATAAGAGGAGAATATTAATCCCACTGACCATATAGAACAGTAAATAACTCATAGTTCACAATAGATATTTGATATCTTATTTTACTCATCCAAATATATAAAGATACAAATAAACTGCTGCTTTGTATAGGTATGTATAGTGCAGGTAGTTTTGGTGTCTGATGTGCTATTTAAGCTCTGGGCGGGGTCAGGCAGGGGCGTGATTCAGAGCTCCAATCAGAGGCAGCCATTGTCAGAGCTCGGAATCACACCCCTTGTCTGCTCCTACCTGACTCCGCCCCCCTGACAGTACACAGAATAAATAGTATATCAGGGACCAAAACTAACAGCACTGATTGCTCAGGAATGGTGGGGGCTAGAGAGAAAATTTCAACTGTGCCAGAATCAGTGCAGTAGCACTTATTGAATTCAAGAGGTGGAGTTGGTGGTGGTGAAAAGTCCTCCTTAAGGAGGCTTAAGGGGGATGCTCTCTGGATCACTTAGGGACACGTTTACTCTATCCTGTGAATTTGGGATAAACGTCCTGAACAGCACAACCCCTTTAAGCTTCAGTTTATCCAACAAGTCCGATCTACAACTGACAGAACTCATAAAAACAAGTGTATACCGTGCCCATGATATCACATGTGTGTCTTATATCATAGTTATTATGTATATTGCTGTTTCATGTTGTGTTGGACCCATTTCTGTATGTTCGCCTGTAATCCAGGGCTGATCCAGTCCTCGGCACCCGGGATACTAAACATGTTTGGATGCTGCTTAAATCTTGTGGTTTCTAATTCTTTCTATATCCCTCTGGAGAGCCTGCACTATATTTAGGTTCATTAATTTCCATTCCTGGAATAGATGTTCCTAAAACGCTCAGAAAGAAAAACATTACTAGGCAAATGAAGGAAAGCCATGAAATAAGATTATTCTAGATTCAGTGGCTTCCTTCACTGTACATTGAAAAGATAAACTTTATATTGGATCAAAAATACGTAAATGTAAAGTTTTGGTCACCGGTAATAAATCGCCCATGTGGGGTCCTCTATATACTGTATGGCACCAGTGTGGAGTCCTCTATATACTGTATGGCACCAGTGTGGGGTCCTCTATATACTGTATGGCACCAGTGTGGGGTCCTCTATATACTGTATGGCACCAGTGTGCGGTCCTCTATATACTGTATGGCACCAGTGTGGTATTCTCTATATACTGTATGGCAGCAGTGTGGGGTCCTCTATATACTGTATGGCACCAGTGTGGGGTCCTCTATATACTGTATGGCACCAGTGTGGGGTCCTCTATATACTGTATGGCACCAGTGTGGGGTCCTCTATATACTGTATGGCACCAGTGTGGGGTCCTCTATATACTGTATGGCACCAGTGTGGGGTCCTCTATATACTGTATGGAACCAGTGTGGGGTCCTCTATATACTGTATGGCACCAGTGTGGGGTCCTCTATATACTGTATGGAACCAGTGTGGGGTCCTCTATATACTGTATGGCACCAGTGTGGAGTCCTCTATATACTGTATGGCACCAGTGTGGTATTCTCTATATACTGTATGGCAGCAGTGTGGGGTCCTCTATATACTGTATGGCACCAGTGTGGGATCCTCTATATACTGTATGGCACCAGTGTGGTATTCTCTATATACTGTATGGCACCAGTGTGGGGTCCTCTATATACTGTATGGCACCAGTGTGGAGTCCTCTATATACTGTATGGCACCAGTGTGGGGTCCTCTATATACTGTATGGCACCAGTGTGGCATTCTCTATATACTGTATGGCAGCAGTGTGGGGTCCTCTATATACTGTATGGCACCAGTGTGGGGTCCTCTATATACTGTATGGCACCAGTGTGGGGTCCTCTATATACTGTATGGCACCAGTGTGGGGTCCTCTATATACTGTATGGCACCAGTGTGGGGTCCTCTATATACTGTATGGCACCAGTGTGGGGTCCTCTATATACTGTATGGCACCAGTGTGGGGTCCTCTATATACTGTATGGCACCAGAGTGGGATCCTCTATATACTGTATGGCAGCAGTGTGGGGTCCTCTATATACTGTATGGCACCAGTGTGGGGTCCTCTATATACTGTATGGCACCAGTGTGGGGTCCTCTATATACTATATGGCACCAGTGTGGGGTCCTCTATATACTATATGGCACCAGTGTGGGGTCCTCTATATACTATATGGCACCAGTGTGGGGTCCTCTATATACTATATGGCACCAGTGTGGGGTCCTCTATATACTGTATGGCACCAGTGTGGGATCCTCTATATACTGTATGGCACCAGTGTAGGATCCTCTATATACTGTATGGCACCAGTGTGGGATCCTCTATATACTGTATGGCACCAGTGTAGGATCCTCTATATACTGTATGGCACCAGAGTGGGATCCTCTATATACTGTATGGCACCAGTGTGGGGTCCTCTATATACTGTATGGCACCAGTGTGGGGTCCTCTATATACTGTATGGCACCAGTGTGGGGTCCTCTATATACTATATGGCACCAGTGTGGGGTCCTCTATATACTATATGGCACCAGTGTGGGGTCCTCTATATACTGTATGGCAGCAGTGTGGGGTCCTCTATATACTATATGGCACCAGTGTGGGGTCCTCTATATACTGTATGGCACCAGTGTGGGGTCCTCTATATACTGTATGGCACCAGTGTGGGGTCCTCTATATACTGTATGGCACCAGTGTGGTATTCTCTATATACTGTATGGCACCAGTGTGGGGTCCTCTATATACTGTATGGCACCAGTGTGGGGTCCTCTATATACTGTATGGCACCAGTGTGGTATTCTCTATATACTGTATGGCAGCAGTGTGGGGTCCTCTATATACTGTATGGCACCAGTGTGGGGTCCTCTATATACTGTATGGCACCAGTGTGGGGTCCTCTATATACTGTATGGCACCAGTGTGGGGTCCTCTATATACTGTATGGCACCAGAGTGGGATCCTCTATATACTGTATGGCACCAGTGTGGGGTCCTCTATATACTGTATGGCACCAGTGTGGGGTCCTCTATATACTGTATGGCACCAGTGTGGGATCCTCTATATACTGTATGGCACCAGTGTAGGATCCTCTATATACTGTATGGCACCAGTGTGGGATCCTCTATATACTGTATGGCACCAGAGTGGGATCCTCTATATACTGTATGGCACCAGTGTGGGGTCCTCTATATACTGTATGGCACCAGTGTGGGGTCCTCTATATACTGTATGGCACCAGTGTGGTATTCTCTATATACTGTATGGCAGCAGTGTGGGGTCCTCTATATACTGTATGGCACCAGTGTGGGGTCCTCTATATACTGTATGGCACCAGTGTGGGGTCCTCTATATACTGTATGGCACCAGTGTGGGGTCCTCTATATACTGTATGGCACCAGAGTGGGATCCTCTATATACTGTATGGCACCAGTGTGGGGTCCTCTATATACTGTATGGCACCAGTGTGGGGTCCTCTATATACTGTATGGCACCAGTGTGGGATCCTCTATATACTGTATGGCACCAGTGTAGGATCCTCTATATACTGTATGGCACCAGTGTGGGATCCTCTATATACTGTATGGCACCAGAGTGGGATCCTCTATATACTGTATGGCACCAGTGTGGGGTCCTCTATATACTGTATGGCACCAGTGTGGGGTCCTCTATATACTGTATGGCACCAGTGTGGGGTCCTCTATATACTATATGGCACCAGTGTGGGGTCCTCTATATACTATATGGCACCAGTGTGGGGTCCTCTATATACTGTATGGCAGCAGTGTGGGGTCCTCTATATACTATATGGCACCAGTGTGGGGTCCTCTATATACTGTATGGCACCAGTGTGGGGTCCTCTATATACTGTATGGCACCAGTGTGGGGTCCTCTATATACTGTATGGCACCAGTGTGGTATTCTCTATATACTGTATGGCAGCAGTGTGGGATCCTCTATATACTGTATGGCACCAGTATGGGGTCCTCTATATACTGTATGGCACCAGTGTGGGGTCCTCTATATACTATATGGCACTAGTGTGGGGTCCTCTATATACTATATGGCACCAGTGTGGGGTCCTCTATATACTATATGGCACCAGTGTGGGGTCCTCTATATACTGTATGGCACCAGTGTGGTATTCTCTATATACTGTATGGCACCAGTGTGGGGTCCTCTATATACTGTATGGCACCAGTGTGGGGTCCTCTATATACTGTATGGCACCAGTGTGGTATTCTCTATATACTGTATGGCACCAGTGTGGGGTCCTCTATATACTATATGGCACCAGTGTGGGATCCTCTATATACTGTATGGCACCAGTGTGGGGTCCTCTATATACTGTATGGCACCAGTGTGGGGTCCTCTATATACTATATGGCACCAGTGTGGGGTCCTCTATATACTATATGGCACCAGTGTGGGGTCCTCTATATACTGTATGGCACCAGTGTGGGATCCTCTATATACTATATGGCACCAGTGTGGGGTCCTCTATATACTGTATGGCACCAGTGTGGGGTCCTCTATATACTGTATGGCACCAGTGTGGGATCCTCTATATACTGTATGGCACCAGTGTGGGGTCCTCTATATACTGTATGGCACCAGTGTGGGGTCCTCTATATACTGTATGGCACCAGTGTGGGGTCCTCTATATACTATATGGCACCAGTGTGGGGTCCTCTATATACTGTATGGCAGCAGTGTGGGGTCCTCTATATACTGTATGGCACCAGTGTGGGGTCCTCTATATACTATATGGCACCAGTGTGGGGTCCTCTATATACTGTATGGCACCAGTGTGGGGTCCTCTATATACTATATGGCACCAGTGTGGGGTCCTCTATATACTGTATGGCAGCAGTGTGGGGTCCTCTATATACTATATGGCACCAGTGTGGGGTCCTCTATATACTATATGGCACCAGTGTGGGGTCCTCTATATACTGTATGGCAGCAGTGTGGGGTCCTCTATATACTGTATGGCACCAGTGTGGGGTCCTCTATATACTATATGGCACCAGTGTGGGGTCCTCTATATACTGTATGGCACCAGTGTGGAGTCCTCTATATACTGTATGGCAGCAGTGTGGGGTCCTCTATATACTGTATGGCACCAGTGTGGGGTCCTCTATATACTGTATGGCACCAGTGTGGGATCCTCTATATACTGTATGGCAGCAGTGTGGGGTCCTCTATATACTGTATGGCACCAGTGTGGGGTCCTCTATATACTGTATGGCACCAGTATATTGCAGACCTTATGCGTCTCACGGAGTGATTGCTACTAATAGGTCCAATCTTCCAGTGTAGGAGTTGGTACATTGTATCATTATAGCTAAATTGTATCAGAATATATAATTGTATCCTGATTTAGACTGGATAGAATCCTGACGCTTTAGCTAATATTACGTCCACTTTACGAAAGGTCTTGATAGACTTGATAGAGGTTTTCTGCGTCTTGAAAAAACCTTTCAATGCAAAGTAATTTCATGTTAAAAACAGAAACATAAAGAAAAAACACGTTCAGCTATATCTGCACCTTCGATGGTCTATATGTCCCAGACTTAGTAGTAACGCCATATTGTCAGCATCTATCTTGTCCCTTATGGATATATTAGCCCTATATCTTGGAAGAACGTGTTTATGATGGATCTTGAGGAGACTCTTAAGTGTTCTGCTGCCACCTAGTGGTGTTCTAAGATACAACAGTAAATGTGAAGACGTTTTAACCTCCTTTGGACCTACTTTATAGATTATACCGGCTCATGACTTAAACAACGTTTCCCTAATTTGGTGCTTAAACTAATTGTCCTCATTAGTTACAAGAACCTAAGTATAATACTAGAGAGCAGTCACGAGATGGTCCGGAATTTCGGTTCTGTTATGTAACACATCTTAGATTTTTCCAGACACACAGTGCACAGGAAGAGATAGATACATGTAAAGATGACCCTTCCCTACCTGCACCAACTCCAGCTCTCACCTTTAATATCTGCTCCTCCACTGATTCTGGCACAGTTGGAATTTTTTTTCTAGCCCCCACCATTCCTGAGCAATCACTGCTTAGTTTTGGTGCCTGATGTGCTAACTAGATTCTCTGAAGTCAAGTTGGCGGTGTTAGAGAGGAGACAAGGGGGCGTGGCCCTGTCTGCCTCTGATTGGAACTCTGAGTCACGCCCCTTGCCTGCTCCTACCGGACACTGGCCACTGGACATTAGAGAATCTGGTTAGCGTATCAGGCACCAAAACTAACTGCGGTGAGTGCTCAGGAATGGTGGGGGCTAGAGAAAAAATTCCAACTGTGCTTAAATCAATGGACGAACAGCTATTGACGGATGGAAAGAGCTAAAGTTGGAAGAGTTGGTGAAAGGTTCCTGATTTATTCCAGTATACATGCATTTGGTTCACTGTATCTATATTTTAAGATCATTCTGGAAGGGAAGTCTACTCTACTCTCTATACACTGACTTCGGGAGCTTGTGGTGGAACTATTAAAGGATTATCTTATCTTATCTTATCTTGTGATAGAGAGCTGTCTATATAGAGCTGCCAATCTGAGAAGGCTGAGATGTAAGGAGAAAGCAAGTAGTCTGAACCAATCAGGAGACAGGGGGTGTGTCTTAGACTACTTGTAGGCACTGGATGTAGGTTGTAGTCACAGATTACAGCTCTGAAATAATGAAGCTGAGCTAAAAAGCGACTGAGAAAAGTAATTTGGGATAAACCTCCCCTGGGCGTGTAAGTAGCGTCGGCCGTCAGAAACAAAAGATTCAATTTAAAGTGTAACCCCAATATTAAAACAACTTTCCATAAATGAACAGTACAGGTGAATATAAGAAACTTTGTAATATAATGTATCCAAGAAACATGTTTCCTTCTCCATTTATCAGGTTGCGCTACCTTTACATAGAATTCTACAGAGAGGGGAGGGGGTGAGAAGGAGGCTGCAGAAAAAAAACACAAATAGCTGCAGCTGCTGTGAGTAAGGGACACTGTTGTATCTTCAAGATCAGACTCCCTCTACATAGAATGAGGCAATAAATCAATTAACATCCTCCTCCCTCTCCCCTCTCCATAGACTTCTGTGTATCAGTTGGGTTATGGAGATGGATTCTATAGAGATAACAGTCTGGATGAAGATAAGGAAGTGGAGAACAGCTCGAAAAGTGGAGAAGGAGACAGATTTGTGGAATAAGATATATTACACAGTTTCTTATATTCATTTAAGAAAAGTGTTTTTTCTCTGTCTCTATCACTTTGAGCGAATCCTCCCCCTCCACCCTTACCCTGCACAGACACGCTGACTACATGTATATGACATCAGATAGTTGTCAGATATAAGATAGCCATCACCCTGACACCAAGGCGTTTATCACAGGGATCCTCTTCTGGATTTTCCCTTCTCTACCAACTTCTGCTTTTTGTAGAACATAAAAAATACAAAGAATTCTCTAGAAAAGAATTTCACTTATTTTGTAACAATTCCCGAGCCGGTGAGATTGCCGATGTTTGTACTTTGAGGCATCAGACTGCAGAGCCCTGTCTGTTTACAAGCGGCCGCTCCGACCTTATCTCTGCTCCATATTCCTATTGTTTCCTGAATGGGGAGTAAAAAATAGCGCAACTGCTGGAACGGCATAAATAGAACGAAGAAAACAGAAATGCTTTGTAGCCAGATTGTGAAGATTTCTGAGATCCTGTTTATGTAATATGGAGATGATGGTATTTCCCCCACTTCATAAAGAAAATCAATCTGCTTTTTTCAATGACTTTGTTGACATGTTTGGTTCGCTGAGATGAAGGATCACATAGAGGGATGGATGGATGGATGGACAAATAGATAGATAGATAGATAGATAGATAGATAGATAGATAGTAGATAGATAGATAGATAGATAGATAGATAGATAGATAGGAGATAGATAGATAGATAGGAGATAGATAGATAGATAGATAGATAGATAGATAGATAGATAGATAGTAGATAGATAGATAGGAGATAGATAGATAGATAGATAGATAGATAGATAGATAGATAGTAGATAGATAGATAGATAGGAGATAGATAGATAGATAGATAGATAGATAGTAGATAGATAGATAGGAGATAGATAGATAGATAGATAGATAGATAGGAGATAGATAGATAGATATATAGATAGATAGGAGATAGATAGATAGATAGATAGATAGATAGATAGATAGATAGGAGATAGATAGATAGATAGATAGATAGATAGGAGATAGATAGATAGATAGATAGATAGATAGATAGATAGATAGATAGGAGATAGATAGATAGATAGATAGATAGATAGGAGATAGATAGATAGATAGATAGGAGATAGATAGATAGATAGATAGATAGATAGATAGATAGGAGATAGATAGATAGGAGATAGATAGATAGATAGATAGATAGATAGGAGATAGATAGATAGATAGATAGATAGATAGATAGATAGGAGATAGATAGATAGATAGATAGATAGATAGGAGATAGATAGATAGATAGATAGATAGATAGATAGATAGGAGATAGATAGATAGATAGATAGATAGATAGGAGATAGATAGATAGATAGATAGATAGATAGATAGATAGATAGGAGATAGATAGATAGGAGATAGATAGATAGATAGATAGATAGATAGATAGATAGATAGGAGATAGATAGATAGATAGATAGATAGGAGATAGATAGATAGATAGATAGATAGACAGACAGACAGACAGACAGACAGACAGACAGATAGATAGATAGATAGATAGATAGATAGATAGGAGATAGATAGATAGATAGATAGATAGATAGATAGGAGATAGATAGATAGATAGATAGATAGATAGATAGATAGATAGATAGGAGATAGATAGATAGGAGATAGATAGATAGATAGATAGACAGACAGACAGACAGACAGACAGACAGACAGACAGATAGATAGATAGATAGATAGATAGATAGATAGGAGATAGATAGATAGATAGATAGATAGGAGATAGATAGATAGATAGATAGATAGACAGACAGACAGACAGACAGACAGACAGACAGATAGATAGATAGATAGATAGATAGATAGATAGATAGATAGGAGATAGATAGATAGATAGATAGATAGATAGGAGATAGATAGATAGGAGATAGATAGATAGATAGATAGATAGACAGACAGACAGACAGACAGACAGACAGACAGATAGATAGATAGATAGATAGATAGATAGGAGATAGATAGATAGATAGATAGATAGATAGGAGATAGATAGATAGATAGGAGATAGATAGATAGATAGATAGTAGATAGATAGATAGGAGATAGATAGATAGATAGATAGATAGATAGATAGATAGATAGATAGATAGATAGATAGGAGATAGATAGATAGATAGATAGATAGGAGATAGATAGATAGATAGATAGATAGATAGATAGTAGATAGATAGATAGGAGATAGATAGATAGATAGATAGATAGATAGATAGATAGATAGGAGATAGATAGATATATAGATAGATAGGAGATAGATAGATAGATAGATAGATAGATAGATAGATAGATAGGAGATAGATAGATAGATAGATAGATAGATAGGAGATAGATAGATAGATAGATAGATAGATAGATAGATAGATAGGAGATAGATAGATAGATAGATAGATAGATAGGAGATAGATAGATAGATAGATAGATAGATAGATAGATAGGAGATAGATAGATAGATAGATAGATAGATAGATAGATAGATAGGAGATAGATAGATAGATAGATAGATAGGAGATAGATAGATAGATAGATAGATAGGAGATAGATAGATAGGAGATAGATAGATAGATAGATAGATAGATAGATAGATAGGAGATAGATAGATAGATAGATAGATAGATAGGAGATAGATAGATAGGAGATAGATAGATAGATAGATAGATAGATAGACAGACAGACAGACAGACAGACAGACAGACAGATAGATAGATAGATAGATAGATAGATAGATAGGAGATAGATAGATAGATAGATAGATAGATAGGAGATAGATAGATAGATAGATAGATAGATAGATAGATAGGAGATAGATAGATAGGAGATAGATAGATAGATAGATAGACAGACAGACAGACAGACAGACAGACAGACAGATAGATAGATAGATAGATAGATAGGAGATAGATAGATAGATAGATAGATAGATAGGAGATAGATAGATAGATAGATAGATAGATAGGAGATAGATAGATAGATAGATAGACAGACAGACAGACAGACAGACAGACAGACAGATAGATAGATAGATAGATAGATAGATAGGAGATAGATAGATAGATAGATAGATAGATAGGAGATAGATAGATAGATAGATAGATAGATAGATAGATAGATAGGAGATAGATAGATAGGAGATAGATAGATAGATAGATAGATAGATAGATAGATAGATAGACAGACAGACAGACAGACAGACAGACAGACAGATAGATAGATAGATAGATAGGAGATAGATAGATAGATAGGAGATAGATAGATAGATAGATAGATAGATAGATAGATAGATAGATTGATAGATAGATTTATAGATAGATAGATAGATAGATAGATAGATAGATAGATAGATAGATTTATAGATAGATAGATAGATAGATAGATAGATAGATAGATAGATAGATAGATAGATAGGAGATAGATAGATAGAAGATAGATAGATAGATAGATAGATAGATAGATAGATAGATAGGAGATAGATAGATAGATAGGAGATAGATAGATAGATAGATAGATAGATAGATAGATAGGAGATAGATAGATAGGAGATAGATAGATAGATAGATAGATAGATAGATAGATAGATAGATAGGAGATAGATAGATAGATAGATAGGAGATAGATAGGAGATAGATAGATAGATAGATAGATAGACAGACAGACAGACAGACAGACAGACAGATAGATAGATAGATAGATAGATAGATAGATAGATAGATAGGAGATAGATAGATAGATAGATAGATAGATAGATAGATAGGAGATAGATAGATAGGAGATAGATAGATAGATAGATAGACAGACAGACAGACAGACAGACAGACAGACAGACAGATAGATAGATAGATAGATAGATAGATAGATAGGAGATAGATAGATAGATAGATAGATAGATAGGAGATAGATAGATAGATAGATAGATAGATAGACAGACAGACAGACAGACAGACAGATAGATAGATAGATAGATAGATAGATAGGAGATAGATAGATAGATAGATAGATAGATAGATAGGAGATAGATAGATAGATAGATAGATAGATAGATAGATAGATAGATAGGAGATAGATAGATAGGAGATAGATAGATAGATAGATAGACAGACAGACAGACAGACAGACAGACAGACAGACAGATAGATAGATAGATAGATAGATAGGAGATAGATAGATAGATAGATAGATAGATAGATAGGAGATAGATAGATAGATAGATAGATAGATAGATAGATAGATTGATAGATAGATAGATTTATAGATAGATAGATAGATAGATAGATAGATAGATTTATAGATAGATAGATAGATAGATAGATAGATAGATAGATAGATAGATTTATAGATAGATAGATAGATAGATAGATAGATAGATAGATAGATAGAAGATAGATAGATGGATAGATAGATAGGAGATAGATAGATAGATAGATAGAAGATAGATAGATAGATAGATAGATAGATAGATAGATAGATAGAAGATAGATAGATAGATAGATAGATAGATAGATAGATAGGAGATAGATAGGAGATAGATAGATAGATAGATAGATAGATAGATAGATAGATAGATAGGAGATAGATAGATAGATAGATAGATAGGAGATAGATAGATAGATAGATAGACAGACAGACAGACAGACAGACAGATAGATAGATAGATAGATAGATAGATAGATAGGAGATAGATAGATAGATAGATAGATAGATAGATAGGAGATAGATAGATAGATAGATAGATAGATAGATAGGAGATAGATAGATAGGAGATAGATAGATAGATAGATAGATAGACAGACAGACAGACAGACAGACAGACAGACAGACAGATAGATAGATAGATAGATAGATAGATAGATAGATAGGAGATAGATAGATAGATAGATAGATAGGAGATAGATAGATAGATAGATAGATAGATAGATAGACAGACAGACAGACAGACAGACAGACAGACAGATAGATAGATAGATAGATAGATAGATAGATAGATAGGAGATAGATAGATAGATAGATAGATAGGAGATAGATAGATAGGAGATAGATAGATAGATAGATAGATAGATAGATAGATAGACAGACAGACAGACAGACAGACAGACAGACAGATAGATAGATAGATAGATAGATAGATAGGAGATAGATAGATAGATAGATAGATAGATAGATAGATAGATAGGAGATAGATAGATAGATAGGAGATAGATAGATAGATAGATAGATAGATAGATAGTAGATAGATAGATAGGAGATAGATAGATAGATAGATAGATAGATAGATAGATAGGAGATAGATAGATAGATAGATAGATAGGAGATAGATAGATAGATAGATAGATAGATAGATAGATAGTAGATAGATAGATAGGAGATAGATAGATAGATAGATAGATAGATAGATAGGAGATAGATAGATATATAGATAGATAGGAGATAGATAGATAGATAGATAGATAGATAGATAGATAGATAGGAGATAGATAGATAGATAGATAGATAGGAGATAGATAGATAGATAGATAGATAGGAGATAGATAGATAGATAGATAGATAGATAGATAGATAGATAGGAGATAGATAGATAGATAGATAGATAGGAGATAGATAGATAGATAGATAGATAGATAGATAGATAGATAGGAGATAGATAGATAGATAGATAGGAGATAGATAGATAGATAGATAGATAGATAGATAGATAGATAGATAGATAGGAGATAGATAGATAGGAGATAGATAGATAGATAGATAGATAGATAGATAGATAGATAGGAGATAGATAGATAGATAGATAGATAGATAGATAGATAGATAGGAGATAGATAGATAGGAGATAGATAGATAGATAGATAGATAGATAGATAGACAGACAGACAGACAGACAGACAGACAGACAGATAGATAGATAGATAGATAGATAGATAGATAGATAGATAGGAGATAGATAGATAGATAGATAGATAGGAGATAGATAGATAGATAGATAGATAGATAGATAGATAGGAGATAGATAGATAGGAGATAGATAGATAGATAGATAGACAGACAGACAGACAGACAGACAGACAGATAGATAGATAGATAGATAGATAGGAGATAGATAGATAGATAGATAGATAGGAGATAGATAGATAGATAGATAGATAGATAGATAGATAGGAGATAGATAGATAGATAGACAGACAGACAGACAGACAGACAGACAGATAGATAGATAGATAGATAGATAGATAGATAGATAGATAGGAGATAGATAGATAGATAGATAGATAGATAGATAGGAGATAGATAGATAGATAGATAGATAGATAGATAGGAGATAGATAGATAGGAGATAGATAGATAGATAGATAGATAGATAGATAGATAGACAGACAGACAGACAGACAGACAGATAGATAGATAGATAGATAGATAGATAGGAGATAGATAGATAGATAGATAGGAGATAGATAGATAGATAGATAGATAGATAGATAGATAGATAGATAGATTGATAGATAGATAGATTTATAGATAGATAGATAGATAGATAGATAGATAGATAGATAGATTTATAGATAGATAGATAGATAGATAGATAGATAGATAGATAGATAGATAGGAGATAGATAGATAGAAGATAGATAGATAGATAGATAGATAGATAGGAGATAGATAGATAGATAGGAGATAGATAGATAGATAGATAGATAGATAGATAGATAGGAGATAGATAGATAGGA